>NC_089807.1:10783236-11091570 GCF_029633855.1 Hoplias malabaricus | reverse complement strand
AACTAGGAAACTTCACATTTTTTAAAACCTTGACCTTGTGGGATGGAGTTGGGGAAGTGTCAAAAACAAAATATAGAAGAGGATAGCTGCAGTGGGCAGGAGCTAATGGACACATCAAATATCAGATTTCAGCTGCAGACCATTTTTTGTCACGGTGTCTGTTTTTCCATGACCAAAAACAAAAACTATTTAAATGCATGCCATAATTACCTGTGAACTTGAAGATATGAACGCAAAATTAAACACAATTATGTAGTTTTGCAGACATCTGTGAAATTCCTCTTTGAAACAGAAGTAGAAGATTTATTTTAAAAATGTATTGGTTATAGCTCTTGAAACACTCTTTGCATCCAGACAGCAATCATTAAATGTCTGAGGACATTCGGCCCTTATGAAATGACTGGATGAGCTGTCTGACTGTCCACCTTCCTACTCCACGACCTGGACCTCCGGAATCTCTCAATGTTCTCACTCACGCAAGTGTGGTTTCCTTCACAAGTGCCTACATAAAAACATGTCTCAAACCTAGCAAGCTGTTTTGTTTTGAGGAAATGTGTGAAATCTAATTAAATAAAAATAACAGCAATATAAAACAGCTATGTTCTCTACTTAATGACGATAGTCTGAAAACTCGTGTTGCTACATTGTTGATGAGAGACGTCCATGATTACTTTGTTTCTGGTAGAAAATGGCATAGGTTTTGGGCTCCAGTGTCCTCCTTCAGGTCAGTCAAATATAGCAAGAAAAACTTTTAATGCTGTGAGGAAGTTGGGTGAGGAACAATTGCCTGAAGATTGGCTTCTCATACAGAGAACTGTACAGTTAACTGCGAGACTTGTGTTTATGACTGAGGAAAATGTCCTCACGCAACTGCGGCTCCCAGTTCGAGGGACAACGGTCGCCGTCTCCATAAAAACCAACAAGAAACGAAAATTTCTTCGTTTCGTTGCGATGCTAAAACGTCAAGTCAACCCAAAAATGACGTTATTCAAACCTTTACTGAAAGCTACTGTTTACCTCAGTGTTAGTGTGAACATGCTACAGTGTGGGTTTATTATGAGCTGCCGTGAAAATATGGTCATGGTTCTATCATTAAAAGAAAATTTACTTCGTGTAGGGAACAAGAACTGCCCCATACATATTACACCTGCTGCCTGGAGTATAAACTCATCAGTTTTAACGCAGCAATTAGATTTCTTTTTTGTGAATGTCAAATGTGAGCTATATAGTGTTGTTTTGTTTTTATTTTTATTGTGTGTGTTTAGACAGTTACAGCACAGTCCTTATTTACTTCTTGATTGATGAAGTAGAATGTCAGCATTAGGTCTGACCTTTTTTATGTCAGACCTACATTCGTTCCACAGGGTGATATATATTCTTCTCAAGTCCAGCAAAATACAGCCTATATAGCCGTAGGTGTACTGTTCCAAAGGGTGCACTGCAAGTGCTAGCTTTTTTGCTAGCAACTGTAAATATATAGCCTACTGATATTTTCAGTGCGTTGCAATGGATTCCTATTTCTGTTAGACATTTGTCTTTAGCCAACAATCAAGCTTGCCTCTTATGTTTTATATTTGTGTGTGTGTGTGTGTGTGTGTGTGTGTGTGTGTTTTCTGAACCTGGAGATTTTGCCAAATTAATACATTTAAATGTAGCCTGCCGTTTATCTTATATTTACAGGCCCTGACAATAATTGATGGTTAATATTTAAAGAAAATGAATAGTGTATTTAACTCTTACTTTTTCATGTTATACCATAAACATGTATTTTGGGTATGCAGCACTTCAGAAGCCTTCAGAGCTGTCATATTCATTTTTTACCCCAGTTTTCAGGATTCCACTGGACAGGGAGTGTCAAGATGTGTCGTAAGGTGTAGGCTGCACATAAGATAGGAGAAACTCTGGTAGATCTTGTATGCAAAGTCTTCAACACTGATATAATTATGCAAAAAAAATGTACACCTAAGATACTGGATTATGTTTTACATTACTTTCAAATCATTACTACATATATCTCGCCACTTACTGCAATCTTTTTCAATTTTCCAAAGGATTTGTTCTGTACATGAAGGATTGTGGGTCACTGACTATTTTCAAAGGACACATCAAATACTGTGTTTTCATACTGTATTTAAAGAATCCTACAAAATGGGGCATGATTCAGTGACATAGATTGCCAAAAATGCAGAGAACTGCACCTTCCTCTGCTGAATCCTTGGCTCTTAGATTTGCAAATCTGATTAAATTAATAGGGCTTGGTGAATTTGGGACATAAGTGTAGGTTTAAAGCTGCTCCCTGAGAATATATGCCCCTCACTTGCCTGAATAAAGGATGTAAAATTAGAGCTGGGGTTTGCAGGGTGGTAGAGTTCCACAAACAAGATAAAGCACCATGCTGTGAAGTGTAAAAGGCAGTCAGCCAACTTGTTTAATGAAAACTTCACATTCAGCATATAACTCAAAGATGAAATCCATTGCATGTTCCTCTGAAGTGATCAGTGGTCTGCTTTGTTTAGACAGCTGAGGTGCATGGTCTACAGTTAGCAAAACTTGGTGTGCTAGCACAATAAGTCATTAGCATTATCCCTGACAGCCAGGGAAGAGCTCTTAAAAGCCTGAATAAAAGAGGCTTCACATAACTTGGTTTGTTAGATTCAGACTATAGTAAGATTTTTTTTTTCCCCGCTGGTGAAGGTTTTGCCCCTTTTGATTGGTCAGTCATAAACAATCCTCTCATAGACTTATTAAGTTACACAGCTTCCTTAGTTCCACAGTCAAGGGGGAGTTCAAGATGTCTGCAGAGTTAAGATATAAACATAGGCATTCAGTGTGATTTGATACACACTGCTCAGTTTCAGATAAACATAAGGTCAGAATTGTTCGTTGTGGAAGCAATGGGAATCTGAAGAGTTTAAATCTGTGTCCTTACATTAAATGCTTAAGAATATGTCAGGTTTGGACAATAAAATACTTTTTAGAACCCATTAATACTACAGAGGTATACACAAGGTTTTGTGAGGAAAAATAATAAGTGGTTATTGAATATAAAAAGACTCGATATTTCACTCGACACTTGGAAAAGTATATAAAACAGCTATATTTACGTTTCAAATATTAAAAATAAAAAGTATGTGTTAGAGTATGCGTTCATTCTCCAGAATGAAAAATTATGAAAAAAAGGAACTACTTTGAGGTTCTAGTGTGGAGTTAAGATAATGACCAGCTAGTCATTACAATCATTCATGCAAACAAGCAAAGCAAGATTTTTTTCTTTCCTCCCCAGAAAGACTCTGTTTGTGTTTGGCATGGCTGTAAGTATAAATGTAAAGCATCTGTAGGTGTGTTTAGTGTATACTTAGAGCTCATGCTATGGGAGGATAAGAGGAATCAAACACTTTCGTCTGGACAGAGAGAGACAGAGAGGAAATGGCAACCATTAAAGCAGTATGCCCTGGTCTGTGCTCTGCTCACTGAAACAGCACTCACATTGTTTGACCCTGCCTGCATTCTCTAAGGCCTTGCTACCAATCAGAGTCCCAAACTTCTCACACACACACACACACACCTCATGTATAGTTTCTTCTATCTCCAACCCTTTTAATCTCTTTACATAGCGAAGTACTATACTGTTTTTTTTTCTTTTTTGAAGGATAAAAGACACAGTGAAATGTGGAAAGGGTGTTGTCTGAGCAGCTTCAACTCCGAACTCATGTTTTCCTTATTTCACAGTCTTCTGTTTGAACTTAATAAGTTGCCTTGTCCCTAATCAGTTAGCCATAAAGTAGTGTCAAAGGTCAAACAATAGATCAGTTATTGAGGTCAAAGTTTATGAGCTGTGTATGTCGTGTGGTCAAAGAGGAGATGAATGCCTCGGTATTTTCTGGTTCACACTCTTTTGAGCTTGCAAAGCACTGCACTCAACAGGCTAAAGGCATGAATTTCAGCAAAGCAGGAATTTAATGTATTAAAAAAAAAAAGTATACCGTCTTCCATCCTGGTGACTGATTTAGTAGGAAAGGAAAAATTACTGAACTGACCAAAAATGATTTGAGAAGAAAATACTTCCAAAGAAAAGCATTCCTCTGTGAAGAACAATAAAATATATAGCTATTTCCCCTAGTCATTCTTTGAAGGAAGAATTTTCCATGGCAAGAATTAGTGATATTGTGGTTGATTCCTTTTCTCTCTTTATCTGGGCCAAGTCCAGATCATAACTGACCGCAGAGCCATTTGTCAGAGGGGGCTGTGTTTCTTCCTCTCTTCCTGGACAGATACAGTAAAAAGAGCTCTCACCTGGGCTTGTGGAACTGCGTGGTAACGTTACTTTGCATTTCCGCCTAAGTGCTGTATGTGTTAGCAGCGTGAGTTAGACTTCTGTAGAGTCTTATTTGTTTTTTTGTTTTTTTCTTTGGGATTTTTTTATTTTTTGGGGGGGAAATTTCCTCTACTTCTTTGCTATTACAGTGTGCTATTTGTCAGCCTGATCTAGTCTTTAATTTATGGATATGATACAGAAATCAGGGGTGCATATCATTTTGCTAGTATTATTTTGTTCGCTTGTTTTACGCAGTGTGTGGGGTGTAGGTTGTCAATACTGACGTTTTTATTCTCAAAACCCAGAAAAGAGGAGAAGAACCACAGAAAGCCACAGAACAACGGCAGCATGCGGCCTCGTCTTTAAGATGCAGTGCCCCTAATGCAAGCAGGTAGTATAGTGTGCCTTTCCTCTCTCCTCTGTGCTTGCAATGGCAGGTGATAAAGCAGTTTTACAAGGTGCAGTAAAGCTCCACTTCTATGCCGCTGGATAGGGAAAGATGCCGCTGCCTTTTTATGTACTATTATAATATTATTTTTGTTTTGCATCCATATTTATTGCGTCTTGGTGTCCTTCACCTGCGGCGCCTCAGTTATAGCGGGCAGGGATTGCATTGTAAAAGCCTAATGCAGACATGCCGTTGGGATAGCAGGACACCTACTGTCACCAGGGCCACTGGCACAAACTCTGTGTGCTTACTCCATCATATAATTGGCCCCCAGTGAGAGGCCCTAGTCTAAGGAGTGAGCTACTTGTGAGATGGGGGAGGAGGGAGGTTTATGCTAACCCTGTTAGCCACCGTTCAGGAGGAGATGCCTCTAAAAATGCTCAGACCTGTTTCCAGAATGAAACCTACTTGTGGAAGGGGAAGCCTAGATCATGAAACGTCTTGAATAAACAATTTCATGCCAAAAGTACAAGTTGTTCCAAAAGTATATTTTAATGGTAAAATATGTCAAAAGAGATTGATATTTGAATTGCAAATAACCACCCATATTTCCTCTGAGAATTATTACTTTATGGCGCACAGCTCAATATTCTGAGGTGGTTGTACAAAAACTGTTTCAACTCCAAAATTATTTGCTTGCAGTGATAGTGTAGTAATAAAGAAGTTATTGACCAAATTATATTGATCGGCTTGTCCTGAGGCACGCAGGCTGACCTTGGTATCCCTCTGTGCCTTCCTCTTTGCTCCCTACCTCCTCACCCGCCACTCAATAATATATTATTTTATACATTTAAGCAGGACAACAAATAGCTGCGCGCTACAAGGTGAAGTAATGCTGGTAAATTTTTCATGGCTATTTGCCTGTAGGAATTTGGCAGCTCTGTGTGAAGAGTGATTAAAATCGGGCTTCAGTCAAGACTTGATTAGGGGTTGCCATTCAACAGCAGCGCCAGAAAAAAAGAGAAAAGGAAAAGAAAATGAGAGGAGGAAAAATGCATTTTTTTTTTCCTTTGCCTAAATCAGATAATGACCTTGAAGTCTAAGCTGCAAGAGTAGTAGCGTTAACTACTTTCAAGCTGAAGCCTGATTTATTCACAAGGTTAAAGGCGGAAAACAATTGCCATTGATTTGGTCCAGGTAATTGCTGCATGTGAAGGCATCTGGCAGGACCTTTGTCCTGATGGAGAGGAGGAGACTAAGAAGGCTAACAAAGCAGCTTCCCTGCACCGAGATTAAAGCTCATACGCACTCATGCTTCTGTGCACTAGCATGGCCTCAGTGGTGCGCTGGAGAGAAGTTACTTTGCTGAAAAGTAAAAATGTAACCAGTCACCTCAACTCTCTTCAGTTTGTGTGGCTGAGAGACTGGCGATCTGCAAGTGGCAGGAGCAATGACTGACACATTCCTTAGCTTCCCAGTGCACTTACAGAGCACTCACGGGGATAAAATGATCTCTGTGCTAAGACTCCTTACAGAATACTTTAGTATATTTTGTCATTGATGTTCAAGTGCTTATACGAGTGTGCCGTCCCTGGTGCTGTGCCTAATCTGTTCATGTTGTATGTAACACAGTCGTGGGCATTTCAGTGTCATAATGTGGGATATCTATTGTGAATACCCTCATTGAAATGTCTTTTGTTGAGCGGAACATTACGCGCTGGCGAACAAAAAGTGTTTGCATTTGTTATTCCGCGAGACGCATCCGGAAGAAAGTGTACGATCTCCGTTAGCCCCGCTGTTAGCACGCTGGTGACGGCGGCCTTCGTTTGCATGACTGAGATGTTGATGCTTAAGGAAAGCCATGGTTATACTTTGTGAAATATTCATTCAGTTTCAAGTCCGCTCAACTGAAACAGTTACTTGACAGACATTTAAACAGAAGGGATTCCATACATTATTAAAAGGTGTGCATGTCATCAATTTCTACAGGGCAATAAGGAATATTTCAATTTAAGGCTGATGGAGCAGAGACGCTGCCATCGTTCTCCCTTTCTGCTTGGCAAACACACTGTCAGGCTGTGTGATGCACTAGCGCAAGTGACATCCTCTTTCTAAACTTTGACATCCCAGCTTGTGTTCAGTCTTCTCTCATCAGCCATGGCTCATTTTACTAATGATGCATGAAGAGAGTCAAATCTCTTTAAGTTTTCTACCATGGTTGTCTTGTCCCTGGCTCTGTGGAGCGGTTCGAGCAGCTTGCTAAGGCCTCGGACAAGGAACGTCTGCCCTGTGCAATACAGGCGTGTGCAAAAGTATGGGTACTTCTGATTGTGGAGAAGAGAGTGATACACAGTAAAGAGGCTGGAATTAAGAAATTTGGGAAAAACAGACATAACGTGTAAAATGTGTTTTTTTTGTGCAGGTCACAATATTCATTCATTTATCTTTCATTCATTCATTATCTGTAAGCGCTTATCCAATTCACGGTCGCGGTGGGTCCAGAGCCTACCTGGAATCATTGGGCGCAAGGCAGGGAATACACCCTGGAGGGGGCGCCAGTCCTTCACAGGGCAACACACAGAGACACAGATACACATTCACTCACACCTACAGACACTTTGGAGTCACCAATCCACCTACCAACGCGTGTTTTTGGACTGTGGGAGGAAACCCATGCGGACACAGGGAGAACACACCACACTCCTCACAGACAGTCACCCGGAGCGGAAATCAAACCCACAACCTCCAGGTCCCTGGAGCTGTGTGACTGCGACACCACCTGCTGCATCACCGTGCCACCCTAGGTCACAATAGTTATTTATTTATTTGTATCCTAGTATATTAAATTATTTAAAAAAATAAACCCTACGCTGCCATTTAAATGTGATTTTGATCAAGGATTTTCAACAAAGGCTCACATTGGACCATGGGTGCCCAAACTTTTGTTTGTGACTGTGTATTTCAGGTCCCGCGCACAGCAGCCCGACAAGCCAAGCGTGCCAGTCCTGCCAGGCAAGAGCTCCTCATTTGAATCAATTATACATATCCTGCTCCTGGAGCCGGCCTGCATTTTTCATGCGGTCAGAGGATATTTTATGAGTTAATGTGTCCAGTTGACATGTCTCTGAAAGCAGTGGCCTGTCCCCGCTGTGGCCTCCAGACTTGGAAGTGTAGTCAACATGCAAACACTGCTGGCTTTTTATTCACCAATACAGAGCCCACCTACTTTCTAGGAGCATCCCGTGCAGCATTCCTGTGAAAAGCTTCATGCACAGTACTGCAAAAAGCACTTAAACTCTGTGTGTGTGTGTGTGTGTGAGTGGGTGTGTGTGCATGCCTGTGTAGCCACATATAAGCGTATCAGATCTGTTGTTTGTGATGTCAACTCCTCTGGTGCAGATGAAAGCAAACTTACTCTTCACTTACAGTGCTGTTTTCTCTTCGTTCTTTTGGCTTGTCTTTTCTTTCCTCAGTCTGGTTGGGTCTAGTGCCCCTGCCTGTCATCTCTTTCTCTCTGTTCTGCTTCTGAATCCACTTTCAATACACTTCATTCCATATCTTCCAGAGTCGGTTCCACATTTGTCACTTTCTTACAGCTCCTTACATCAGAATATACAAACGGAGGGCACAAAAGAAACAAACAGGGCCCATATGAAGCAACACATTCAACAACAATGTGTACTTAGCGTCAGTGAAGTATTTCACCTTCCTGCAAGAAGAAAACATCTGGTTTCCCCACTTTTAAGGTCGACAAATTAATCAAATAAAGCGAGTGCGTTCAGCTGCTCTCCTCCATCTACAGTCTCTCACCCTTGCACCAACTTTTTGCAGAAGGTGTTGCCAGCATCTGGCATTTTTGCATAATGTGTGAGGTGTTTGGAAAGGGGGCTGTTCTTGGATGCTACAAATGGCTTTTTTGACCTAGTAATTAGCTTGAGAAGATGCAAGCAAGAGGCTGGTGATGAAGCTTTGTGGCCAGATTTTTACATGGCTGCATAAATTATCATTTATGAAACCATAATACCCTGTTTTGATGGCCCAGGCCCATTAGAAAGACAAAGCAGCCTGATGGCTTTTGTCCACAGTGTCGTTCATGAGCGTGTGTGGAGTAGGGAACATATTGCATACGTGTTGTAGACTGTTTCTTAAAATGGGGTGGGAAAAAAACAACAACAACACTACAACACGTGACCATTCCCCTTCATTTACCAGATCCACAGACCCACACACTTAAACACACATGCAATCACATGTACACACTGAGAATGTAGAGATATCACACATCAAGAGGGGAAACATGTCGTGGATATGGCAGGTTTGACACAGGAAGCGTTTAAGATTGTCCTCAGAACAGCTGTCATTACAGAGAAGTAAAAAAGGAACGCAATTAGAAGTGTCAGGCTGGTGATTCATCACCCTCTATTAGAGCGCTCTACAGTGCGAGGCGACACTGCCGCTCACTGCCCGCCACAGCTGCACCCAGTCAGCCTGTCAGCCGGACTACAGTACATTAATATACTCTCTTATACCCAACATATACAGTACAGTTCAGTGCTGAGTCTTACAAACAGAGTAACACACACACACACACACACAGAGACCACTGTACTTCACTGGACTGCATTTCACTTGTTACCACACGTTACAAAGTTCAAATGCAATTTTCTGTACACATCTAACATTGTTAATTTATACAGATAAACATTAAAAGTTCATAAAGTCTGCAACACCCACAGTTACATGTTACATAATGTGGTATCACTTTAAAATAAGACTACACTTATAAAGGTTTATTCAGTCATTCATAGTCTGTAACCGCTTATTCAGTTCAAGGTCATGGTGCGTCTAGAGCCTACCCAGAACCACTGGGCACAAGGCAGGAACACACCCTGGGGGCACCAGTCCTTCACAGGGCAACACACACACGGTCACACATTCACTCACACACTCACACTTACGGACACTTTTGTGTCACCAATCCACCTACCAACTTGTGTTTTTGGACCATGGGAGGAAACCGGAGCACCCGGAGGAAACCCACGTGGACACAGAGAGAACACACCAAACTCCTCCTCCTAGAGGTTGTGGGTTCAAGTCCTGCTCCGGGTGGCTGTCTGTGAGGAGTTTGGTGTGTTGTCCCCGTGGGTTTCCTCCGGGTGCTCCGGTTTCCTCCGACGGTCCAAAAACACACGTTGGTAGAAGGATTTGCAACTCAAAGTGTCCATAGGTGTGAGTGAATGTGTGAGTGTGTGCCACCCTCTGAAGGACTGGTGCCACCTCCAGGGTGTGTTCCCACCTTCCGCCCAGTGATTCCAGGTAGGCTCCAGACTCACCTCGATCCCTGAACTGGATAAGCGGTTACAGACAGTGAGTGAGTGATAAACCTTTATAAATGTAGTCATATTCTAAAGTGGTACCCATCATTTTAAGGGTTGTTAGTCTGATCTAGAGGAATAATCCACTCACTTTTATTAGTTTAATTAATATAAGAGTTTATGAGGTTCAGCATTTATTAAAACATTGTGGCAGTAATTTTATTGTGTTCAGCCACAAGAGCATGACTGAGGTCGGGAAATTCCGTGATTAATGCTTGTTCGCAAACAGCTCATCCTATGCTTGACATGGGGAACTCAGTATTTAATGTAATTAGTAAATAAAACAACAGCTGAGTACTCTAGAGCAATAGTGTAGTGTACACTGCTGATCTCTGTTGTATTAAACTGTGCCATACGTGGGCAATGTGACAGTAATTAATCATTACTCTGTTATATTTGGATGTTGTGCTAAATCATCTGCTTTTCTGAGCTTGTGGATACGTGTATTAAGAAGTTGTGTAAAGTGTTTAAGTCTTTAAGTATCCAACACATCTGCGGCAACATGATGTGTTACATGAGCAGTTAAAAACTATGCCAGTTAACAGCAGCAAGTCATCAGGAACTCCCACACTCTCTCCGCAGTGCCTTCTCTCTCACCAGGATATGATTTCTGCTAATCCTAACCACAGGCTGGACTATTTAGCGGAAGCAAGCTTATGATAAATATTCTGCAAAAAAAGTTTAGCACTTCTTTTTTTTATTGTATAGTTGATACTGTATATAAAGGGCAAACAAAGCCATAATGGAGTGGCCAGTACCTCGTTGTCTGCCTCAAACCAGAGCATATAAAGCGGCAAAATCTTCAAAAGGCGCCAGGGTTGATGAGCTCCCAAAAGAGGGGTAGGACTTGTGCTTTAAAAGAGGGAGATTTCGCCAGTGTGTGCAATTTTAATTGCGCTCCTATTGCTTGCCCCCAGCCCCTTTCTTTCTCCCACCCACTCTCTCTCTCTCTCTCTCTCTCTCTCTCTCTCTCTCTCTCTCTCTCTCTCTCATCCGTTGCTCTATCTGCCTGGCCTTCAAAGGGAAGCTCATTCACTCTATTTTAATTTCAGAAAGTAACCCCGAGGACGAAACCAGAGCCACTCATGTGCAAAACTTCTTTATTTCAGAATGACATTACAGTGTTATTGTGGAGTATGACACCATAGAAGGCTCTCAGGACTCTCAGAAGCCAGTGCTGACTTCTCCCACAGTGTCGGAGTACAGTGCTCAAGTACTCAGTAATAAATGCTTATACAAGGTAATGAAAACGAATCATAGCTTTTATTTAACGAGTTAAACTTCATGGACAGCCGCATCTTAAGGTTTATTATTCTGTAAGAGCATGGAAAACCAAAGAGAAGGAGATTGAATATGGAATGGAAATAGATCTGGAAATTTATATCATATCACGAGGAAAAGATATGTCCTCAGAAAATAAAAAATAATTATGTAAGAAGCATTCAGACGTGAGAAGTCTCTAGTAACCATAAGTACATACAGCCTAGGAAACAAAGGCAAAACAAAATCTCATTTTGAATATGAGCCTTTTAAACATATAGCCCCACCTATGTTTCACATTGAAGTTATAAGGAGAGTTTTAGCCTGAATTGCTGTAATTAAGGAGCATATCTACATACATCTCATTCATTCATTCATTATCTGTAACCACTTATCCATTTCAGGGTCGTGGTGGGTACCTGGAATCATTGGGTACAAGGCAGGAATACACCCTGGAGGGGGCGCCAGTCCTTCACAGGGTAACAAAGACACACACACATTCACTCACACACTCACACCTACGGACACTTTTAAGTCGCCAATCCACCTACGAATGTGTGTTTTTGGACTGTGGGAGGAAACCGGAGCACCCGGAGGAAACTCACGTGGATATATACATCTCTTTTTTCTATATTTTTAAAGCACTTCTTCATTAAAGTAAATACACTTTTATATCTGATTTGGAATTTTATATCATAAACTTTAAATATTACAGGAAAATAATACTAACATTTCCTCTGACTTTCATAAGCAAAACAGTAACACAGAAGAGGAATGTAGGATGTGGGCCCTTTTAAATGAAAGCCCTTTGAGATCCGAGGGGAGAAATATGTCAAACAGGTCATATGTCTCCGGATAATGCGGGCCAATGACCAAAGTTTTCAGAGGCTCTGCTCTGGTGTGTGCAGGAATCGACTTGCCCCTTTTGTTTGGCATTCCTTGTCCTGTTTCTTGTGAAAAGCTCCTGGTGGGCTGAATGCTTTCCCCACCAAGTGTAAGATGAGCATGGTGCAGTTTTGGCCACCTTACCCTTTAGCAATGAACGTTCGTACTCATTCTCCCCAAACATAATTACGTCTGCCTTTGTTCTCTCTCCGCTCTTTGTTTGCCCTGGTGTAAAGAGCCACAAATGTGGTGCAGCTAAACAGGTCAAACACACACAGGGAAGTGTGCCTAGTGTTAGAAACTCACACCCCAGCACCGAGAAGAGACGTGTTAACTCTGCAGAAAGGACACAGAAGATTATATCGGCCGTGGAAAAGCAGCAAAGTATTATTCTGTTTGAAGAGTGTGATGCCATGCATGTAGTGTGTATCTCAATTCTTCATCATATTTTTATTTAAGCTGGCATTCTCAGGCAAATATCCAAGACAGTTTCAAGAGTGTCAAATATCAAAGGTTACACCAGCAACTTGTTTGTTAAGCAATTTTTTTCTTGTCTTTTTTTTTGGACTGGGAGACTCTCAAAAAGCTTCCAATTGAGTTCACATAACGATGCCCCAGGCAAAAATCAATGGCCATGTGTGTTTCCAGCTGTTTTATGGTATATAATGAGGGTTAGCATGGGGGGCACAAAATGTACTGATTGCAGCAGAAATATGTATCTCTGTTAGTGCTGGTGCTTGCATCTGTCCGCAGCAATATGTCAATAAATGAGAAGAACTACAGACATTCACCAGAGGGTGCCCGTTGCCAGTGATGTGTTTTGGCATCAATCTACAAACCAGCTTGATCATTGCAGGGGTCTGCAAAGGGTTAAATACTGTACCTTGCCAAAGAGATGCAGTGGAATGGTTTTACAGATTGTTAAAGGCACCAGCTGTGATATTTTCACAGCAGCCCTTACCTACCATGATCTAGTCAAGTGCTTACTTGCGATGATCTCATGAACTGTTGCACATCCAACACAAATATTGGCCCTCGATCTTGCGGAGACTTTTAACAGTGGGCCACTGAAGGGTATATTTTTGCTTCTTTCTTTGTAACTTCTGTGTGCATCTGTTTATTGTAACTCTATAACTGAATGTAACTGAAAAGTGCTACCAAATTTCAGTTTCTGTTTATGAAAGTTGGTAATACAAACGCTACAAACAGCAACAGATTGCTTATTTTAACATAAACAATTATGGCATTAGTAAAGTATTTTTGGAATACTGTAGTCCACCTGTTTCTGTGCATACTTTCTAGTCTTTCACCCAGTTCTTCAATGGTCAGGACCCCCACAAGACTGCCACAGGGTGCTGGATCATTCTCAGCGCTGCAGTGACATGGACATGGAGGTGGTGGTGTGTTAGGGTGTGTTGGGCTGGCAAAACTGGATCAGACACAGCGGTTTTGCTTGAGTTTTTAAGCAGTGTCCACTCTATTAGACACATATCGTGTGTCCCTCTTGTAGATGTAACATCAGAGACAGTAGCTCGTCTGTTGCTACACAGTTTGTGTTGGTTGTCCTCTAGTTCTTCATCAGTGGACACAGGAAACAACCCACAGGACACTGTCGGCTAGATGTTTATGTTTGTTGGACTATTCCTAGTCCAGCAGTGACACTGAGGGCTTCGAAAACTCTAGCAGCACTGCTGTGTCTGTTCCACTCATACCAGCTAATATATCACAACCACGTTGGGGTCCTGACCATTGAAGAGTAGGATGAAATGAGGAAAAGAATGTATGCGAAGAACCAGGTGGACTACAGTCTGTAATTGTAGAAGTACATCATTCTCCTGAGTGGTCAGTGGAGCTGATAAAATGGACAGTGAGTAGAGGTACAAGGTGGGTGTTCCTAGTCCAGTGATCCTTCAGTGTGTATATATAAATACAGCTTGGTTGAGTTTTTATGCCCTCAAACAGTTCATTCGGTCATTCAATCAGTGTCTGTAATCGCTTATCCAGTTCAGGGTCGCGGTGGGTCCAGAGCCTAGCTGAAATCACTGGGTGCAAGGCAGGAACTCATCCTGGAGGGGGCGCCAGTGCTTCACAGGGCGACACACACACTTTTGAGTCGCCAATCCACCTACCAATGTGTGTTTTTGGACTGTGGGAGGAAACCGGAGCACCCGGAGGAAACCCACTCGGACACAGGGAGAACACACCAAACTCCTCACAAACAGTCACCTGGAGCAGGATTGGAACCCACAACCCCAGGATCCTAGAGCTGTGTGACTGTGACACTACCTGCTGTGCCACCGTGCAGTAGCTATATCAGAATTATTCCAGTGACAGCTTTTAGTCATGGCACTTGAATTCAGAAGTCCTCCAAACACCCAGTTCTCAAAGAGTTACTCCCTCTGTTTAAGGCACGGGATTTCTGCACAAAGAGCTTCACTGGGAGGCCAAGCCACTTTTTCATGGGGGTGGAAAGTTCTTTTTTTGTTTTTTATTTCATTATTTTATTTTATTCCTCCACTTTTTATCATGCTACCCTTCCTCTTTCCACCTTGCCCAGGGTGCCTGTGTGATGATTCAGGGGCTTTCTGAGTTCAGCTGGGTTTGGCTTTTCAAAAGAGCAGGGCCATTGATCAGGCAACTCTGAGGCCAGGAGTAGAGCCTGGTCTTCATACGGGATTTGCAGCTAACGCCTGGGTCTGTCCCTGGAGTGTGGAGCCTAGTAACAGACACACACCTACACTCACACACACAGACACTACATCATTAAAGACAAGACTTACTCAAGTGTTAAAAATTCTCATACCATATACTCTGACTCTTTCTAGCCAAATTCTTGGCTCATCTTATACCAACAATGTTGGCCAGTTCTGGCTAGGTTTAAGGTCATGTCATGCTGTAGATTATTGGAGGATTTAACATATATAAATCTGTGCTGTTTCTAATTTAACTACACCAGGAGGGTCTTTAAAGTGGCCAAGAATGTGAAAAACAGATGTGGTCTCTCTTGTGTCGGAAACAGCGGTGGAAAGAGCAGCTATTCCCTGTAAACATAGTGTCACTGAATACTCAGAGACACAAGTAGCTCCATCATGGATTAACCAGCATAGGACGCCACTGCTCACAGATCTATTTTTAGTAATCATTTCATGTAGTGTGCAATTCCTGCGAGACATGTGCTAATAAAGTTTGCGTTTCAGGATTTGCATCATCCCACTGTATTAAGACATATTTTGACATCCGTTCTGTTGCGGGGAGTCATTTTCATGAAAGAAAATTCAGCACTGAGCTTCATCGTGTTACTGAGAGGTGTTTTAATGCATCAAGTCATCGGGCTATGCTTTATTTCCAGGGATTTTGGGTTTGATCAGTATGATATTCTGTTCTACTATAACATGTTTCATGTTTTTCTGTTACTACCGGAGCCCTGTGCACTGTGAGCAGAGCACACACAGTGTGTGTGTGTCCTTCAGTTCCTACAGTAATAGCTGTGTGAGTGTGTGCCTGCCTTATCTAGATGTCCTACTTATTGATCGAAAGACATCACTGATAAAGGAGGCGGAGAAGCACATCCCCCAGCCCTCCTCTTTAATAAACACCCACCCACACACACACACACACACACACACTCACTGTCACTGAGCCAACAGATAATACTCCACATTGGTCCTAGACCGAGTGCAAATCATCCTGTCGCCATTTAGATTTATTTACCAAATTCTGGATTATAGGATTGTTCATTAAAACGTGCCTCATCAAGAGAGGATTAAGAAGATTATTATATCAAAACATAGCACATCAACACCAGGAAAAAAAATGTTGAATTAGCAGTGTAGATCCTTTTACTGAATAAGGCCAAATGCATGTTTGGAAGCAGCCCATGCTCTGCAGGATAGAGCCCTGCATAATCCTGGAGCACTGCGCTGTATTAACACCAAGAAGCTTAATTTTATAATTTCATTTAGAGAGATAAAAAAAAACGAAGAGCACTCTGACATACTGAATGACCTTAAGTGAAAATCTGAATTAAAGAGAAAATCTTTTAAATAAAATCATGAGAAATGGGAGGGTTAACTTTTAGCTTTTACAGTAGGCCACTTTTCGATATTCAACACTGACAATTTGCAGGAGCAAAGAACTGTGGACAGTCTCCAGACTCCTTACTCCGTCTCTAATCCTAAAAGCGCTGCTATGTGTCTACGTTAAGGTGTTCCGTTTTAAAGTGTCATTCAGAAAAGTTACATTCAGGAGCTGAAAAAACGAAAATGTGATGAATGACAGGAAAAGCGGTAAAGAAACGCACTCTATTTGATGATAAACTAAAAGACAATAACGACGTGTGACTATTGGGGAACAACCATATTTAGTCAAATAAATATTAATTGAATAGTACAGGAATTAATAAAAATAAGTGTTAAGAATAAAACAAATAGTGAAGTCAGCACAAGAGCAGTGCTTTGAGCTTTTAATCACAATGATCCTCACACAATTAAAGCTGAGAGTCTGAGCTAGCGAAGGCCCACAGGCTGGCTGCTGTATGACAGACCAGTGACTACTCAAACCACCCACCCTCACTTTTGGGCCCACGTGTTGTTACCTGACATCAGTGGAGGGGGTTGAACCTGCTCCATGAATAAGTGATGGAGACGGGAAAGGGATGGGAAAAGTACTGGGGCGAGAGGGAGAGAGAGATTCCCGAGGAAGAGAAAACAGGAAATCTGTCAGTGCTTGCTTCACTCTGTTGGGCATCAGAAAGCCAAGAGGTTTGTGTGTGTGTGTGTTTGTGTGTGTGTGGACCGAGGGACACCTGACCGTTCTCTGATCAGTTGAACATGCAGATGCCAGTGAGGCTACAATGATGAGTTCATCTCTCCTAGATATGGCTAGTTCCTGGTTTCGTACGTTTGTTTATGTCAAAAAGAAAAATGGATTTGTGTTTTGTTTTGTGTGTCTAGTCAATTTTATAAAAATCATAAAAGAAACCAATATTCCACTGTCCTTGAAAGCAAAAACAAAACCCGCCCCCACCCCCACCCCATCAGGATCCTGAAGCATGTGGTGCCTCCATGGTATGTAGAAACTATATGTTACTGAGCAGTACAAGTCGCTACCTTTGGACAGGCACTCTGGTTCATTCTCCAGTCATTATTTTATGGATTATGGGATTTTGAGTATGGAATCTGGATTTGGTCTGCTCTGCCCACCTATGCCCCTCATTGTGTTTGTCAGGGCATAGGGGGCAGAGATGTGGCACACTGCCTGGCACGCCCTGGCCAGTAACAGCCTGCCAACAGCCTACAGAGACCCCACTAAGAACAACACACATTTCCGACTCACACTACAAAGCCAATTACCAAAACAGGGTGTTCTTTCTCTCTTCCCTCTGCAATGCTCTCATTTGTCAAATAACCATTCAGATAAATGCAGCAGCATGAGTCAGCGAACTCACGCTTTTCTGTAGATCACCAGCCGGTGGGGGGTGGAGGGGGGTGTTAGGATGCAGTTTTGAGATGCAGATTTGGAATAGTATAGAAATAATGCACAGTTAACATATGACAGTTAAATATCACAGTTAATAATGGAGATGGTATCTGACAGATCTCCCTATATCTCATATTAACCACCATCATGTGACATTGTGATCTCTCAGAGGGACTTTATTAAACACAAATTAATACAGTATTTATTGCTGGGTACATTTACAGTGAACTTTGATTGGCTTAAAATTGCTTTGATGTATGAGGATTGTCTAAATGTATCTACAGCACTGCACTGCAAGCTGATGGTTTAAAATCATAAATCTGGGCAGTGAGTTTTTGTTTATAAAACAAACAAGCAAATCAAACACAACTGTAATATTAGAACAAAATTTCGAAAGGGTTTACTAAAATATTGCACCATTTTCTTCCAGTTTACTTTAACATTTGCATGACCTTCTGAACAAGTACATACTCTGTCCAGATAAACAGCCATTTAAAATGAATTCTCAGGTGCATATTCATTGGCGTAATAAATTGTACTGTGTTCATAAAAGGCAAAGGTATGAGTTAATATATTAATTACACAAAAATATATTTTTTAATTTAAATTAAATTTAAATTTAATTAAAACATTTTTTAAAATATTTTAATTTTATTTAATTTTAGTGTAATTTAGGAAAGAATTAAATCAATGAAAAATAAATGATTAGCTTCCACACTCTTAGAAGAAAAGGTACATTTCTGAACATCAACTTATAAAAAATTGTAAAATTTTAAATAAAGTTTTAACGTTTTAATCATTGGCTCATTCAATTGATGTTTGCTTGAGAAAAGTGCATGTGCCTTTTTACCTTTCAACATTCATTGTGTTATAAAAAAAAAAAAAAAGTAAAAAATTCAACCACATGTAAGGGGTCAAGACTACGGTGGGTCCCACCCCAGTGTCACTTTTGGACTTTTATTTTGAAAAAAGTTGGATATATAGAGCATCACCAACTTCTCTACAATATTGTTTCCTGTATTCTGAAGGAGATACAATTTGGAGAGTCCCCCCTCCACACACACACACTCACACACCATGTGTCTCATCCTCTTAGAGTCTCACACTGTGGCCCAGGTCTGGGTTGGCTGCGGAAGTTGCCCTTAACTTTGCGCCGTGCGTGTGGTGCCTCCTCCTCACTGTGCCATGTCAGAATGAAAGAGTAAACAAAGAGCCCCAATTCCCACATCTGCATTAATCATTCAAATGACGTATTGGCATTCTTCAGACTCGGCTGCCTCGCTTCCAAATTAACACCTCCAGGTTCAAGGGAATAGAAATTAACTGAATTATCTGGCAGGCGCAGATGTCCTACCGTGCCCCCCTTCCTCACACACACACACACACACACACAGCCATGCTGATTTAATACGCCCCAGGAACAGCTATGATGCAGAAAAAGTGCTAATGGTCAAGAAATCATACCACATGAGTAATAGATAGGCTAAGCAATTTTTGATGCCGGTGAGGCCAGACCTAAACAAAGCTTGCCATTAGAACATTGGTGAGTTATTTATTTATTTATTATAATCACTGGACATGTTGCTGGGTCCAGATCGGAACTGACTGTAGCATTTTTTTAAGTGTTCTGCTATTTAACAATTTTTTTTTATTATTTCTTCGCCACCAGTTGTTTGTTTTTCTTTTCTTTTTTTTCTATTTTAATTGCACCAATGGAACAAATTGAGCTTCAGTGTGTGTGTCCCTCTCACAGATGACTTGGCTCCTGCTAATGCCTGTAGTACAGCCTCGACTGGAGCACTTCCCCGTGAAAATGCCACTTCACTGAACAATTAATTATTCTAATGATCAACCAGTATTCATTCAACAGTGCTTTTTAGACTTGTGTGGAAGAGCGTGCAAAAGAACGAGAGAGAGAGAGCAGTCCATCCCTGTGGTGCTAGAAGTGACACAGATACGGTGTGTGTGAAGTGAACAGAACTACGGGAGCTGCTCTCACACACAGAAGTGTGTCACACACAGCAGCAGCAGTTTCTGCCAAAAGTCGCTCAAGAAGCCTCCCGCTCTCACACTACCCACACTCTTTAACATGGCCTTCTCCAGGACATCAAATATGTTCATCATAGCTCACGTGTGATGTTAACCTACTCTTATATAATGTCCTTCTCCAAACTTCAGGGAAATCTTATCTATTTGGCTTTTGTTTTTTTGCCGGGGCTCTGTGTAAATCAAATCCAGATGTTTTCAGAAAGTGAAGCAGAGGAGAAACACTGATCTAAAGTAGATGTGAAAGGGGAAGTGGGTAGAGTGGAGAAGGGAAGAAAGTAAGGGAAAGGAAAAGGGAAAAGAGAAGAAAGAAAACCAGAGGAAAAGGAGGGGAAATGAAAACTGTAAAGACAATAGAAAGGGAAAGGACAGTAAAATATAAAACAGTAATTGGAGGGAAAAAAAAAAAAGATAAGGACTGAACAAATAAAACCCTAAAAGACATGAAGAGAAGAAAAGCGAAAAACAGGAAAGGAAAAGACAGGAGAGAGAGATGGTGTTCTCAGTGGCTGTAGAGAGTTGTGAACCTGAACTGGGTCAGTGCTTTAGCAGCTCCTCTGCTGTGTTTCAGAGCTTTGGAGCATCATCTGTACACACTGAGCCTCGGAATACACACACACACACAAACACACACACCCCTACCCGACCCAAGACTGCAAAGTGTGGTGTGAAATTTGCCACAACTGCTCTTGAATTATGGCAGCTGTCTCTCCACGGTAATCTGAGAGCGCTCTAAACAGTTGCTACAGGAGCCATTTTACCCTCCTTTACGTTTTTTTTTTTTTATCTTTCGTGTGACGCAGTTCTGAAATCATGTAAGCCGCTATGAAAAATGAATGTGAGTGTTTTTTTTCTGCCCCCTCATGAAAAAGGGAAAATGATCTGCAAACCTCTTTTCTTCTCCTCCCCACCAGCACCGTGTTGTGACAGCCATTACAAGCGAAGCATCTCTCAGAGCCAGAGAGCGAGAGAGATAGGGCAAGTGTGTTTGTGTGTGTGTGTGTGAGAGAGAGAGAGAGAGAGGCTCAGAGAGAAGGGATGGATGGAGAGGGGGGAAAAAGGTGCTGTCGCTTTAAGGGGATTCTTGAGGCGAAGCCAAGTCAGTGACTGCAACAGTCCCCTGGCATCACAAGATGCCTGCCCAGGGTTCTATTTGCATACCATATTCAGGGCATGGTGCTCCTTTTTTTATTGTTTTTAATCAGCGCAGAATGTCAACAAAATAAATGAAGTTGCGAGTGGAAGTGAAATTTTTATCACGTCGGGGATGCGCTTTTCCTCCCATTCATCACGGGCCATATTGAGAGAGTGAAATTTCTGAAAATGTGGTAATCAATGGAGGAGCTCCATATGGCGGGGATCAAAGGTGTCACATAGTGTGTGGTTCTGCTTTATTGCCAGCCAGTACTGTTAATTGGACAACAAGATCAGAGGCAATATTAAAATCCAATTAAATTGATATGAACAGATTGCCAAGTGATGTACACTAATGTATAATTGAGTATCAAGCAAATGCGAGTCGGCCGTCTTGTGCTCCTTCCTCCTGAATAAATGATGGAGCCGTAGAGGACAGAAACAAGTTTGCACATTAGCTCACTCTGAGCAGCACTCTGAGCCTTCATTTGTTACTTTCTTAGCTGCTGATTGTTTCCTCCTCCCCACCCCCCACCCTTTTTTTTTAACTACATGACTCTTAAGGGGGCACTTTTTTTCTGTGTTCGTGTATGGGGTCATACATGTACTTTATGTAATATATGTAATCGCTATGTGGTTGGGATGCATACAGATGAATGCATTTTATATGGGTTGTTGAGGGTGTGTGTCTATGTACGTGTGTGAGAGAGAGACATTTATATTGAGAAAAAGAAAGAGAGAGAGAGAGGGAGTAAGTCCACAGGGACGAAAATTGCAAACGAGATCCGTGCGTACCATTTGAAATGCACTAATTCCATCACACGCAGAATGCTTTGATTTGAGTTTAATAAAACCTAAATGATTTATTGCTTTTCGGAGGCACACGGGTGCATGTTGAGGAAAGTCCGTTAATCTGGCGTAAACACCAACCATTCCACCATCTCGCATGAGGCCTAGCGACACAGAGAGCTCTTTAAAAGAGAAATAAAGAAGATAGGGGCGGATGGGTTGACACCATTTAACAGACCACTGAGGCCCGGATCAAGGTGACATTTCCTGATAAGGTAAACTTGGAAGACAGCCCAAAATAATCAAAGTTCATCAAAACCCATTCATTTATTAATTGTATATTTTTAGTGCAACCTTAGGGCTTATAGCAGCCATTCTAATACATGGCACTGGGGGATGATAAGGAGATTTACATATCTAATTATAATGACATTTCAGGGGGCCCGGTGATGGTTGATTCATTTTAATTCGTGTCTCTGCCGTTTGGCTGTTTTGGGGGCTGTCCAGGCTGAGTGTGAGGGGGCGAGGAGGCAGTGTAATGATGGGCAGAATGCAGCTTCATTAAGGCTGATGGAGACTGGGTGGAGCGCAATCTCCAGTGTGTGCCCGTCTCAGTGCCCATGGCCATGCCCACACAAAGGGCCTCCAGAGCAGGTGCTAACAAGGTCACAGTGCCTCTGAGCCATCTGGGCAAAACCTGGTGCAAAATCACCGAGCCTGGCTTTGTGCAGGGAGCCTTCCCCAGCTATCTTCAATAGTGCTCAAAGAAATCAAAAGACGCTGGCTTTCTTTGGATGACTCTGCGTTTGACTCGGGCCAAACAAAAGGAGCACTAATTGGTTTGGTGCAATCTGTCTCTCGTGTGCAGTGAGCAGTTGGGGGTACTGATATCAAATGAGGGTTTTTTTTTCTTTACTAAACAATAGATTGTATTTATTTTTTATTTCCCTTTCGCCTTTGATATTAAATCTCAAAGCGGTTTTCGCATTTTTCATTAAATCTTTTGTGACTAAGAACATGTTTTGTTAACTAGCATACTACAGCATTCCTGCTAACATAGCTGGGAACTAGCATAACACTTCTTTATCTAGCTAATTATGAAGTAGCATGTGGTTGTATCATATAACTAGCATGAATTAGCATATTACCTTATTATCTAAAGATAGAACTTATGAGGATATTAATGTCTACCTACTTAAGAGCTATCATATTACTGCACCATCTAATGTTATCAACAACTATAGTATCTAACAGAACATAGCATGAACTAGCATATTGCTGTGTCATCTAACAAAGTATGGATTCACATATTACTGCAGGTGCATAGCTACAGTATCTCAAGGTCCTGGGTTCGATCCTCACCTTGTGTTATTCTCTGTGAAGAGTTTGGTGTGTGCTCCGAGTGTCTACACAACCCCCATATGCTCTGGTTTCCTCTCTCAATCCAAAAGCACATGCTGGCTGTATGAATCTGTCCAGGTGAGCTCTGGATACATCATGACATTAATCAAGATGAACACTGCATCATTTGACTGTAGTTATTCTGCATTCCTGTGATAAATATACACATGAAAAGTGGGATACTATATGAATGAGATATCATGGCCATGACACACACACACACACACACACACACACACAGCATCTTCTATTAACATGCCTGACCTACAGGGTGTATGTGTCAGAGTCAGAGTTACAGACATCCATGAGTTCTTTTCCTGTTGTTGTTTCATGGCAAACTGTTCTCAGTACATTTATAGTACACAAGGTCAAGATGTGGATAAACCTTGGGACTGTTTTTTTTCCCCTTCTAACATCTGGAGGAGAATGGCTTTTCATGATCAAGGATTGTCTCCAAAGATCGTCTTAAATCTGGACTAAGATTATGGAGGTCTGTCCCGCCCACTAATGACAAATGACAAAAACACATTCTAGCCATCCACCAAGAGCCATGTGACAAGTGAAAAACATACATCAGCAGCATCAAGGTCTAGTGTGTAATTTACGATTAGCATGGACAGAAGGTATGCACTCAGCCCTGAATGCCCCGAGACTAGGTTTTCACATCACACAGTATCACTTTCTTTTATTGGTTCCTGCAGTGGGAAGGTAGCGGATGTGTAGAACTTGAGCACAGTGTAAAAAGCATGAATCTGGAATAATATTAAAGTCTCTTGTGTATGGCCCTTTAAATGGAAACTTTTACATTTCTACTGGACATTCCCCTCTTTTTCCCCCATTTTGTTTTACTTTATGGCCTCAGTGTGGTCTGACTTTGAAAGCCCTTGGCTGTCATTATGTGGTTATCTGTTTGGGTTTCCTTACATTCCCCCCTCTGATTTAGCCTATGGCCCCTTTTTTTTTTTTTTTTACAAATGAAGGTATATAAAAACGTGGAATAATCAGCTAGCCACACCTATAACCTATTAAGGCCTGCAACTTCAATAAGACCTTCTGGCTGGATTTGGGATCCAAAACCATTTCAAAGGGAAATGCTGGGCTGCAATCTCTCTGTTTATTTTAAAGATTTGAGGGTGCTGGTTTGTGGTCAACCATGTGGCAAAAAGGACAAACATGAAAGAAAGCGTTTCATTCATAAAGAAATACAATCAGCCTTAGTATCAGAGGACCTACACGCACACAACTATGCACACACACACACACACACACACGTGCAGCCTCTCTCTTAAATACCAGCTTACAGCAGTAGTGTAATAATGTATTGCTTAATGCATAATATCTGTAATGTATGGCACGCTGAAGGGGAACCTGCTGTGTTACATAAACAAGAGAGGGGAGGCTGCTGGGGAACGAATGTAAATGCATTTAAAAACCATTTAAAAAGCACATATCTAATTATTGCACTGTTGTATTGTATGTGTTGTGTGTGTGTGTGTGAGAGAGAGAGAGAGAGAGAGAGAGAGAGAGAGAGAGAGAGAGAGAGAGAGAGAGATTGTCTGGAAACATAGCTTGGGAGAGAAAACCATTGCAGCTGTCTTATTTCTTTTTTTTTTTTTTTTTTTTGGCCATCCAGAGAGATCTGTTGCCCTAATTTAATCCCCGGTCTCTAATCTAGTGTGTAGCCCTAATCCAGTACACACACAAAGACATATATCTCAATCCGTGGTGTTTAGAGCTGGCTATTTATTTCTTTGGCCTAGAGCACAGACCTCCTGTGTTGACTCTCTGAGCACTGCCCGGAGTCTCTGTCTCTGTCTCTGGCCTTAAGTTTTAACAATGTATTTCTTGGATTCTTTGCAAATATTTCTTTTAGGACTCTTTCAGATGAGTTCCGAGGGAAGAGAAATCTCCTATAACGGTCGTAGCCGATATTAAAATGCTGTCAAAATTCTATGCATGCACCGCATACCCCAAAAAAATCCCTGCTCTATCTCCCCACAATAGAATGACATTTAGTTGGAGGGGAGGAAAGGGCTGAACTGGGTTTTTCTTGTGGGAATCCTGTCTCTGGTCTGAAATAACAGCATTATCTTGAGAAAATCCCAGATTAGGCGGACAGGTAAGAGCATGGCCACGCACCGGGGGGGCGCGGGGGGCTGCGGAGAGGGGGCTCAGCGGGGGGCTAATGCTCCCATGCCTGGCCACAGCTGAGCCCCACCTTGACTGACAAGGCCCCGTGCATGGACCTGCATACAACTCAGCGCCCACAACAACACCTCCAGCCCAGCATGGGCACAAGCCTCCAAATCCCCCTGCGACACAGTGAATGCATACAGCGGCACATCATATTCCACTGGACCAAGTTCTGTCCAGAACATCAGGATACTTACAACGTTACAGACACACGTTAGAAAGGTAGAACTTTTACAACATCAGAGATTCTTCATCAGTTATTTAGTTATCTTAAAGGGTACACATTATTAGCAAAAAAAAAAACACTTTTACGGTGCTTTAGCATATTAATTTGGGGATATTGAGATTAACAACTCACAACCTGTGAAATAAGACCAGCCTGTTAGCTTTTGTAGACGGACCAAGATATGACAACACATGATAAAATGAGCTGTTTTGATTATGTGCTGCTTCTTACATAGAGTGCAGGGACTTTACATTGCAGGGACTGTCATTGTCTCCAGAAGATGGTAAACAGAGCAGAACAAACACAATAAACGTGGAGAAATACAAGCACTGATTAAATTTGGTACATTTGGTGAAAATGAGAATGGGAAGAAAGAGAAGCAAGTGAAAATGGCTACAAACCAGAGCTTCTGCTCCTCACTCTTGGCCAACCCTGACCAAATCATGTCACAGATAGTTCATTAGGATCCTGTGTTAAATGGGTATAATATATCCCTATTAACAAAAGGAAATTACCCAATAAAGCACAATAATGACTCAACTGGACCCTCATTAGACTGGTTTCCTTGTTTAGTTTTGTGTACTGCATCCACTCAGTGTTTTAAAAAATCAGGTTCTTTGAAGCTATGTTTCAAAAGAGCTTTTTGCTGAAAATTATTTATTTAAATAGATGAATGTTAGGACTTTTCACATAATGTAAAAATGATTTACCAATGAATTTTGAAATCTTGACTTTGGTATCTGAGGTGAATTCTGGGTACTGAGTAAACTAGTGCTTATCTTTTAATAATAAAATCTTCGCCTGTGTGTGTGTGCATGGAGTCAACAAAGCCATAAACTTCTTCAACCACACCACTAAGACCTTTAGCACTGGTGAGTCAATGACCTAACCCTTCACCACTCTTGATCCCTGTTGAACCGTTTAAAGCATAAAACAAGCGGCATCTCTGAATGCAAATATTTATGGCCGCCTTTCTCAATCTGCACTGAACAGACCTCCTACTGAGGGGCAGGGTACAGTACGTACACATTCAGAAGCATGCGTTTATATTCAACTAATGATGGCCTAGCATTCCATACCTCTGACCTCTAAGCCCGCCTCTCCACTCTTGCAATTTACCGCAAGCAGAAAGAACTTAAAGAATAAGCGGCTAAGCGGAGCCAATTATCAGCCTTAAAAAATGAAAATGTGCTGATGCTGCCAAAAGTAAAGAGCCCATGTTTTCTGCACTTGATTGCTGTTGCTGTTGAAAAGGCACAGGGCAGGGCACATGTTTGGGCACAGAAGAAAAAGAGAAGGACTTGAAAAGGTTCAACTGCAGAGCCTGCTCCTTTAGCAGGACCCCGAGCACAGTAACCTTATATCAAAGACAGAGTGTCGAACAGGGAAGGGAACTACATTAATTATTAAAGCCCTTTTGGTAACAAGCTGTGAGTCGGTAGATGCCTATTCTAAGGACAACTACCTCCTGTTTCCAGTTGCCTACTTTTAACCCTCTTTTACAGAAACCCACACGCACTGCTATGACCACTGCATGGCACAAAGTGATGTGCGTGTGTGTGTGTGTGTGTGTGTGTGCATGCTAGCATGTGCTCATTGGCGTTTGAGTGTGCATGCGTGAGTGTCTGTTCATTTAGGGAATGCGCTTGATGAGCTCATCTCACAAATTGATGTCTGATTCCAATGTTCTTGGTGCTGAAGGTTTTCTGAAGCATGTTAAGCACTTGGACAATCCATAGTTTATCAGCTGCAGTCACAACAGCTTCTCGTCCACACTCGTTCTAGTCGACGCTCATTCCTGAACCAATACATTCTTCAAATTATCCTCTGCTTGTGCAATTAACTTCACAGCACCCAATACAGTCTGGAGAGTGAAGAAGATATTATTCTGAAAGACAAATTCCACATCTAAAGATACAGTAATTTACAGTCTGGGTGCTAAACAAACCTTGTAAAAGGGAAATGTATTGAAGTATATATTTTAAGTACTTTTAAAGTAGTTGTAGAATTATAGAATTAAAGCTTATAGAATTAAAACTTTATACATATTTAAAAACATAGTAAATATATTATTTTGGAACAACTTATGGCAAATTAGTAACATTCATTCATTGTCTGAAACCACTCATCCAATTCAGGGTCCGGAGCCTACCCGGAAACACTGGGCGCAAGGCAGGAACACACCCTGGAGGGGGCACCAGTCCTTCACAGAGTGACACACACTCACAGACAGTCACCCGGATGAAACCCACGCAGACACAGGGAGAACACACCAAACTCTTCACAGACAGTCACCCGGAGGAAACCCTCGCAGACACAGGGAGAACACACCAAACTCCTCACAGACAGTCACCCGGAGGAAACCCACTCAGACACAGGGAGAACACACCAAACTCCTCACAGACAGTCACCCGGAGTAGTACTTGAACCCACAACCTCCAGGTCCCTGGAGCTGTGTGACTGCGACGCTACCTGCTGCAAATCAATTTCATGATTAATTGTACATTGTACCATGATTACAGTTAATGAATGATTATTTGTATTATATGTTTTTGTATTTATGACTCTCATAGTTCAGTCACGAGGCTTGTACTTTAAATATGCTCCAGTATTAAATATGGGATATTTTTTCTAATGTCGCTGGGAGCTTGTTCCTCTCGTTTTTTGAGCACTGTTTATATTTGGTGTGTGATTGTGCTTTGGTCACTCTTTGTCTCAACGTTTACATTTGACTATTTATTCAGTGTTGTATTAATTATAGTCAAAACACAGCACATCCACACCACAGTCGTGTGACAGCAGCTTGGTAGTGTGGTTTTAAAGGGACAGTACATGAACACACAGTGAGGACATAACAAAAGTTACAAAAAAACAGTAAAAAAAATGTATATAATCAATATAGACAAGATTATGTCGGTTAGAAGCTGAATGTCGATTGGCTGAAGTTGGGCAAATTTAGCAAACTTATTATAAATGTACTACTCTAGGTGTTGATGCATGTATTGCATATATATATATATAACAAATAATATGCAACAAGCTTTTAATTTTGTGCTTGTTTACTGCTATAGCTGACACTTTATCCTAACCGAAAACCTATCCATAAACTAACC
Source organism: Hoplias malabaricus (assembly GCF_029633855.1). Classification (NCBI taxonomy): domain Eukaryota; kingdom Metazoa; phylum Chordata; class Actinopteri; order Characiformes; family Erythrinidae; genus Hoplias; species Hoplias malabaricus. The sequence goes on along the minus strand of NC_089807.1, from coordinate 11,062,967 downwards.
ATAAACACAGATTTTTTCACTCTTATTTGGGTACATAACAGTGATTTTGAGTGTATTTAGTGATGATGAACTTCCTTCATCCTGTTGGACAGAGATTGTCATTGTGTGCCTCACTGCAGAACTGTTGTCAAACAGAGACGACACACAACTGATTACGACATGGCTAGGTAAATATTGCCATGGTGATAGCATCAGCCAAACACTGTTGATGACTTCTGGAGCTTTGAAAGGGGAAGTTTATATGTTTCAAGTTCATCTTTCATTATAAGAATCCAAAATGAATGAGGTATTTGCTGTCTGGAATCAGGGAGGGCAAAGACATGTCTTGGGAGTGAGACCTTCCCCATTGCTAATGACTGTCCTTTGTATATATTAACAGAAGTGTTAAAAAACTATTGAGCTCTTTAGTTAAATTGTGTAGGCACTAAATTAAGCATTGTTCTAAACAACCCTTCCATTCTAGCGCTCCTGTAAAACTCCTCTGCAGTGGGGTCTCTTTATTCTAGAGACCAGTGAATGGCAATTGATTAGCATGTGATTTGTTTACTTTTGAACTGTGACCTTTGACCCTCAGAAAGAGCAGACAATTGTTTGACACATCCGCTGCGGTGCGCCAATGGGGCGTTTAACACTCCCAGTAAGACCACCAGCCACCAGCCCCACCCTCAAAGAGGGCTGTTTATTGGGTCCAATAAAAGTCTGTGTTCCCCAGGCAGGGGCAGATAACAGTCCAGCGACATCTCAGCTGTGTGAGAGAGTGCTCAGCTGTTCTGTTATGATAGCTGCGGATGATATGCTCATACCGAATAACTGTGTACAACTGTAATGAAAGCAGGCGTTCAGAGGTGCAATTCAACAGCAGCGTGATGAAAACTTTGTGTGGACTGTCACATGCTGCTGCTCTTTTTGCATCATCTATGACCCCAGTGACTCTCAAATGGGCTGCTAAGTACCTTTTTTATTTTTCTGACACCTTCCTGCTTATTTCCCTTGTAATGCATTATTCAGTTGAAACATTAAGATATTAATAATTGAAATTAATATCCCATTGCAATTTTACAGCCTTTAGAACCAGAACCTGCAGAGATTAATATAGATGTTTTCTGGATTATTAATAAAACTGGCCATTTTAAGTTTTGAATTGATGTCATGTGACTACAGAGGCGGTCTAAGTTTGTTTCACAGTTTGTTTCCACACAACCCAACTTTTAATGGTCCAACTTTCCATGGCATGAGATGCTTTGCATATTTCCTCAACAGTTTTATTTTTAATGGAGCTTTAGAGAACTTCATTAATTACCAAAGAACTTGAGTGCAAGTGTGCATTTGATGTGATTTTTTTTTTTTTTGTAAAAAGAGCATTCCCACACGAATAAATCCCATTGTTGTTTGGCAAAAATAAAAACAACAAGCAGAAGTGGCCTGCGCAGTAGGCAGTGGGACTTGGGTCCTTTCAAGTACAGTCGCTTCAATTATCTTCAAAGTGGAGCAGTGCAGAAACCTTTGTTTTGGCTCACAACTAGCATGGCTTGAACCTGACCCTGTTTCTTCAAGCTTGTTGAGGATTACATGTTCTTTTCGTGCTGTTTTATAGCAAGAGCACTTTTTTCTCATTTATTATTCATTTTTCCCTTAATTTATTATTCATTTGATCTAAAATTTCATTAATTTTCTAAAATGTTCCAATTGGGTATTTCTAGCTTAGGCAAGAATTTCTTTGTCCCTTTTTTGTAGCTGGCTATTATTCTTTAATGTCTGCTGTTGTAGAGGTTATCATCTACTGAGGGCAAACAGCATTTTTAAAAGTTTTAATCAGCTTTTAATGAAAAGGGTCAGTGTCAGATTAGTGAGATTGGATGTCTCTCTTTCACTCACACGTTCTCTTTTTTCTTTCTGCTCTTAACTCCAGTTCCCAGGTAGCTTTAGTTCTGGAATAAAACAGCAGCCCTAATTACATGCCGGAGCACACGGCTGGCCAGCACGGAGCAGGAGGTGCACTCCATTTACACTGGTACCGTGTTCTTGAGCAATGTTGGGAAAGGAATGGCAGCTAATACAAGCAGATACTTCGGTATTCAACTGGACGGAGCATCCAATCATCATATTTAATGTGTTCTTGGCATGTTCTTCTGTGAATATGGCACAGACATTGCCCATACGTTTTTAGCCCAGTAAGGTTTCAACAGATAAATTTAACATGCTTTCCCTCTGCAGTGGTCTTTCATAAGCCTTGGGATATCTTTCCTCACCTACCCATTTATAAATCTCAGTCTTTTTATAACTGATGTTTTAGCGCTGTCTTTGACTTCAGCCTTGAGTTTAATCTGCTTTAGTAGAGCACTTTAATCCCAGACACAATTAGCCCTATGCAGCCATGGCTAGCCGTTTCAGTACAGGCTAAAGCCCTAGGCGAAAGCTCTGGATTCTCCCACTGCCCACACTAAAGATTACAGAGGAGCAGAAAGGCTGCTTTAGCCAGTCCACACACTGTATCACACAGGCTCTGTAGCCAGTAGTAGAAAAAAAATCAGCTTTTCATGATGGCTAAAGATGAATGGGAAGAGAAGCATAGAGGAGCCCTGTACCTGAAGCCTTGCACACCTGATAGGCATGGCTTTGGGAGCAAGGAAATGCTACGGGGGTTTACATTGTGTAATTGGACAATTTTCCCCAAGGATACGGTCTCGGTATAGGACAGCATACTATGATACACGTTAATGTAGTGAGTGTACTTGCATATGCACTGTGTGTAGTTGTGTGTGTGTGTGGGTGTATGCGCCCCTGCTCTCACATCCATCTTTCACATAGCTGCAATGTCTGCTAGCCCCAAATGTCAATAGTATTATCAGGTGGCTGTTTTGGTCAAATTTGCATCTGGCAGCATCAGTGTGGGCCCAGTTCTAAAGAGCAGGAGTTCAGAGCAGTCACAGCTTAGTGTTCATATCGATAAGGCAGCGCTCAAAGGAGGGCTAAGAAATGCATTTGCAATGTCAAAGCCGGACAAATTCCTTGCTACCTGCTATGAGCTCTTCCTCCTCCGAGCTTCAAAGAGAAGGAAAAGAGGATGAAAAAGAGGAAGAACAGATTGTCAGGCCATTTGCAGTTGCTGGAAGAACGGCCGGTTCAGGGCAGACTGAGAGTTGCCTTACACTTTTCTCCGTGTTTCTCTACGTAGGAGCTGCACTACATGAGATGCCCGCATAGATGTTTATGTTCCCCCTACCAAATGAAGCTTTATCGCACTGCAGTCATGGTCTTGATTATTTAAATGTCTTTCAGATACGTTATCATATTTGACAAGTAACATCTGCATAAGAACATCCTCTCACATATCTCTTAAGGTGATAATAAAAATAATAAGTAATAATAATAAGAAACAAGTAATCAACTTAGGCGGCACAGTGGTGCAGCAGGTAGTGTCGCAGTCACACTGCTCCAGGGACCTGGAGGTTGTGGGTTTGAGTCCCGCTCCGAGTGACTGTCTGTGAGGAGTTTGGTGTGTTCTCCCTGTGTCCGTGTTGGTTTCCTCCAGGTGCCTAACACACCTTGGTAGGTGGATTGGCGACTCAAAAAGTGCCCATAGGTGTGAGTGTATGTTGCCCTGTTAAGGACTGGCACCCGCTCCAGGGTCTGTTCCCGCCCCTTATTCCCGTGAATTAGATAAGCGGTTTTGGACACTGAATGAAAACGTGACCAACTTTTTAGTCCCAACTAAAAAATAATTTACAGCTGCACAATGTATGTCAGTTAGCAAATGTAACCCAAATCAGAAAAGAGATCTTCTTAATGTCTGTCCGGTTTCTCCTAGACAACGAGATCAGATGAAAAAAACAAAGAAACTTTACTGTAAGTTTCCTGCGTTTCCACGTTTCCTCTTGAGCATTGGTGGAGATCTCAGTAAATTCACAGGCTGTTCTCAGATTTGCCAGATGAATTAATACCTTCTTTAAATGATCTCCCCTTTACCTCCTTCATATCTCTCTTGAGTGTCTCCTTTTTGTCTCATTGTTTCCCCTAAGGAATTCTATGAGGATCACCTCCAGGGTTTCTGGTTTGTTGTGGATGGTGATTGTTCTGGTGGTGGTAATTATATCCACACACTTGCTGATGTAGCTGATGAGAGAGGACTCTTCCAGATCCAGCACTCAGCTGCTTGTTGCCGCTCTGGAGCGTCCCCCTGTCTGATTGTGTACACAGGGACAAGTGTGTTCTTTCTTTGGGTGGCAGTAGTGACAGGCTGCTGAAACATTGGTAAGACGTTGATCAGTTTGTCATGGTTAAAGTAAGTGAAGCCAGTCCATTGACTGAGAAATATGTTTCCATTTTCTTTTAAGTTACTCTGACATGTACAATGTAGCCTACTCCTATTTCTGTTAAGTGAATAATAACCATGCACTCAAATTTGTTTCGTCGCCTGAAATTTTTCTATTCCATGCTCTTTTAACATCCAGAGCACAATTGTTTATTTTCAATGTAAATATGATAGCTCGTCTTTTCCTGAACACAGCTGCCAATTCTTTCAGATTTATAACAGCTGTATTATTGCATCTCTGAAAAGCAGAGTCCAAATGCAGCCACTGGTAACACACTGTCAACATCAGCCCAGTGATATTTTCTCAAACCAAAGAATAGTATGGTTTAACTGAAACTCTTTCCCTTCCAGAAGGCAATGTTTAATTTTCTCACATGTTTTTTCCTGGGCGTGTTACCTGGGAGTATTTAAACCATGTGCCTACGGCAGGCTTCATTTTGGACAGATAGGGCACTTATTGCACGTATACTGCACTTAACTCCTTTCTTTCTAGGTATGACTAGATGCTGTGTATTGCACTTACTATGTTTTGTTTCTTCTAGGTATCAGCACTGGCCCTTGTTCTGGCAGCGTCTGAGCTCAAGGGGAGTTTGGACTCAAACCTACTCGTACTAGCTAGAATACACATTCTGTCTGAACACTAAGCACTGTTGTGAGTCGCTCTGAATAAGAGCTTCTGCTAAATGCTGTAAAAGTAAATGTGTTTACAAGTGTTCATCATCCCTTACATTGAGCTGTACTTCTACAAGACATCGGGTAGGTTTATCAAGTTCACACTCAGTTTTATCACATGTTTATAAAGCTATATTCACACCTACATGGTTGTGCCCAGAAATGTCACATTATTTGATCTCATCTAGCTCAGTAAATTAGCAGCTAGGTAAATTGTGTTTTGACCAAAGAAATTAATGAAAATAATAATAAAACAAACTGCACTCACAGGAGTTGAAACACTGTCATAGCAGATACAACAAGAGGCTCCTGTGACGTTTTCATTTTTTCACTTTGAGAAATACTGCTCCTAACTTCTGATATCATTCTTAATGTGTAAATCGAAACTTCTATTACAATGGAATGGGCCAAAAATTGCTATGGGGTGCACCAGCTTTAAATATACACATTTCTCTGTATATTTGAAAAATGAGGCAGCCATCTTGGACGAACCGTAATCGCCCTATTACTTTGCACAATTTAGTAACATTCTACTTAAGACAAAAACAACACACCCATGCGCTCCATCCTTTCACTCCAATTTAGAGTGGTGCTGGAAAGTGGAACATTATGGGAACAGTAATGTGTTTCCAGTTTTAAATTTATTCATTCATTCATTCATTCATTGTCTGAAACCGCTTAGTTTTAAATGTATTTAGTTTTCAAAACAAGTTTACATAACTCATTGAAACATTTTGAAGTATTAAATGAACATTTTGCCATGTGTTTACAAAAGCTATTTGGGTGACTGTACACTTCCAGTGTTTCTTTGCAAATGTTAGATTTGTAACTATAGCTCTGAACCAAAGAAGCAAAATTTTGACTTCCAAAAATATCATCGCTCAAAAATCCAGAGTATGCAGCAAGAAAATCATTGGAAAATCAGGTAAATTTGATTGTTTGACTATTTATTTTCTTGCATGACCTTACAGAACATCCCTAATAATAAAAACATTTTGAATTGTGCTTGACATTTTCATTTAAGTAATGTTTGTATTGTATTTTTGTTGATTTCGTTGTTGTTGTTTTCTTATTTGAAATGTTCTGTGCATGTGCCATATAACTGCTGCCCCTTTCCCACATGATCTGGGCACTTTAACCATGGCACACTGCACAGAGGTATGACTGCGGGGATGGAACAGGAGGAGACAGAAAATGAGCCCATACTCTTGTCAGATGCTGGCTTTCTGGGCACTAGTGAATGCCAGTGGAGCCGGGGGCAGTGCGGCAATGTGCCGGCGCAGCAGTGGTGGAGGGGCCATCGGCCTGTGCCAGGGGGCATGCTGGGGATAATTGGAGGGCCGGCATTTTGAGAACGAGGGAGCGCTCGGGGGGGTCAACGCTCCTCGCGCACAGCAGGTTATTAGTGACCGGTGCTGAATGGAATATGGAGCCGTGCTAAAAACCTATTAAAATCCAGGCTGGGCAGCTGTGACAACATTACAGGAGCAGGGTGAGGGAGGGAGATTAATCTTTATAGGGGCGATTAACAAAGACAGCCACTATCCCTGGGAGTAGGGCACACTGGAAGTGGTGGGGACGGAGCGGGTGCTTTCAGCATTGACCAGGATGACCGCAGACAATGAGGGAGAAGATTACGGCCGCAGTATTACAGATGCAGTAAACTCTCGCTGACCACAGGAACAATAAACGCTCTCTAGCCCCTGCTTGTAAATCCAGTAGGTTTCTTCTGATGAGGACTCTGACCTAATTGTGAGGGAAGAGTAAGAGAAGCAGTGGTTGTAGTCATTATATCAGGGACTGTAAGACAAAAAGAGCTGGGAGAAAACTGAACACAGGCAGGTGCTTGGAAACCTTGCCTTGATAAGATACCGAATGGACTCGAAAACTAATAGCATCCTCGGGACCACCTAGATGGAAAGGTACACCTAGAGGAAAAGCAAAATGCTTCATCAAAACACCACCAAATGACCAACAACCTCCCCTTTGAAACAAAAGAATGTATGATCTGAAAGCAGGCGAGGAAACGGGGGAGGAAAAAAAAAACATCGCCTCAGCATCTCCTTTTATCAGCTGCATTAATTTGTTCTCTAGAACAACAAATGATTTTTCCAGCTCTTGTGAGAATTTTGTTTTCTTTTATGTGCTTCTCAGACATTAATTATATATTTATATATAGAATATGCAAAAAGAAATCAGAATGTTGGAAGGCAAAGTGATTAAATATTAAACAATGCAGAAATTCTGTTACCTAAAGGGATGCTATTTCTTTTTCTTCTTTTTTCCCCTTCCTCCTCTCTGTCTCTCGCTTTTTTCCCTCTCGTCTTTTCTCTTTGTGCTGAAAATTCCTTTATAGCAGGCTGTGCTCTGAAGGCATGCATAGCAGGGCCCACACAAAGTTTGTTTCAGGTCCAGGCTATTTACCATGGAGTGTGAGCCGGCTGGGGTCACTCCACAAAAACTAATGTGTCATTATTTGCCGGCTGAAGCACTGACCAAAGTGCTTTCAATATGCATTGATTTTGAATTATTTCTCTTTCCCCCCTGGCTGCCGTGGAGAGAGGGGGGCAAAGAGAGAGAGCGAGTGAGAGAGAGTGAGACTCTACACACACTTTGTCCCTGATCCTCAGGGAAGCATTAGCAAACCTTTGAAGGGGGAAAAAGGCATCTGCACCATAACCGAGACTAACACTGCGGGGTGAAGGGGTCACAGTCCATTCCACCATGCTTCTATTTTAGTAGATAGGCTGAGGTGAAGGAAGGGGAGGGAGAGAGTGTAGCAGAGGCCTGTTCTCAGATTAAAACTCAGCTTTTCCAGCAACTCTACATCTCCATGAAGCTGAAGATCAGTGCTGGTGGAAGACCAGTAAACTCTGAAAACTAGCGCTGCTCCACGGCTGTCCGCTGTGGAGTGCACTGACTCAGACACCGTACAAAGCCCTGCATGAGTTCAGTTCACCCTTCACAAACACCATTTTCAGCTAAGAACAGCTAGACGAAGACCTTCTAAACTACACAGGCCCATTACAAATAACTCTTGTTAAAGCTGTTACATAGTGACTATGAAAAGTCAGATCAGTTGGGCATATAAATGTTAATAAAAGCTGATTCACAGTGCCCCCACTGCTGATCCTTTAAAGTGCATTACTCTAATGGCAAAAACAAGCAGTCCATAGAAAGTGTGATGCCTGCACAATGAATCTGGTCAACAATCTTCCTAGCTCACAATCAGCATTCCAATCCATCATGAAGGTGTACAAAGGGATTGAGGTTGAGATTTTCTGTAGACTACTGGGTTTCCTCAACTCAAAACTTCTCAAACCATGTCTTGAATGGGCCTTGCTTTGTGCACAGGGGCATAATCATGTAGCAGAAAACGGCTTTCCCCGAACTGTTCCCACGTTGCTTAAATTGTAATTATACATAGGACAAGATGTAAAACAAAATCCTATGCCACTCCATTACAGCTTTTCCCATTAGTAACTACTTTACTGTTATCATCCATCAATGAACATTTAAATGACTATACCTTTCCTACACCTAAACATTAAGGTTGCTGTGGCCGTTATGATTTGATCAGCACCAACTAATAACTAACTGGACCCAGCCCAGTCCCTTCATCTCTACTCAAAACACCCGCTACATTGTTGTTCTTCACAGGAGACATCAGGTGGCCACATTTCCTCATCAGTGTTTTACTGTAACATGAACTTCACCCTTCACAGGAACCTAGCCCAGGTCCTGGGCCATAATCCCTCTTCCACAAAACTCTTACTATTGGAACTATGCTTCTGGTAGGTAGCATTCTTCTGGCATCTGTCAACTGTAACAGAACACAAACTTCACAAACTGACATGTGACAAAGGTGCTATGCCTGTGCCACAAATAAAGTCCCAACCCATTCTACTGCCACTGTTTGCCTTTGGCAACAGCGTGACTATGAATTTGATTAAAAGATAGAACACATGGATGAGATTACACTTCCATAGAACTATCTACACAATCAAAGCATTTAACATTATTTGGAACATTACGGAGTCACCTCTATGAACACCAATATGTATACATCATGATGTATGTATGTATGATGTACCAGGATGATGTGATGGCAGCCAATCCTCGCCAGTACCATCCCCATGTGTCAGTTAATTGAGCTTGTATGAACAGATCCTGTGTAGATGGAACGTATGTGTTTTGGCTGTATATTGTATTATACCCGTGATATATTTACCAGTTGCTGGTGATGACTTTAACTTAGAGAGCTTGTATTTAAGGTTTGGTGATGTGGTAATTGTACAGTACTCTCAAGTAACTGACTGCATCATTAATTGTGTTTCTCAAGGCAAGGAAATGTTATATATATATAATGAATTGTGGGCTATTAGTCAATTACTGATGAAAAAAAGCTCTTTGCCAGTGGAGGCTGAGGTCATGCCCATTGTAAAAATATCATGTAGACCACTGGAATAAGAGCAGGTGGAAAGTAAAGAGATTAAGAACAGATCTTAATTTGTGCTGATGTGAAGTGAATGGTGTGGAAAAGGCACTCAGAGGGAAATAAGCTTCACAGTCAACTGGCTGATCTGTGAAAGCATCCTCGAGGAAAAAAAAAAGATAGGAAGCAAGAAAGGGCTCGCTACTTGCTTGTGATTTCAAAGAGTAAATCTGGACACCAGTAATACAGAACGCACACGCACACAAACACACACACACACACACACACACAGACTAACACATTTGCATGTGCCTTTTAGGCCTTTTGGAAGTCAAACTCAAAGGGTCCCTATAGGTCACTATAGAACCAATCAAAAGTTGGAAAAGAGAACTCTCCAACCAAGGACATTACAGCCTCCTTGCAAAAAAAAAAAAAAAAAAAAAAAAAAACACAGCCTCTAAAAAGGAGTGTTTGAAGGGCAAAATAGATTGCAAAAAAACTCACTCGTATTAAAATGCATCAGTTTGCGTCAGACAGGAACAAACAAGTGTGAAGAAGCGAGCTGGAGTAAGATTGCTAATGCTAGCCCTTTGGAGAGGAGTGCTGTGGCCCTGTGGGCAGAGGAGTGATTGGCAGGTAGAGGGAAGCAGGAGTGAGACCCTGAGGGGAACACACAGCAGGGATTTGGGTCTCACTACAGCCTCCCTCTCCCTGCATGTTTTCAAATCTAAGAATAAACAGTGATAAGGCTTAAAACTCCCCCTGTTTAATCTTGCCCCCTCCACTCTCTCGCCAGGGACCCTACCTCAGATGGACTGAGCATCAGCTAGAGAGAGAGGGAGTGAATGAGGAAGAGAGGCAGGGATGGACAGAAACATATGAGTGAGTGAGTGATGGAGTGAAGAAGGACAGTATGAATTAATAAGCAACAGAAGGAAAAATACAAATCCCATTTAAAAAGGTGGGGTGTGGGGGGGGGGCTGTCTAATATGTAAATAAAAATAAAACAGTTGTGCACAAGTACTTAAACACCTAGATTTAGTTGAAAATAGTATAAAGATTTATTGATCTTAAATGGGGCGGCACGGTGGTGCAGCAGGTAGTGTCGCAGTCACACAGCTCCAGGGACCTAGAGGTTGTGGGTTCGATTCCTGCTCCGGGTGACTGTCTGTGAGGAGTTGGTGTGTTCTCCCCGTGTCTGTGTGGGTTTCCTCCGGGTGCTCCGGTTTCCTCCCACAGTCCAAAAAAAACACATGTTGGTAGGTGGATTGGCGACTCAAAAATGTCCGTGTCTGTGGTGCCCTGTGAAGGACTGGCGCCCCCTCCAGGGTGTATTCCCGCCTTGTGCCCAATGATTCCAGGTAGGCTCTGGACCCACCGCGACCCTGAATTGGATAAGTGCTTACAGATAATGAATGAATGAATTTAAATGTTAAGCTCAGAGTCTCTGTTATAGTGTTTCTTGTTTGATAAAACACAAATACTTTCTTTGATAGGTAACAGGTTTGGAACAAGTTTAGCACCCACTCTTGGTAAGAAGCCATGCTGTTGTAATCCATGCAGAATGTGGATTGGCCTTGTCTCACCGAAATAAACAAGGATGTCCCAGAAAATGACATTGTCTCAATGGCAACATGTTGGTCCAAATATTGTATACGTTGTTCAGCATTAACGGTGCCACTAAAGCACCCCCATACCATCAGAGATGCAAGCTTTTGAACTGTGAGATTTTAACAAGCTGGATGGACCCTCTCCTTTTTACCCTGGAGGATATGCCATCCATAATTTCCAAAAAGAATTTCAAATTTTGATTTTGTCAGACCATAGGACACTTTTCCCCTTCGCCTCTTCAATGACCTTGGGCGCAGAGAAGGTGGTAGCATTTCTGGATCTGAGAGAGAGAGAGAGAGAGAGAGAGAGAGAGAGAGAGAGAGAGAGAAATGAACGAATGACTGTGTGTGTTAAGTGTACATGCTCATAACTGTTTTCCAGACTGCCTTGTCACCTTTACCAGGAAGCTGTAGCTTGTCTGTGTCTCCTCACTTTCTTCTTCCTTAGTGAGTCCCCTCTCTTCCTCCTCACCCTTCTCACCCTCCTGACTCTTATTATTTTGTCCTCACCCAAGTACTATTTTCTGCTTGTTTTTCTTCCTTTATTTTGTTTTCATTTCAAAGCAACCTGGAATCAATCAGCGCTTGCGCTTCCCTGGTGTTTCTCATGACTAAATATACAACAAAACTTTAAAAAACGAAGAGGAGAAAGAAAACAGCTTCATTTTTTCACACTCTTTGCTCTCTAAGTGTGCTGTTGTTTCTGCTGTACAACACAAAGTGTGTTTGTAAGTATAACAAGCTCATGTGTCGAGAATAAACACTTGAGTAAAAAGCCATTAATAACGAGGGCCCTGCTTTGTTTTTGCTCGGCTTCTGCTGTTGTTGCATTTTGCTTGTTCTGTTGTAGCTGTAATTTTTTTTCTCTCTGTGTTGTGATTTTTCTCGGTCTGCTATTCCTAAAATGTGCTCTGATGCTGCTCTAGCGGCCAACATGTGAAAAACAAGACCATTTTTTTGCAATTAGCTTTTACAAATTTTGTGTCTTTGTATCTGACAGAGGAAGGAGTTCCTGACTGCACCCAGCTCTGTACCCACCACAGCACTTATCAGGATGAAATGATTATGGAAAATGAATGACTGAATTAATAAACAGACAAACAAATGAATGAATGGATGGATGGATGGATTCCTCTTACATTTTTTTACATGCTGTTACTACATCTGTGTAGTGATGTAATGTAATGTTTAATTTGGATTAGTCTCGCTGCCCTTTCACAGTAATGTGACTATTTATGATTCATTTGTTTTAATGGTCATTGTATTGGTATTAGAGTAGCCTGTGGCATTCAGGCCTGTAAGGAATTAGAGAAGAGAGAGAGAGAGAGAGAGAGAGAGAGAGAGAGAGAGAGAGAGAGAGAGAGAGAGAGAGAGAGAGAAAGGGGAAAGAGAGGCGGTTAGGGTGGCTCAGTGTCGTCTGACAGATATAATTACAGGAGTGGTTCCCTCTCCCTACACCATTATTTATTTTAGCAGCTCTGACCTGCTGCAGTGGCTTGGCCTCCCCCAACTCCCGCTGAAAAAGTGGCTTTTTAACAGAAAGCTTTCCAAACAAGCCTCACTACTACACTTGGCAACACTCCAAAGAACTGTGCGTTTTCGTGAGTCTGGGCTATTTTACAGCAAGTCTGTGATGTGTCTGAACTTGAGTGGCTCATTGGTGTTTGTGTGTGTTAATGTGTGTGTGTGTGTGTGTGTGTGTGTGACCATATCACCATGCTAAAAAAAAGTGGACTAGAAGGGAATAAAGAAAGAGGAGGACTCAAGCTCAACAGAAGGCTCCCTCTAAATAGAAAGAGAGAGAGAGAGAGAGAGAGAGAGAGAGAGAGAGAGAGAGAGAGAGAGATGACAAAGAGAATAAGAGAAAGTATGTGTGAGTGTGTGTGTGTGTGTGTGTGTGTGTGTGTTTGTGTTATGGGGGGTGGGGGGTTCTCATTTGGACAGACCACATGGTAATTGGACAACAGCAGAAAAGTTTGTAATGTTTGTGTGTTAGACTTCACTCCCTTCTGTCAGAGCAGACTGGCCTGATCCTCCAAACTCCAACAAAGGCCTTGTAAATAAGCAGTAAATCATAACGTGTGTGTGTGTGTGTGTGTGTGTGTGTGTGTGTGTGTGTGTGTGTGTGTGGAGAAAGAGAGAGTGAAGAGTTGTGAATGAAATAATACTTTGCTTGAATACATGATTGTCGGTATGGGGTTGCTGCAGTCGACCTGGGCGCACACTTTTACAGTCCCAGAGCAGTATTATTTATCTTCACAATTTAAAACACTTCAAAAATCTTCACATCTGTTCTCTTCCCCCTGTGGCCTGTGCTGGTACAAGTGGATTAGACACAGCAGTACTGCTGATGTTTTCAAGTGTTAAGAATAAACCACCACCCAAAAAATATCTGCTCTGTGGTGGTACTTACCATTACAGGACAGGGTGAAACAAGGATAACAGTATGGAGAGCAGCAAATGGACTGTAGTCTGTAATGAAATGTGATGTTAAGTAATGTATATGTAGTTAAATACAGTTTTAAAGGCACTCATATTTAAAATTATATTTATGCATTAATATGTATTTCTGTGCGTCTTTGGCCGCTCACTGCGTGGGCATTTCTGTGTTGTTACGGAAACAAAGTAAACAACCTCGCAAATATGGAGGCAGATATTTTACATCCAGCTGTCCTTCACATTGTGTGAAAATTTCATGAAGAATGAACCAATCAAAATGCTCCAAAAGTAACTGGAATAAATTATATTTACATTGATTCTACTAAAATTTAAGGAGGAAGTAACGAAAGTTTGGAGATATATGCTTTTCTTTGGACAATGACAAAAACGTGTTCCTTGTATTTATATCGTCTAATTCTCTCTCTCTCTCTCTCTCTCTCTCTCTCTCTCTCTCTGCACACATACACATGCACACATTTTTTTTGCACATACCAGAGGTCATTATCAACCCATAATCATTAGAAAGACAGATAAATATATATATATTTATATCTATCTATTTATTTATCTAGATATATAGATATAAATATAGATAGATATATATTTATCTCTCTTTCTATTGATTATCAGTTGATAATGACCTCTGGTATGTGCAAAAAAGTGTGCATGTGTATGTGTGCAGAGAATAGCAAGCCTGCTCACACACACCCTGGTGGACACATTTACACACTACAGCAGGAGCAGAGGGAATGTGGTATGGTGGAGTGTGTGTGTGTGTGTGTGTGTGTGTGTGTGTGTGTGTGTGTGTGTGTGTGTGTGTTTTACATTTGTGAAGTGTGTATTTGTGAAGTTTGTATCTGTTTTTTTATAATTTAGCTGAAAACTGAAAGTGGGTGAACAGAGATGTTGAACAGAATGAAAAGGATAAAAGGAGACGAACAAAAACGCCTTGATAAAATGTGTGTGTGTGTGTGTGTGTGTGTGTGTGTGTGTGTCTTCACACGCTCATAATAAATGAGCAAAAACAATATAAGGTGGCCTCCTCCTGAAAGATGTGCGCTGTCAACGGGAATAAATAACTTCACACCCCATTGCCTACTGAGAGAAGAGAAAAAAATAAAAACTTTCATCTGCATGAATATGCAAATATATCACCCAGTCTGTGTTTGTTTGGAAAGCTGCTGCTTTTTGTGTTGAGCAATTAAGAGTGCAAACATTTCTTTCTTCTTACTCTCTTCCGCATGAATATTGTTATCTGTGGAGATGACATGTAAACCTCATCGCATGTGCGTTGCTTATTAATGCAAATACAATGCAGGCCCTGTGTTGTGGAAATGAAAGGAATTTGTTCAATCTCTAGGTCTGTCCTGTGGGCTGAAGCTATGGCATATACTGCAGTGCTCCTGTTACCATCACTTTCACCATGCACCAAAACAGTGGTGTTAAACTTATTGTTACCCATTTCACACAGTAAGGCTTATTTGACGAAAACAAAAACATCTAGTTGTTCTAGCTTTTTGGACTCAATTGAACAAACAAATCATTTTGAAAACAGTAGGAAATGGTGATTGCCAGAAAATGCTATGCTATTCTAGCTTTTATTATGCAAACTTCAGGTATATAATCTGTAATCATGCTAGCCTTTAGGTATGCTAACTTTAAGTATGCTAACCTTACTTTGTCTAAAGTATCTTAGCACTTATTATGCTAACTTCAGGTTACAAGGTTCATTAGCAGTGCTAGCATTTACTATACTATCCTCATTTATGTTGCGTGTTAGAATGGTAGCTTTATATGCCAGCCTTAATTTATTAACATCTGGCATGTTATCTGTAAGATTGCTTTATATACACTACTATTAAATTTGCTAACCTCAGGAATGTTGTCTGTAAGTATACATTATGTACACTATCATATAATATAGTAACACAGTGTGACCATGTTTTAGTTTTCTAAAACTTGTAGCAGGATGGCAGCATGGAGCAGACGGACACCTGCACTTGAAGATTCAGGGTGGGGGGTGGCAATTTCAAGTAATTTGTTGCACCATGGCAATGTGTATGGGGTAGGATTTTAAATTGTTGACAGATGCATGCAACTATGTTATTAAACTTTAAATCTACTCTTTAACAAGATGACTAACAAATGCCTTTATGGCCATACACTCTTTCCTTTCCAGTCAATGTTAGGCATTAAATAATAATAACTACAAATTAAAAAAAACTTTTATTTATAGCTTGTCAATTTCTCACAGTTTATGGGAATGGAAATTCTGTTGGTTATATTCTGTTTATAACCAACTAGAAAACTGAATGTGTAGAAAGAACCTTTTACACTGTACACGTTGTACACTGGGTCAAAATGACATTTAAGCAACTCGTTTATAGTAGAAGATTACATTTTAACTGTTACATTTTTTCCCTCAAACTTACTAAAAGCAATAATAAAGGTACAGGGCATCACTGGGATTCAGTCTTTTATGTAGAAATGCATATAATATAAGTATGATTGACAAAACATTGACTTTAAAGTAAGCCTCAGTTCATATATTAAGTAAGTGACCACTCACTCTTTCTGTTGTGTTGCTTTAATAAGTCCAGAAAGTTCACTTGTTTTCGTGCAATACTGAAGTTAAACAAAAACTGTGAACTCGTCAGAATGTCGGTAACAGTCAGGTTTGTCCAGAGTGTTGTTGTGTGATATAGGGACATATTAGATGACTGTCAGTTTTGCAAAACATAAAGCAGAACATGAAAGCCACCTGACATGTCTCCACACATAAATAAGAGATCACAATAAATTATTTTAAAACTTTCAACACATTTCTGTCTCAGATTCCAATATAAGATGGTAATTTTAAACCCAGGTTGGTGGCAAAGCACAGGGAATCGTGTTGAGGCAGTAGTGATGGACATAGCTGAAGGTGCATGAGGTGAAGTGTGTCCCAATTCTGCTCTGAACTCTTCAAACCTTAAACACTTGAACCCTCATGCCCCATTTGCTCACCATTCAACAGCCTAATAAAACGTCATCAAAGTGCACACTTCAAGGAAGGCCTAGGGCTTTGGGCAAGAAATGGGATGGTAGAAATACTACAGACAGCAAAAGCCGAACACTGGACATTACCAGCTGTTTAGAAGACTCTTTTTTTAGGTCGCAAAAAGAGGACATGTCTGGGGAAAAGGACATATGATCACCTTAACTAACCTCAAGTACAGTGGGGAAAATTATTATTTGATACACTGCAGATTTTGCAAATTTTCCAACCTACAAAGAATGGAGAGGGCTGTAATTTTTATCGTGGGTACACTTCAAATATTTTATTTTTTCAAATAAAAAATCCAGAAAATCCCATTTTATGATTTTTAAATAATTCATTTGCATTTTATTGCATGAAATAAGTATTCAATCACCTACCAACCAGCAAGAATGCTGTCTCTCATAGACCTGTTCATCTTTCTTTAAGAAGCCCTCCTATTCTGCACTAATTACCTGTATTAATTGCACCTGTTTGAACTCGTTACCTGTATAATACACACCTATCCACACACTCATTCAATCACACTCCAACCTCTCCACCATGCCCATGACCAAAGAGCTGTCTAAGGACCTGCACAAGACTGGGATGGGCTACAGGACAATAGGCAAGCAACTTGGTGAGAAGGCAACAACTGTTGGCGCAATTGTTAGAAAATGCAAGAAATACAAGATGACTGTCAATCTTCCTCTGTCTGGGGCTTCATGCAAGATCTCACCTTGTGGGGTAAGGATGATTCTGAGAAAGGTCAATAATCAGCCCAGAACTACATGGGAGGACCTGGTCAATGACCTGAAGAGAGCTGGGACCACAGTCTCAAAGATGCCCGTTAGTAACACACGCTGCCGTCATGAATTAAAATCCTGCAGGGCATGCAAGGTCCCCCTGCTCACGCCAGCAAATGTCCAGGCCCATTTGAAGCTTACCAATGACCATCTGCATGATCCAGAGGAGACATGGGAGAAGGTCATTTTGTCAGATAAGACCAAAATAAAGCTTTTTGGTATCAACTCCACTCACCATGTTTGGAGGAAGAAGAGGGATGAGTACAGCCCCAAACACCATCCCAACCGTGAAGTATGGGGGTGGAAACGTCATACTTTGGGGGTGCTTTTCTGCAAAGGGGACAGGACGACTGCACCATATTGAAGGGAGGATGAATGTGGTCATGTATTGCAAGATGTTGGCCAACAACCTCCTTCCCTCAGTAAGAGCATTAAAAATGGGTCGTGGCTCGGTCTTCCAGCATGACCATGACCCAAAACACACAGCCAGGGCAACAAAGGTGTGGTTCCATAAGAAGTTTTTCAAGGTCCTGGAGTGGCCTAGACAGTCTCCAGTCCAAAACCCAATAGAAAATACTTATTTTCCCCACTGTATTTGATCTCTAAGTAAACTACATGTATGATAAACACTAGTATACTAACATATTATTCTTAAATATTCCTTCACTTACTTATTAATTCATTGTCTGTAACCCTTAACTTGTTCAGGGTTGTGGTGGGTCGAGAATCACTGGGCACAGGGCGGGAAACACACCCTGGACGCGCCATGGGTTTTTGAACCATGGGAGGAAATCGTAGCACCTAGAGAAAACCCACACTGACACAGGGAGAACAGAGCAAACTCCTCACAGTCATCCAGAGTGGGAATTGAACCCACAACCACAGGACACTGGAGCTGTGTGACAGCAACACTACCTGCTGTTCCACGGTCCTGCCCACCTTCAAAAATGATCAACTTAACTATACAAACCTCAGGTATGTTACTTGTAAGTATGCTAGCTTGCATATAAACACATATACAAACGGGTATATTAGCTAAATAGTAAATTGTCCTAATTGATCTCCTCTACTTTAAGGTAAACCCATTGCTGACACATGTTCAGTTGTGCTCACACAGCTTGTATTATCTCCATAAGGCCATCATGCCCAATGCCAGTTATGGGCCAGAGGGGTATAAAGCTAGCCACCATTTTTCCCCTTTACAGTCACTGGGGCTTCGTGAAAACACATTAGACTTGTCTTCTCAGCCTTTCTCAGATGAAAAGAGGCTGTTTCTGCTGAAAACTCCCTATTAATACCTGGGCAAGTGAGTGCCTTAAATCTGGCCATATACCTTAGCTCTGATGGCCATACAGTGCAGCTGATACCTCCCTCTAGCAGCCGTGACCACTTTGCTTTCTAGAGGCAGTAGCTGAATTAAGTTTCCAAATACAGCATTAAGCTACAGATAATGTTATTCAACACAGATATTTTTTAATAAACAAGCTCCAGAAGCACTTCCTGCTTGGCTCTGTCTTCTTCGTCTGAAGTTCCACACGAACGCTCAGAGAGGATGGGAGGGGACATGGGGCCACAGACAAGGGGACGACCATTGTCACAACGCATGAGGAGAGATGGCCACATCAAACCGCCTCCCTGCCTCCATGTGAAATATTAATAATTCTAATGAGGATGATGATGACCGGGGCAGCGCGGCCTTCGCATGCATCCCCCGTCCGCAGGCTTATTAGAATAACCTCCTGCACCCTGGGATGCAGCTCGTACACACAGACACACACTCACACAGTTTTGTGCTCGGACATGACCATGCAAATCAGCGCAGTCTGTGGCCCTCCAGGGAGTTAGAGGGAGCAGCCCTGCAGCCAGAGCCCTCTGCTCCTGACCCAGGTCATCCACAATCTCACAGAGCTCCCGCCTGCTCTCGCTGACCCCTCCATCATTAGCATCAGCGCACCAATGCGCATTGTTTGCTTACTTTAGGATGCAACATTCCGCATGCAGAATATGCAGAGAGAGGCCTCCTCCGCTGGGAGAGGAGCTAGCTTTGCTCTGGGTGCATCATATCGTAAACCAAGCGGTAATTATTTTAATCACACAGCAACTCTGTACTCAGCCTGTTTTTTTTTTTCTTTCTTTCTTTTCGTTCTTTTTTGGGCAGAGGATGCTTTAATTCTCTGCATGCATAAAAGAGACAAAAGAAAGAAACAGGGAGAGAATCAAAGTTGGGGAAAGGGTCTGTAAGTGTGTATGTGTGAGTGTATACATTAAAGACCTACTATCCAAAACAAGTTCAGTGGGAACAGTAAGTTAGGGCTGAGTTTTCTTGCACAGAAACAGGTCAAACTTGGTTTTGGGTTCTAATGAGTGATTATTTCTCTACAGTATTTGTGTTGTTGTTGTTTGAAAGACTATGTCTTATCTTATACATTCTCTCTATTCCAGAATAGTGCCCTACTGTATCTAGTGCTAACCATTTTGCAGTAGTGGGTAAATTCTCAACGTTAAACCCTATTGTTTTTTCACCATAAGAAATAAAAAGAAATCTAGCTGATGTTTAAACGATTGTTTTCAAATTGTTGAAAATTCTCAGTCAGTCAGGGAAGGCTTCAGTGAATAAACAATGTGACATGGATATTACATCAGATTTCACAATATAGAACCTGGAATAATGAGGCAACCCGAGGGGACAACATAGAGCATTCGAGATAGCCCAACACGCTAATGCTGGAGTAGGTGATGTTGTAGAAAGCAGTCATTTAACATAAGTTATATACCATCAAACCTCACCCTCTTAAACCTACAACTGTCAATCATTTCAACACATATACTTTACAAGACAAACACAGCCAGTTTTCAAGCTTGCAGCTTTACATAAACAGTTAGCTACATTTCTTTCTAAGCCGTATTGCACCTATAGGCTTCTCCGCTGTTGGGAAGCTACACCGATGTTAACTCTGGTTTCCCCTCTGGCTTTATCCACTCTCTTTTTTGCTGAAAGTCTTTTATACTTCTGACTTCCTTTTCTGTAGTTTATAGCACTACACATTATACATTTCTCGTCCATTCTTCCAGCCTTACCCTGTGTGTGGGTTCTCCAGTGACGTGCAAATACATGGACACTTGTGCTGTGCACATGCAGTGTGGGCAGGATGATGTAGGTAGTTCATTCAGTCAGAGAAAAATGATTGGTTGGAGTTTTTACAGACCTGTGGCCTGTATAGAAAAGGGTTTTTTTTCTTTGTTGTCAGATAATTTAATTTACTGAGTATTTCAAGAAATATCAAAAGAATAAATCACCTACTCTGCCTTTGGAGACAAAGCAGCATGCCTCAGCATGTAAATTCAACATATAAAACATTTAGCAAAAGGGAGAAGACATGTTTCTTCATATATAGTATGTTTATCAAGGCCTTCCCTTTAGGGCTTCTAGGTTGGTATGCAATCACAACCCACTGAACATCCTACTCCAAACCGTGCCAAAGTAATTCCTTGTACCCTAAGACCTGCAAAAGCGCAGTATTTAGAGACGTGTGAAGAGTTTTATAGAAAAGTGTTGGCAATAGTTTGAAATCTAGCGCGCTTGGAGTTCAAGTATGATTCAGGTTAGTGCTGATCTCCAGCGTGTATGTACATACGTGTGTTTGTGTGTGTTTATGCATTTTGTCAGACATCGCTCTGTTAAATGCTGTAGCTCTTGCTATGAGGTAGTTCTGAGCTCCTTTTAAGATGTTTTCCTATGACTTAAGATCAATCCCTTTTTATTCCTCCTAACAGTGAGGGATCAATAGGCAGGAGTGGTGCAGAGTACGGCCACTTAAAGATGAGCCATCACCAAGCCAGTATCTCTCTCTCTCTCTCTCTCTCTCTCTCTCTCTCTCTCTCTCTCTCTCGCTCTCTCTCTCTGTGTGTGTTTGGCTGCGGAATAGATTAGCGCTCTGAAACATCACTTCAACTCCCAGCCCAGCCAGTGTGTGTGCCCTCACTCCACATTTGTGTTTAATCTCATTTAAATGAAAGGGACTTTGGCAAGAAGGAGGTGGGGAGTGCCAGGTTCCACTTCTGAGCTGGCTGGGGAAGATGATAATGCCCGGCTCCGTGGCTCAGCGGCTGGGGGAGGGGACACCGGGACGGAAGGATGGAAGGTCCGAGTAAGCCCAGCAGGAGGCCCCAGATGTGGGGCCACAGAGCTGACAGCAGTAGTGTTTCCCTCTGGGCACGAGTGTGGCTAACAGAGAGGGGGAGGCGGAGGAGTGAGAGAGAGAGAGCCTTGTGTAATTTATTCTTTCGTGATGAATATGGTATGTAAGTGAATGCATTATATGCAGCGAGAGAGAGAGAGAGAGAGAGAGAGAGAGAGAGAGAGAGAGAGAGAATGGTTATCAACAGCTCTCAGAGGTTGCTTTCTCTCAGAATGATCTCTGAACCACAGAGTGTCGAAGACAGGGTGAGGGTGAAGGATGATTGTTTTCTTATGAGCTGACCTCTTTCTCTCTCTCTCTCTCTCTCTCTCTCTCTTTTTTTTTTTTGTTCTCTCATCTGTCTGTCTTTTTCCTTATCTTTCTCATCTTACACTTTATTCATATTTCTGTCTTTTTCTGAGACTCTTAGACTATTCTCCCTCACAAGCTCTCTCTCTCACTCTCTCTCTCTCTCACACTCTCTCTCTCTCTCTTTCTCTCTCTCCCTCCCTCTTTGGGGAAAGGACAGGAGTAGCTGTTAGGATGGGCCAGATACGCAGCTATATGCTCCATATCTTATCACTTTCAGCTTTCTTGGGAGTTAACAGCAACAAACAGAGAGAGAGAGAGAGAGAGAGAGAGAGAGAGAGTGCAGGGGCTGGGAGAGTGGTGGTGGGCCAGATAAGGGCCCGGTGGAGCAGGCGTAGTGTTCAGAGGCCAGTCTGAGGAGCAGATAACAGCAGATAAGATTCAGCCTCAAAGTGCTTATGGCCAACATATGACCACAGTGTGTGTGTGACACTCCTTAGGCCAGAGGAGGGAGACCATGCCAGATGTTCATGTGTGGGGGCAGTGTAGTGTCTGTGTGTGAGTGTGTGGGAGGTGGTGTGTGTGTATGTGTATATTACTGAGCAAAAGTCAGAGACTTATATAGCATTAGATTCTTGCTGTCGTGAAGTTCATTTTTGACTTTTTTAATAATAAGAGCAGGGATATTTTTCAACACCCCCAGAATTCTTTATTACATACTGTAGGCATTTTCTGCCTCTCATGGTCCCAGTATTTCCAGTCACATTTGGTGATGTTAAAGTCAAGGCTCTGGGGTGGAAAATCCAAAGATCCAAAATCTTTTTTATAAATTCTGAGGATGTTTCCTCATCATTTGCTAGCTCTCCAGTCTATTTGCGTGCTTGAACCCGGTGTAATTTGTTTATGAAGCCCCAAAAAAAACCATACTGTCTCGGTCTGGTATGCTAGGCTTTCATTCTCTCAGGGAAAATACATCTGGGGTTTTTTAAACAAGGGAGAGAACTCCAAATGTTGAATAGCATGACCTGAGAAGAGGATATTGCAGCTCCATAGGTGGGTGAATTGGCTTATGTTTCGCTGTTTTGGATCACTTAAGGCTGAATTTCTCCAAATACCGGACACAGCTAACTGCATTACCAAGGTGCTAAAAAACTAAACAACTCAAGTTACAAATGAGTTTCTGTGATAAACTTAGTGAATAAAAACTAAAAGACAAATTAAATTTAACCACAAACAAACAGCAGTCGATTTTCCCCCCTCAAACATCGCATTCCATCTTAAAAGATGTGGAGCTTCTGAATGTAAGCAAACCAGAAAGAGCAGTGTTTCCCCACCATCGTAGATGTCCAATTTAAAGGTGAGCCATTATAAAACCAAGCCACATTTAATAAAATGCAGGCAATATTTCCTCACTGTTTACTAGCTCTCCACTCTGTCTGCACACTGGAACATACCCAGTGTTTATCAAAGCCCAAGCTGTGTAGATTCTGATACACAGAATCAGGAGGATCTCTAATAATGAAAAGCATGAAAAGGATTCAGAATGCTGTTCTATTCCTGCTCCACATGTGGGTAATACTGACTTATATTTGCTGATTCTGATTTATTACTTCATTTAATGTGGATCTACCTCAGACCTCTAACATTCCATAAATCTTAATGAAAATAAAACACAAAGGGGAGTTTGTTTTGACGTGAGAAAGATAGTTCTCCACAATCATATCCATTGCTTTTAAGAACCATTATTGTGATGCTGATGGTTTTGATGGTCTACTTGGCCTTGTCTAATTGTTAAGTGTCCTTGTTTCCCTGTGTGTTTTTCTACATAGTGTTACTTATATTCCTTGGGCTTATCTCTAAATGATTAACATGGATGTTATAACTGTTTTTACAGTAAATTAAGTACATTAAGAGTGGTCTCAGATTTTGAAGAGTACTGTAGGTGCGGCTGTACAAACACACTCGTGTATATGTGTGAATGTGCGGACAGGTCCTGTGGAACCGTACACATAAGTGGCACTGTACACTTATGATATTTTCACATACACACACACACACACACACACTGCACAGCAAAATGCCTTACTGCTTGTGCCAGGGGCCATATGGCAAAGAAACAAGTATTTACATAATATCATATTTTATTTAATTAGCTATTCTAATTGCAATCAAAAATCTGATGAAGACCCTCGCATGAAAAGACGATTGGCAATGTGATAGTGCTCTGACCTGAAACGTGCTGCTGCGCTGCAAGCCAGAGAGATCGGGTTTCACGCTGCATGTTCTCTGATCTTATCTGGAAAGGGTTTACTTACAGAAAAGACTCCAAAATGTGTCAAAGTCAAAAGAGACATTTTGAGGCTCTTGATGCAGATATTAATAAGGTCATCTGCCTCTTCTGAAACAGCACCTTTTTTTTTTTGTACTTTTTTTTCTTTTGGCTGAAAGGAAGCTGTGAAACTAATCTGAGGCCTTCGTTTGCATGCGATACCATGCGGGTGTTGAGCTGGTGGACGAGTGATGGGCCTGAGGTTTATTTTAGGACCTTTGTGCCGTGACACAGGTGGCTTATTTTTTCTGAGAATCAGGAACTAGAACACTTTGTGCGGACCACCATGCTCAGCCAAGTGTCGAGGGGACAGCTCGAGCGAAACCGGCCCCAGAGCTGGTGCTGGTGGTAGCGGTGGGATTCATGGGGGGGTTGTGCCGGTGCAGCCATACAGGCTACCCTAGAAAAGGGAAGGAAGGAAATAAGGACCAGTGGCTCCATCAAACAGCGTCTTTGCTAAGGACTCTCTCTCTCTCTCTTTCACGCACACACACACATACAGACACATGAACACACACACACACACAGTCCACACCATCCCCCCGCCAACACAGTTTTCAGAGCAGACCTCTTCGCTCCTGCGCTCTCACATGCTTGCAGAAAGAAAATAAATAGTGCACACTGAGGCCAGCTTCCATACTATTTAATGAAGGCAAAGTGTTTTAAGAGGCTGCTGAAAAGTGCAGGGGGTGAAATAAGGCCTTTTCAATAATATAAGTCATTCTTTGTACTCCACCGGTCAGGCTGCTGTTTATACATGGATGTCCCATGGATAGAGGGTTTATTTTCCAAACATTACTCTCCCAGCAAAATTATACCAGGAGAAAATAACACAGCAGACATATTTTGACATTTCAATGGAGGAGAAGTCCTGACAAATAGGAAACAGAAAATCTTGTTCAAATGTTTTTTCACGTCTCCAGATTTCTCTTTCAATTTAGTGTTAGACAGTTTCTAACAGAGGAACGTAGAGCAAGGGGGGATCTCTTTCATATGATGCCCCCAGGCCTACATTCTGGGAATACAGCTGACTGGAAGTACGGTCCACGCAGCATTTTCAGGCTCCACACGACACTTAAAAAAGAGAATGGTGGAGTGCGAGGCTACTTCTGCCATGTGATGAAGCAAATGCCCAATTTGCTGCTACATCATTTAGCAGAGGGACTCTGTCGATCTACTCCTCTACGTGAACGTAGCCAGATGCGATCTGGATGGCTCCCACCTACGTACGGCACATAGCACGAATGAAATTTGAACTTGAATCCTGAGGCACGGCTCCCCTCTGCACTGGGAGAAGAATGACAGTCTGAAAACTAACTTCTTTTATTGTTTGTTTTCTTAAAACAACTAGGTTTTAATTAGTTTGTTTCCAAAGTGTTTTTATCAGATGCTATTTTAAAAAAAAGAAAAACACTAGCGCTAAAATTGTCGTGCAACTTTAAACCAGAAAGAACTCCATGGTAAAGACCCACAGCACATTCAGAAGTCTTCAGGTCAGCTCCACTCCATAACAAACGAATATTAATCTTTAATTCCCGGGACCTTTGTAAGCCTTGTCAAGCTGTCGTCTGGCTCTTTTGATAGGTGAGATTTAACCTTCGTAAAAAGGGGGCTTGAAAGGCTGCCAGGGAGCCACATCTGTTCCCCGAGCGGTGGGCCTGAGCTGCTGGATGAAGGAACACGGCTTCCTCCTGCCTGCAACGAGGAGCAAAACTCAGAGAGTGCTTTCCTCCTCGTTTCTGTCAGCGGCAAAGGTGTCACTGCCACAATTAATCTCTTTAACAGAGAGCAGGGCACCTCTTTGTTTATTCCGCCCGCGCCTCTCTTCCCTTTTCTCCTCCCTCCGCGGCCCCTCATGCGCTCTTATCAGGCCTTCTGAACTAGGCCCTTATTTCCTTATCGGTCTGTCATGGCTGACCATGGCCTCTTGAGTAAGTGCTCTGAAGGAAATGGTGAAAAAAAAGGGGGAAGAAGTTACAAACGGCTAAAACCCCCCAGACTTCCACGAAACGTCTTATCTGAAGAGACCGGCTGACCTTCCGCCCTTTGCCACACAGCTCAGGAATGACCAAACCTTTGCCTTTAGCCCGCATCCCCCTGCCCCCCTCCACTCCCCCCTTCATGCTCTCTTTCCCTTCTGTCCATTTTCTTCTCCTCTCCCTACTTCAGTACTCTTTGACCCCAGGCCTCCAAGATAGCTTCCTCTACACGACTGTAGGAGGCCCTTAGAACTCACACTCTCTCTCTCTCGCTACAAGCCCACACACACACAGAGGCTTGTTTTTATACAGTTCTGGGTCACGGGGTCATATATTTGTTCATTAGGTATTGTCACGTTTGCTGTCATAAAAACCTCTTTATTTACTCTTTATTTACAAAGTGCTAGTGCCACTGGAGAAGAACAAAAATGGTGCTAATCTGTTATATCTTAGTCGCAGCAGTCCATTCCTCATGAAATAAAATCCAGCTGAGGCTTTCAGTGATATAAAAAAACAAAAATGTAATTAAGAAAAAAAAATGTTTGGGATATTGCACAGCAGAACCACAAAATTGTGCGTCTGAATTTACCTCACACACACACACACACACACACACACACACACAGAGAGAGCTGCTGGCAGCCATCCCAGCACCACTAGATTGCTCATGGCAAGTCATCCGTGGGTGTTGAGGGAGAAGACTATGCTGTTCCTTCACTCCTCCTGCCTCCTGCCTGTCAAAGCAACCCCTTCTTTTAACAACACTATTTAAGTGTTTGGGAACTGAGGAGACCAAATGCTGTAGTTTTGAAAGTGTTGAAATGTTTTCTCATTTTTCATTTAATATAACATTTTAGTTGGTCAACAGCTTGCAGTCTCTATTATAGAACTGTTTTCAGGGGGTGACACATCTGGGCTAGTTTTACACGTTTTTTACTAAGGAGCCATGCTGTTGTAATACGTTCAGAATGTGGATTGGCCTTGTGTTACTAAAATAAGCAAGGTCTTCCCAGAAGAAGAAGATGCCTACATTGCAGCATACTGTATATATTTCGTTTAGCATTAACTGTGTTTCACAGATGGGTTTCAAAGTGTGCCCTTATGATGGTCTCTCTCTTTTTTAACCTAGAGGTTCACTTCGTATCAGTCCGTCTTAAATTGCATTTAGTCAGCGGCATTTATGAATCCTATATGGGGCTGAAGCGACAAACTCTGTTCACAGGCAATGGTTTTGGAAGGTTTTCAGAGCCCATATAGTGATGTACACTACAGAATCTGATCTGGTTTTGATGCTGTGCCACCTGAGGGCCCAAAGATCTCAACCAGCCAGTAATGGTTTTGGGCTTTGTCCCTTGAATTTAGGGATATCTCCAGATTCCTGAATCTTTTATTATTATACACTGTATAAACCACACATGGGTCCCAGTTTTTCTGGAGGTGAGGGTTGTATGTGTTCCACTCATAAAAGTAGAGTAACAAAATGTGGAAAAAATGAGAATGTAAAATGAATTGAGTTTTTACTAAATAAACATTTACAATCGTCATAAGTCAGTCTCATGAAGAAAAAGAAAATACAAGGAATATGAGGGATATAGGCCCAAAAAAAACTCAGTCACTTCAGGTCAGGAGAATCAAATGTTTTCTGGATTCCTCTGATTTTCCTTCACTTCATACAAAACCAAACTGATTCACATCTCTAACAGACAACACATAAACATAACACACACACTGGCTCCCTCTCCCACACAGTTAAGAAGCTGCCAGCTTCTCTTAAGTGAAGGCACTGGTCAGGATGGCGTACAGAATGCAAGAGTAATATGGGTCGCAGTGCGCAGTAGAAAAGTAGAACATTCTCTGGTGACTTCTCTGCCTCTGCTCGCAGATAAAGGCATGGAAATGAAGGGCAACTCCACGGAGCTGTAAGTACAGGCAGCCTGAGCACAGATCAGGAGAAATCCCCTGCTTCAATTAGTCATTCTCTTCCTTTCTCCCCTCTCGTCTCTCTCTCTCTCTCGCTTTTTTCCACCGTCTGATTAGAAATGTATTCCTGGATTGCTTCAGCAAAAAGAGGGAGGGAGAGAAAAAAAGGGAGAGAGAGGAAGAGAGAGAGAGAGAGAGAGAGCTGGATAGAGATAATCCACTAGCTTATGAGATACACCATAAAGTCAAACCAGGGCACAGGAGATGTTTTTGAAAAAAAAAAGAGAAACTCAAGACAATTGCCTAAAGAATGGGGCGACTTTGTAATGAACTGGTGTCCAGAAAAGTGTTAAAAAAGAGGAATTGAAAGGAGAAAGAAATAATGAAAAAAAAAAAGAAAGTAAGAAAAAAAGACACATAAAACTCTTGCTTTAAATTACCATTCTTTAACTTCAACTGATGTCACACATGAGCAAGCTCCAAGGCTACAATAAAAGTAGCCCCGCAGTAGTGCTCTCAGCCCGGGCAAGTGTGTGCCAAGCTATAAGCCGTGAATAGACCTATGTGGACATACAGCACATGTTTAACATTACATACGCAGCTGTGCCGAATGTCCAGCTTTTAGTTTATTTCATTTTTAGCCAAAACAAGTCATTCATCTTTTATACTTTCTGCACCATGGGGAGATGTGAAAGGCTTTAGATGTGAATAAAATCCACAGGTGCTTTGACTGTGAGACTATGAGAGGACAATTCTGCATTGTAGGTCTGAAAGGATGTGTAGCTCCCAAGAAGCCATTATTGACTGGACATCTGAATACACAACTTGTATAATATATATATATATATACACATATACACTCATTCATTCATTTTCTTTAACTTTCTTTAACTGGTTTGTCACTGTGGGTCCAGAGCCCAACTAGAGTCACAGGGCGGAAGGATACTATTGACCAATGAACACTATTCGAGTAGTCATTTCACCTGTTTTTGGACTGTGGGAGGAAACCTAAGCAACCAGAGGAAACCCACGCAGGCACAGAGAGAGCACATCAAATTCCTCACAGTGACCAAAGGTGGTGGGTTTTGAATCCTGGAGCTGTGTTACAGTGAGACTACTTGTTGCACCGATGTATATTTATTATAATATTTACATATGTGCGCACACAGACATATGCATCCTTTTAAAAGTGTTCTCTAACTTTACCACAGTTCCAAATGTTGGCTATAGGTTTGTAGCACTTTTATGGAGATGGTGACACATAGTGCTTGTGTTGGGCAGGTCATTATGGTGGTGGCAGTAGTGGGCTTGTCTGCATGTGTGTGTGTGTGTGTAGCAGATTGATCGAGTCTGCAGCTGATGGGGCCTAAGGTCACAGCTCTGTCTCTCTCTGTGTCTCAGGCAGGGGGCTGCTGCTGGCTGCCTGCCCCGTCCCACCATGGCCAAGGCCACTCATTAGACTCCAGAAGAGCAGGAGGAAACTGGCTAGACAGGGGCTCACAAGGGGACAGATATTGATCAGGGATCAAACACACACACACACACACACACACACACACACAGGCTACACACGTCCACACGCAGAGGGAGAAACCTGAATTAAGGGTGTAAATTGGGGGAAGAGGGCAGAATCATGAGAGAGGGGGGTGCTGTTTGATGAAATGGAAGACTGTATGTGATCAATACTCCCCAAGATTTTCTCCTCTCTCTCTTTCAATTGTCATGCTGCAAGCAAATAAATGAGCCATCGCCTCACGTGAAGATCCTGGGCCAGATTTCCAACCATTATGTGGTGGAGCTTGGTCAGATGAAAGATGCTCTTCTTATTATTTTTTTTTTCACCCGATCAATATGTTTGATTTTTATAAATAAAACTGAGCATAGGGTGCAGGATTGTCCTTGGGCTGACAGCAGGACTGAGGGCAGGTCAGCGAGAGAGAGAGGGGTTAGCTCTGGCTTCACAGTTCAGGCTTTTTTACATCATAACACACACGTCTGCTGTAAATACAAATGCATGCACCGGCCCTGCGTGTTTATGTTCGTTCTGATTACAGAATATCACAGAGTAATGTGAAGTCTTTAAAGCACATCAAACTCTTCTTACACACGCTCATGAAGCAGCAAACAGATGCATTGTTAAACATTAAGCTATGCACATTCAGTACTGTAAGACACCAATATTCTTCTAGTATATTGAATGATCACTGGATTAGGAACACATACCTTGTTTCTACACTCCCTGTCCATTTTATAAACTATACTTACCATACAGTAGCACTTTGTAGTTCTACACTTAAGACTGTAGTCCACCTGTTTCTCTGCATACTTTCTTATCCCCATTTCACCCTGCTCTTCCATGGTCAGGACCCCTATACTGGACCACTTCAGAGCTGGTATGGTTTGGGTGGTGGATCATCGTCAACGCAGGAGTAACATATAATTATTTCTTGTTATATGATTTTCAAGCTTAAAATGTTGGACCCCTGACTGGTGCAACCACCTAATTTTGCTGTCGTTGGACTTACTTTCTCTAGGTGAGTAGGACTACCCTCTATCTCTCTCTGGGTATCATTCAGTGACATAACAGAGTTGTCCATTTACTCTCCTCCTCCAAGACTGTTAAACTCTCCAGTGACTGTGATGCTAGCTTTCACTCCGCCAAAATAAAACACAGAAAACCATTTCATCCTTCTGCTACACAGCAGTGTTTAAAGAAAGATATTTAATTATTCTAAAGGTAAATATCTATATTAATGCTCAAAACACCTCTTTTCTCAGCGCTGATGTGTGTAGAATATTGTGCTAAATCCCATTACTGACCTTCAGTGTCTGCTTAGACTCAAGCAGCTTGCTTTCTTTTCTTTTTTTTTCTTTTTTTTTCAGGGAATGTCACGCAGACCAGAGCCTTTATCTCCAACCCAGTTTTTCATGGGCATCTTAAAGAGCTGTTTGCGCTGGCTGGAGTGTTTGGACAATAGGTATTCATTAAGCGCTAGTGTACAGTGTGCAGGGCTGTTTTGTCTGAGGGGAAAGATAACAAAGGGACATGGCAACCCACTTCTGCATGTTCTAAATGAATGGCAAGGGCGGAATGGCAGTTCTGCGTTTGAAGGTGTCGCCACCTTGCTCTATTTCGATGTGCGGTGTGAGTCTTCATCGTTGTTGTTTTTTCACTTCTTAGTTTTGGGAGGAGGATTTCCATTAGTGTTGTGTTAAAGTGACATGAGCGCCAAAGCCAATGATGTCAGAGAGTGTGAGGTGCATTTTGTGTTGTGCTGCAGACCTCGCCTTCACAGACAAATTGATTTGCAAAGGTTCAGACCTGGCAGCTTGGGCCTCTTTGCATATGGAATGCTCCCTCTGACACAATAAAAAAAAAGAGGAGGAAGGAAAAAAGAAGGGAGGGGGAGAAAAAGAGTGCTCTGGCAGGGCGAGACACCCAGCAGGACAGCGGGAACTGGCCGGTTCAAAGTCCACAGTGTGAACCCTGGAGAAACCCCCCTCTCCACCCCACCCCCCCACACAGCCCCAAGTCCCCCAGCCCCCTCCCTCGCTGGCCCCTCGTCTGGTTTGAAAGGTCAGTGCGTGTCTGGGAAAGAAGTCTCGGGATCCCCTTCTTTATTAAAGGTCACTATTATTCAATAGCACTTAACACACACTGCCGGCCCAGCCAGCCAGGACAGGAGGGGGAGCTGGAGCTTTGGGGAAGGGGCCAGTCTGATGGGAAGGGTCTGGGTGACCCTTTGTGGGGTCCAGTGTTTTCACTTAGTGGGAGTTTGGAGATGCAGTGTTTAAGAATCCACACGATTATAGGAACAGACATTTTAGACGTAGAAATAACAAAATCTTGATCTTTTTTAAATTAAAGCATAAAGTGAAGCGAGGTGGCGGGGCTTTTGGAAGAGTTCTGAGACCAAGGTCAGAAGTTGCACTGATCGCCGGCTAGGAACAAATCACTTGAATATTTCTCATGCATTGTTTATGAAAACCGAAAACTTCTGTTGCAATGGATTTTTCAGTAGATACCATTTTAATGATTGTAATTACCAAAGGAATATACACATATTAGCAAAAGTTTGTATTATTTACTTAGTTACTGATGAACTGTGAAGTGCAGCTTTAGTCTTTGTGTTACAGGATTAACTCTCTCTCACATTTACCTTCTTCTGATCAGGAAAAATCAAAAATGCAGATTTAAACTTGTCAATGCCTTTTTTAAAATTACCTGCAAATGTATGTAAATGCATTTTATTATGTAACAAAATATGTCCATACATAATTACACCTGAACAAAATCTAGCAGTATCCCACAGCAGAATGTCAGTAATAACTCTCTCCATCTGAGGGTTAGAGGGGAGTGAAATATGGTAGCACAGGGATCAAGGTCTGGTGGTAGTCTGGTATTGTGAATGGGGGAAAGGAAAGGTTTTGGGGGATCTGGAAGCTCCCACATTGCAGACCGTCTAGCCCAATAGATTTATGCACGGTGGTCAGCTGTAGCCCCAGCGACCAGGCCCGGCCCAGTTCCCTCACAGCGAGGGGGGAGCCGGGGGCATGGACCCTCTCATTCTCATGTTAAACACTTTTCACATTAGGCCTCCCTATTCTGCAAGTCCTCATTAGGTATGCTTGCTTCAGAGCTCCCTCCTTTTCATCAAGCGCCCGTATTATTATAATAATCATCACCACTACCTCAATCATGTTTGCAATAATTTTATAAATCAAGAGCCCTTTAGCAGGCCACGGGAGCACGGCATTCTCTCAGGCTGTTGGTTCCCTGGTAGGAGAAGGTGAGCAGTCTCGGGATTTTGTCTCAGAAGAGGAACCGAAATCGTAACTCTGCAAGACAGGTGACAGAGGAACATTATCTGATTCAGGCCCAAATACCCATGGTTCCACCTCTAAACTCTTTATCAGCTGTACTTTTCTCAGCATAGATGTCAAAGATGAGTAGAAAGCCAGATGTCCAGCGTCTTGTCTAGAGTCCAGAGCGAGGAGAGTGCAGTTTCAGGAAATTCAGACAGACTTTTGTTAGCGATAGCTACTGTCGGATCTAGCCCACATTCTTCTCACAGTGCTGCACCTGGATTTGATGGAGCTTCCTTTATAGATGTCCCATAAACCATGGGGCATGATTTCCAAATATATTTCATGAACAGTATGGATATGCTGACAGCATAGTAAAATAGATATGATTCCGCCTCAGCAAACTCTTCTTTTTTTTACTTCCACATAAATCCTAGAGGAAGCGTTTTTTTCCCTGTTCTTCTGTTGCTTTGTCCTCAAAGCGGCCACTTAGATAAACCATTGTGAAAGTTTTTTTTTCTCCAAGAAGACAGCATTGATGAGTTATAGACTCCATTAGCTTTGGAGTCAAAGCTGAAGGACATTTAACATATCATTTTGTGTCCCCACTCTGGGACTTGTCGAGGGACGTGGAGACAGTGCTGTGTGTTGCTGCGCATATTTGCAGTGGCAGATGGCTCTAAATTGAATTAAATTGCAGTGTTAATAAGAAGAACTTTTCCTCCGCGTCCTTGGGGGAAGGGACAGGAGAATTCACAGTCTGGAGAATTCCACCTTAAAATTCCGTCTTAAACGCAGGCCCCTCTTAAAGAGATTTTAATGGCCGACCTCGTCTAAGTCTGCCTTTCTATCAGCTGGCCTCCAACTTCAGCCGCTGGCATGGGGACTTTCTTTTTTTCTTTTTTGGAAAACCCCTCCTCCTGCATGTCTGTGCATGTGTGATTGTGTGCGAGGGTGCGTCCTGGTGTGTGTCCCCGAGTGCGTCTGTGTCCATGCGATTGTGTGACGGGTGTGTCTGGGTCTCACCCCGGGTCCTGATGAAGTGTCTGGTCTCTCAGGCTGTGTGTCTGTATCTGGGTCTGGTGTGGGGGGTTTGTTTGTTGGGGGGGGTTACCTCCATCCGTCTCTTTTGGCCCATAGAGACTGCACCCAGCCCAGCCAGGTCAGTAGACCCCACCCCCCTCCACCACCACCACCTCCGCCCACTGTCTGTCCACACACACACATCACACACACACTCACTCAGTAGCCAGTACTGATACAGTACCCATCATCCACCACTGTGATTACCTCCAGAGCTCTATGGACACACGTTCAGAGTGGACTGTTTGGTGGCGAACGTTATGAAAGACATACTTACTCCTAATCCTCAAACACAAACTAACACCCCCCCCACACACCCACCCACCCACCAACTCCCCAGCCCCAAAAACCCCCAGTTCCCGCTCCCAACCAACGCCCCAGCCCCCTTCCCAATCCTGCTAAGGATTATTTTGTATAATGATGAATAATTTATGAAAATCTTCCCCCTGGCTCTCAACAGCGCCTCTCAATTGGCCTTGGCATTAAGCCATTCATTCCTCTGTCTGGGATGGGAGTCACTCATAAGCAACCGCATAATAAAATCTCATTTTCCCTCCTAAAAGCAAATGATGCCATGACTTCAAATCTTATGAATAATTTCTAAATCTAAATATGGAAACACTCTTGCTTTTGTGCGCTCCAAACAGGGGAAGTGGGGCTCTTTGAAAGTGATCGCAGCACACCTTTCACTTAATATTTATGTGCAGAGTTTCCATTTTGTTCCCCAAAAACGTTTTTCGTGTAGGGACAATGGCAAACATTTGAGATTTCATAGCAGTAAGCAAACACAAGCTAAAGAGAAAAAGAAAAAAACTAAATCCCAAGCCCAATGTTAACATGGCCCCGGGGGAGCTGGTGTCTAAGGCCAAAAGCAGCAACCGTCCACAGTGGACGTTAGACACCAGAGAGAAGGAGACAAGCCTGAGACCAGGCCCGATACATGAGCGAGGGAGCTGAGACAGCACTGAGATGTGTGTGTGACAGGGAAGGAGCTAAAGAAGAAAGACAGAGTGTTATCTGAAGCAGCAAAGCCCTCTCTGGCTGCAGGGATCTTTGATGGTGGAAATCAATAGATACTCAGAACACAGTGGCATAACCTTGTCAGGGCCGAGCAAGGGTACGCCGGCTAAAAAAGCAGGAAGGAGAAAAGAGAAAGGGAGAAGGGGGAGGTGAAGGGAGGAGGAGGAGGAGGGAGAGGGGTGACAGTGGAGGAGAGCGGTGTCATGTGGCCACCCACAGCAGCTTAGTGTCTGAGTGGCCAGTAATCGTGCCATGGCCTTGCGGGCCTTTTAAAAGCCATCCGCTGAAGCGGCTCATCTGAGAGTGACCATGGCAGAGCAGCCCACTGATCCCACAGCACATAATCACCACCACCTCAGATACACACACACACACACACACACATACTGATGATAACATGATGATGCACACATGCCAACAACAGTCAGTCATGATCGCATCCGTGTTAGATACTTATTTGAATTATGATTACGCTGATACTTATAAGTATTAATCAATACAAAAATATCAAATCATTAAAAGATTGATGTCATTAAACTGTTAACACTGATCAAATATGATCAGGGTCATAAAGTCAGAAAACATGCACGTTCAGCTGTAGTCCAATTTCACTTGTGCTCTCAAACACAAAGGTCACAGCGAGCGCCCTTCTGTCATAAGTCCATATTACAGCATTCGGCAGAGTTGGGTTGCACGGCTCTCTCATGACCTGGTCTAAAGGTTGCGCTGGAACAGACGTGAGCACATGTCCAGAGTGTGTGCTAGCTCTGGGAAGAGGGAAGTTAAAGTGGCAGGAGCACTGAAGGATTGGAGGCCCAGGCAGGACACTGATTGGGACCCAGCTGACTGTGTCACTCAGGCCCTCACGGCTTTACAGAGCACTGCGGGTCAACATACACAGTCCTGAGGACACCACAGGGCTCTGCTGGCTGACCGTCTGCTAGTTACACGCACTCACACGCTTACACACACACACACACTGACACTCAGAAGAAAGTCACTGCATTGATTGTGTTTGACAATGAAAGTGTGTTTGTTTTTCAAATGAACTGATTCATTTATTAAGATACCATTAATACATCAGTTGTAAATAAACAAACAATTCATAATCATATTACAGAAATAGGCTAATTCAACATTAGGAGTCTTGCTTCTGGACTCTTACTGGTGTAGTATAGTGTTTCTGTCAGTGTGGCATGCCGGGAGTGTCTAACCACCACTACATTAACCCACACTGTGACAGTGACAGTATTCATGATGTTATCTACATGCATACTTAAAATCTTTTAGCATATATTAACTATAAAAATGCCCCCTCCAGGGTGTGTTCCCGCCTTGCGCCCAATGATTCCAGCTAGGCTCTGGACCCACCGCGACCCTGAACTGGATAAGGGTTACAGATAATGATGGTGATGATAACTATAAAAATACGGTGAAGGTTTACAGCCACTTTAAGGTGGGTACTCGAATACTGTACCTTCATTAGCTAACAGATTAGTTAATGCCATTGATTGCATGCAAGAGAAAGCCAGAAAACACTCAATCAAAAAACCCCTGCCCTCAGCTTGTATTACTACTGCTATCTGCTTATCATCATTACATTTTACAACATAAAATACCCGAGTTGCAGAGAGCCGTTTTAAAGAAAAGACAACAAGTTAGCAAGTTACCTACATAGCTAGAGTACATTATTTTAGCTCTGTGGCTAAGAGGGAACATGGAACAAGAAAATTAATGTTGTGAGTCTGGTGTTGAAAAAAATATATATTTATTCATTTATTTTTTAACCACATTTTACCTCCATTTCAGGCAATGAGTATTTCCCATGGGTAAATCTGCAGGCATTTTACTGAATTATTTCTTTGAGAAATATCTAGCCAGGTGAGGGAAGGTCTAAACACCTCAATGCTAGCTAACAAATCTATTTACGCTAGGTCAGTGGCTGGGTTAGCTTTAAGAGATTGCTCAGCACTGTATGGATTCCCAGTCATTGCATAAGTATTTGTGAAGTGCAGTGCTGGGTTCTGTAATCAGAAAACACTGATGGTATAAAAAAACATTTTGCCAGATTAAATCTGTTTTATTTAAATGCAGTTTGATACCAGCCACAACGCAGCAACATTGTCACCATGTCTAAATAGTCCTGTTCAGAAAGACCTTTCAATACCTGTTACTTTAAATGTGCAATGTTGAAGTCTCAGCACTTGAGGTAAGGAAGAGCACAAAAACAAAGCAGCTCATTTTAACCTATGCTTTAGAAAAAAGAAAAACAGCAGTTTTATTATAAGGTTTGTAGGTGCTCCATTAAGAAATATTCATTTAAATTTCAGAAAGTCTCTCCTTTTCACTGACACACACTGTTAAATCACCCGTAAGTTTGGTGAAAGCCACCACAGGTTTTTATTGTGTGTGTCTGTGTGTGAGGAGGCTGTTTGAATTGGTGATGTGTGCAGCTTTTATGGACAGGTCTTTGAGTTAAGGTGGTGCAACATGAAACATAGCCACACCAGCAATTACACAGCAGCCTCCTGCTTCACTGCACGGCCACTGGTTGACCGGCTGCCCCTTGAATTTCTGTTGATCCTTTTTTCTTGCCTTTTTTTTAGCTTTTACTTTTGCCTGCTTTTTTCTGTCTCTTGGTCAGTCTCTCTCTCTCTCTCTCTCTCTCTCTCTCTCTCTCTCTCTCTCTCTCTCTCTCTCTCTCTCTCTCTGCTGTTTTTGTATTGTGACAGGGCATAGGGACTGCCTTTGCCTCCAGGAAATAGCGGGCGATTTGCAGCAGCTGTGACGCGCAATAATTCAACAAATTCACTTACTGAATGACAACGGCTTTGTTGACAAGCCAATTCAATTAGCCAGTGAAACCAACAGGAGTAACAGGCAGGCAGGCAGGCAGACCCTGGGCCTCTATCTCTTTTTTTCTCATCTCTCTCTCTCTCTCTTTCTCTCTGTCTCTCTCTCTCTCTCTCTCTCTCACTCTCACCCTCTCTCTCCTAACTGTCCCTCGCTGCGACTCACTCTTTCTCTCTGTCCAAATGAGAAAATGGCTGTGTGCCTGTGTTTGGCACTCAGAGAGAAGGGCCACAGCTCTGGCAGTGCTGTAGTCAATGAGCGAGCTCAATACATGTGTGTGTAAAAGAGAGAAAGAGAGAGAGAGAGGGGAGTGAGAGAGACTGTGTAATGCTAATTAATGGTGGTCTTTCACACTGGCTCAGTGGTAATGGTGGCTGTGGCGTGCTTGCGTGGCTCTGACCTGAGCCCAGACAGCCTGGCCTGCCAGCTTGACCCAGCTAATGACGGAAGAGCTGCGCAGGCTGCTATTATAGCCTGATCAATCATCCTCGCAGGGTCCCATGCAAAATGCATTGCGCTTGTCTTAGCTAATGTATTGATATCGGACCTGAGGAGACAGCTTAGCCAGAGCCACTCACTTGTTAGTTTAATTATTTCCCCCACTCTAATATCCTGTCCAAAGCGTGTGCACAGGAGAGTGTTAGTCATTTTGTCACACTTTTACTTTAATGCACCATCTCCTCTCTCATATCTTATTCATTCCAGCGCTGGCCTTGTGGTCAGCAGGGCGCCTGTGATGAAGCCGATGCTGTCTGCTGTGTGTTTACCCAGAGTAGTTTTGACTTTCCACACACAGACTCCCACACTGATCAGTGACTCACGCACACACCGAGAGCGTCCGGCATTTCTTGCCCCCTTCACCCTGCTTCAGAGCGTGGTCTTTTTCACACTGATAGCCGAATATGCCATAGACTTCTGCGTATCTCCGTGCACTAGTCTTAAGCCTGATGTGATATTTGGCCTGGTGTAAAAGGGCCGTTTGCCACATTATGAACATGTAATAATTTAATATTGCTAATGGTATTCATTTTGAAATTTGCTAAAATAAGTCAGGGGCTCAGGCACATAACCATTTAAACCCAAAGGATGGCTTGTGGCTCTGAGCTATGTGCCTTAGGTCAGTGTGTGTACTCGTTATTTTGTACCAGGAAGTTCTTCAGGATTCATTTCAGCAAAGCTCAAGGATCAAGCTATACTACACGGACAAAATTATTGGGACACCTACATATTACACACACAGGGGCCTTCCTATGACATCCCATTCTAAATCCGCAGGCATTAATATGGAGTTGCTCCGCTGCACCTCGACACTTGTTGACAATGCTCTGTAACTTCGCATGGTGCCGTTGTTCTTAAATGCAAGCATTTTTCAGTAATATCATTCATGCACAGCAAATTCACCAGTGTTAAATTAACACTGAGAGTGTTGACAAGATGGCTTCTTTACATTAATGCTGTTGATTTAACACTGGTGACTTTGCTGTGTGTCATCTTACTGCAGCACCACACTAAAATCCACTGAGGTCATAGGAACAATCCATTCTTTTAGCAATGTTTGTGATTAGTTTAAAAGTTATAAATCGATGGCAATGAGACGGATTGAAACACCCGAATCCAATGGTCTGTCCCAATACGTTTGTAGTGTACTTGTAGTGTAGCTGTTATTGTCGTTTTCCAAATCACTTTTGAGCGCCCCCTCTGGTGCAGTACAGTCTGCCGGTGGAGATTTAACCTCAGTAACTTGAACTTACAGATACGTGACTCACCACAGCGCTGTAAATCCCTCTGATAAAGCACTGATAATCTCTTTAATAAAATGACCTTATTTTGACCAAGAGCCAAACAAATAACAGTAACAGGCTAAACCAGGTTTTGTTATTTAAAAAATCTCAGGGATTTGCGTGAGGCGATGTGGCGCTCTTAAATCTAGTTGCAATTGCATAGCTCAGTTAAATAGCACAGTGGGTATTTAACAGCTTTGAAGAACAGAGGCTGGGTTCCAGTGTATTTGAGCAGTATTGTAGGACAGCATTGTCACATTGTCAATGTCTAAAGACGAGGACATTAAAGAGTGGATGGGAGGAGGTCAGGGGGTTCTAGAGAGAAGATTCCACTCTTCCATTCATGCCTGCTTCCTGAAGGGATTATGCCTTAAATGCATGCTCTGCTAAGCATTGATACATATCTCAGGTCATTACTGGCACAGCTGTGATACTGAAGGCTATCAAAACATTCCATTCAAAAAAACATTATATAAAAAAGAACTATATTGTGATGTTAGTTGTCATATATCTGAATCAATATGTGGTGGCTGAAGGAGATGAGGTCACAGGTCATTAGCAACCTAAGGAATTCATGTAAGGGTTAAATTACAAGAGGGTCTTGTGGAATAGCCCGTGGTATTCTGACCACTCGTCTTTTGCCATGCCGTAGAACAGGCGACATACCTCTTCAGGAATGTCATTATGGAGTCCTTGCACTGCTCCCTCTAAAGTTATGCCATAAAAGCATGAGGATGTTTGAAGAATTCAATAGGCTGTAACTGTAATGGGGCTAAACTGAGGTATTACAAGCTATCACTGAGCTGTCATCAAGAGCCTCTGTCTGTTGGCATCGTACATGGAATTACATAACACGCAGCTGCTACAACACTGAGGCTAGGATCAAACTGGTCATTCCTTGCCAAATGTACTTCCTCACAGCACAAATGCCCATGACCTTGGCCACAGCAATTGACCCAGTAGTGCCAAATCTGCAGGCCATTGGCACAGAGCTTAGAAAAGTGTGTCCACTATTTATTTGGTCAAGCTAAAAGATGAGAGAGGAGCTTGGGGCTGGCAAGTGGCTGAAATCTCAGCTCTCAGTACTAAAGAGGATTTACATTTCTGAGCGTTTGACCAACTTGCAATGTAAATGTATTGGACAGCAATCTCTTGCATGCATCTTTTAACCTTAATAAGTGCATCAGTCCTTTCTGTTATACACACAACCTGAGAAGATTCATCTTGAGGTACTATATGTCCAAGCACAATGACAAGTAGAGGGTTCGTGAGTTTAAATCTGAGTCCACAAAAAAAGTCACTACATTAAAGCAACACTAAGTAGTATTTTTACGTTGAAATTACAGCTTCAATATCATTAATAGGTAATAGGGATCCTCTATCATTGCCACTCCAGGCTTAGCACTGCAAAAAATGCACTATGTACATTGGGAAAAGGGGGTGACTTACACTCTGCCACTGTAGGGCGAACTCACAAGCAAAAATCTTATTTAGTGTTGCTTTAAATGAAAAATGGCACCCAGTCTCTGGCTAAAATGAGCAGCCAAGGTGTGAAAGTGTGAGCAAGAATGGACAGGCATTCAAGAAACACTATATCTGACCGAACTGATGCTGTTAGGAAGGTAAGGAGACTAATACGCATTTGTTATCTGGTGAAATTTATACTGATGTTATATAAAAATAATAATAATCATAACTCCATGACAAAGGGGATTTTTTAAATATTGGTATGTGTTTTTCTCATGTTACAACCATTATGCAATGTTCATACAACAAGCCTTTGTTCTACCAACTTTGTAAATAACAGGTCAGTGTGAAATGTAGCTGTGCATCTCAGAGACCGGAGACCATCTCTCCCCTTCACTATCAAACATCCCCCATCACGCTTCCCCTAGTCCCCTATAGAAGCACAGTGGTAAAGGCACAGCTGGTGGAGGCCATGGCTGATTTAATAAAATTCACTAGAGGCTCCTGGTTTTATTTAGCAGGGATTTGGTGGCGAGGAAGGCAGAGAGTTTTAGTGGGAGTGTGTTGTCTCTCTTCGGTGTGGTGGACGGTCGAGGCCAGCTAAGGAGTGAGGAGAGAGTAATAAAGAACTGATGGTAATTTAAAAAGCAGGCATGCATATCTGAGGCTGGCCATGACACCCCTCTGTCCTCTAGCCCTCACCCCTCCTCCTCTCCTCCTCCTCTCCTTCTCCCTCTTACTCTCTTTTACTCTCTCTCTCTCTCTCTCTCTGCACTCACCAGCCTTCCATTTTTCTTTTTCTCTTCATTTCCTTTCCCTCCGCCAGACAATCAATTTCTGCCCCCGGCATAGCATAGCGTTCCTCTCTCTGTCTCTCTCTCTCTCTCTCTCTCTCTCTCTCTCTCTCTCTCTCTCTCTTTCCCTCTCGTGGTCAGACAACTGGAGCTGACCTTTTCACCGAATCCCGTTATTAGAGAAACTGACATTCAAACCCCAGGCCTGGAGGAGAGAGAGAAGCAGTGGCAGACCCCCAAAACCCCCTTTAATGCCCCAGGCCTGCCCCTGACCCTCCCGACCACACCACGCACCCATGTGCCAATCATCTCAGCATCTCCCAGCATGCACTGAGGCCCTCACAGACACAGTCCAAGCATTTGGGCATAAAGGTGCTCTCCCTTAGAGAGCAGTCTCTGTGCTTAGTGGATGTAGTCATGGACTATGAAAGGTATTTGATGGGTATTGTCCAGCAGTTGGTGCAATCACTTCTTTAGTTTGCTGTGATCTGAAGATTGATGTTCACACCTAAATAACCCACTCACTCAAGTGTACCCCTAAAAGAACTACCCCTGGCAGCTCCCGAGTTGTAAAACGGACTGCGCTTCGGATCATCAGGAGATCACAAGTTTGATCCTGGCCTGAAATGCAGCAGAGCATAGCTGGGCCCTCTCTTTCTGGAGTTGGATTGTCATCCTACACTTCCCATCACACTAATGCTTGCCATTATGGATGCCTGTTAGCTTTTAGTGTTCTCCTCATAGCGTATTGCACTTTGCATTATCTTTACCCACCATGGCCTAATGACTGGAGGAGCAGATTTGGTACCATATGTTCACTGGTTCAATCCCGCGACCAGCAGGAACATCCATGGCTGAAGTTCCATTGAGCAAAGCACCTAACCCCCCAAAAAAACACTCCCCGGGCACTAAATATGGCTGCCTGCCCCTCATCACTAATGTGAGTGTGTTCAATGTCACTGATTGGTTAAATGCAGAGGTCAAATTACAGTGTACAATTGTACAATGATCATAAAGCACATCACAAATGAGTTCAAATTAAATTTAAAAAAGCAGTGGCACTTCATGTGTATTTGAAGGAGCATAATTTGGCCTCCACATGCAGAACTTCATTTTTTTCATTTTATACAGTCACTCACTGTATCCTGCACTGCTACATTGCTGTATTAAGATGACAGAGCAAGTTTAATCACATGATACACTGTCATTGCTCTCAGAGAGCAGTCTGATTTATACAGCTCCGATACGCGTGGAATTAAACCAATCAATAAGAAGCTCAGGTGAAATATATTTGTATTGCACTGACTGTGATATGGTTAGGGTCTGGTGGCCTTAGCTTTAGTTCAACATTCACATTTTCATGCAGTAGAATATATAGCATCTCATATTTAAACAATGGAGATATCTTCACTGTCCCATTAAAAACATGCTTCTAAAAATAGTAACTTTAAAGGAGAAAGAAAAAAACCTTCTTAACTTTCAGTGGAAGCCAATGTAAAAAGATTTACTTTTTTATGTCATTTTGGAGATTTTCTACTAATCCATTCATTGTAAGCTTTGCACACAATGTGAAGGACAGCTTGTGAAGCTTGTGAAGGTTCTCTGACCCACATTAAAAGTCCAGCTAGCCCTTCTTCTAATGTTCTGCGGTGATGGCCCCGCTACAGTAAATGTAAAAGAGCAGGTACGATAGCAGCAGTGTGTAATTGCAGTAGCACGGGTTTTAGTTGCTGAGCAGGAAGATGCTTTGAGTTTTTGTTAAAGGGTTTTCTCTAGTCAACCCGAGTTCACTTTCAGGAGCTCTCTCTGGGATAAATCACAAGAGAATGTTTGGAATGGAAAGAGGAAACACAAATAAATAAAATCAGGTTTGGCTTTTGTTTTAAAGACTTCTCATTAAACGATCATTACTGGAGCACTTGATTGCGGCCTAGAAGCGTGAGGAATGGGCGAAATGGAGGAAGAGAATGATGGTGGATAAACTGAGATGGAAAAAGTGAGAAGGCAAAGCCTGGAGAGGAATAAAATGTTGTGACGCTTTTCAAACCCCAACACTGCTGTTTACTGGCCGTCTGGATGAGGTGCAGAAATGAGCAGTTTGGGCAGCTCTGCAGGTTTTACACAATGAAAACACACTTTCTCACTAATTATTTGGCCTTTACCTTGGCAGGCAGGAGTTGGGGTTATGA
Organism: Hoplias malabaricus; assembly: GCF_029633855.1. Taxonomy (NCBI): domain Eukaryota; kingdom Metazoa; phylum Chordata; class Actinopteri; order Characiformes; family Erythrinidae; genus Hoplias; species Hoplias malabaricus. Next base: position 11,018,969 of record NC_089807.1, on the reverse strand, counting down.
TAACTTTGTTATTTTTAGGTAATTGTTTCCAGTGTGTGAGTTCAGTGACACAAAAGGGCTTGGAGTGTTTTTAATCTCGCAGATGAGGCTTAAACAGGAACGCTGATGTTCTCTAATGACGGGCGAGCCAATCATCTGCTCACTTTTCACACAGGAGGCAAAGCAAATAAACCACATGGGGCTGGACAGGGCTTCTAAAACACACTGTTTCAGGGGTCTTTGTGTGAGCATGTGCGGTTCTATGTGTGTGTGTGTGTGTGTGCACACAGGGCGAGTGTTTAGTTTTGTTTGAGTAGTATATATGTACATGTGTATATGCATAGTGTGTGTGAAAGTTTTTTTTTATAGTGTGTGTGTGTTTGTCAGTGTCTTCCTCTATTTCAGCGAGGTTAGCATGTAGTAGAGAGGAGTGGTAGAGCAGGTATGTGAGGCAAGGTGTGGTCCAGGCCAGTTGAACAGGTCAAGCATGTGACCAGTGCCGGAGGGTGAAGGGCGTGGAGCGAGCTGGGGCTTCTGGGAAGAGTGTGAGAAAGATAAGCAGAGCAGGGGCCAAACAGCTCAGAGCCAGAGGCAGGTACAAAGTATGCCTGGGGGAGACGACCAGATGTAACACACCTCTCTCACACACATTCAGGTGCGTTCCTCTGGCTCACAAACAACTCTGTAGCATATCTCTGGGGCTGATCTATTTAACCCATCAGTGTCAGCCCAGACAGGGAGGAGAGCTCTGACTGAGGATGTGTACATAACCATTTGTAAACTAAATGTCCAAACTTTGTAGACACTCTTTATAATTAGTGAAGGGTATAATTAGTGGGGAAAAAAATGCGCAAACCTGTTTTTATTGTCATTGTACAACATACAATGAAATTGTGCCTCTGTTTTTAACACATCCAAACACAGTCACACACACACACACACACACACACACACACATATACTACTGCATTAAGAACAACGAGCACACATCCCCAGAGTGGCAGGTAGCTATCCTGGTCCCCAGGGAGCAGCTGGTGTTTTCTGAACGGCACCTCAACAATGAATATTGAGGGAGGAGACAGAGCTGTTTTCCTACTGAATGATCTGGCAACCAGTTGCCCCAGAAACACTTCTCTACCCAGTAGGCGACAGAAGCACCCCTGGGTGCCTTTAATGTCAAGAGTAAAGTTGGATGAACAGATAGGGTATTGCCCAAATGCCAGGCTCAAATGCAACAGTTGCCATTGGGCATGGTGTGTTTTATTATGGTTGTGCTTTTTCCACATGTCAATGTGATAATTCTGTGGCAGGCCACTGCTGTGGCTCCCGCTTTGATTTTACAGCTTCCCTCAGATCACCTGGGAAGTTGCACCTCCCCCTGTCAGAATTTCATCTATCTCCCATTCATTCTGCCCAGGCACCAGCACAGTTTGGTGATTTCTCTGCTCAAAGACCTCCACTGAATCTAGTTTAAACCTGATGATTTAAATCAGGTGTCAGTGAGCCAAAAAATTACTGAACTACATTCCAGACCCCCAGCATCAGAACCGGAGCCCACCGGAACCAAAACCCTTTTATAATCCATTCTGACGGCGGAGCTTCAGAAACTTTGTGTGAGGAACTGTGTGAGCTCCTGCAGGAAGTCAGCACTACTATTATAGTATTAGAAGTGCACTTGCACTGCAGTGCACTTGCACTGAAATGATAGGGTTGTACAGTAGCCTTCCATTCCTCTCTTCTCCTCCCCTCTCTTTTCCCTCACCTCTCCATTTTCTCTTCTTTCCTATCAAAGCTCTGCCAGCCCCAAATCAAGGCCGATTTCTCTTCGGCCTAATGCCAGCCCGGCTTGGCGAACATGCTCAGAGAGAAAGAGAGAGGACGAGAGACAGATAGATCCTCTCTTCCCCCAGCTCAGTTCAGAAATAATTAGGACATGTAGGGATTGTACTCATAAAGTCACACGACGGAAAGGTTAAAAATTACCCGTGCTGAGGGCCCGAAGGCTTACCTGAGTTTAACAAGAGTCTAAAAAGGAAGAGTGCTGAGTTGGGATATCAAGAACTCATTGCCGTGCCAGAAAAGAGAGTAACTCTGCACTCATGTCAGTAGTTGGACTAGAAAGGGCTGTGTATTAGAATATGTTTAAGGGCCATGCATTAAAGTGATTTTATCACAAGTAAGGGGTGTTTTTGGACACAATGCAAAGTGGAGCATGACCCCTTTCACAGCAAAATTGATTTGAATAACTTCACTGTGAGTAAAGTGCATCAGTCTCAGCTCATTTAAAGAACACATACAGTACTCATACTCTACTGGAAAATTACAATGCTGCTGTATTTTCTAATGAATGTAATAATTACCCCTTCATAGAGGTATTGTAATGCTACAAATAAAGGTATGTAATAGATAGATCGATAGATAGATCTAATACAGACAGTCTCTTGATACACTTCAATTTATTTATATGCTTACAGTAGTATAAATCATATTTTTCTAATGTAGTATTGTATTTTGTAATTCTATATATCATCGTATTAACATCGTTACTTCTTCATTTTATTTGTGACGTTTTTAACACAGTGTTTGTTTTTTATTTTTATTTTATATTTGATGTATTAATAATTTAAGCACAGTTTAGATGTTTTTAGGGCGTCACGGTGGTGCAGCAGGTAGTGTTGCAATCACACAACTCCATGGATGTGTTTCTGCCTTGCGCCCAGAGATTCTGGGTGGGCTCCAGACTGGATAGGCGGTTGTAGACAGGGAATGGATGAATAAAGCTTTTTAGGGTTCAGTTGGACAGCTCATAAATAAATGAATAACATATATACTCACTAAAGTTTAAGGGTAATTAAATATAAATGAATGTACAGATTAGTAGCAATTTTGGACAAATGAATGGTTCCAAAATAACATAGGTACTTCTTTCAGCACAATTCTGGTATACTATTTTTTACAAGGGAAAATGCACTCAACAATAAACACCTGGCCAAGTCGCACTGGTGGGTATAAAGAGATGAGGAGAGGGGTGGAGGGGGAAACACAAAGAAAGAGACAGAGACTCAGTTTTATTTAGTTTGCTGAACTGAAACGCTGATTATTCTGGGTTGAAATAATGGTTCTCTGTTAAAATAGAAGGCCAAGCTGCTCCTGCTTTCAGTGTCCTAAGAGAACCATTCATTCATTCATTATCTGTAAGCGCTTATCCAGTTCAGGGTCACAGTGGGTCCAGAGCCTACCTGGAATCATTGGGCGCAAGGCGGGAATACACCCTGGAGGGGGCACCAATCCTTCACGGGGCAACACACACACACGGACACCTTTTAGTCACCAATCCACCTACCAACGTGTGTTTTTGGACTGTGGGAGGAAACCGGAGCACCCGGAGGAAACCCACGCAGACACAGGGAGAACACACCAACTCCACACAGACAGTCACCCGGAGCGGGAATCGAACCCACAACCTCGAGGCCCCTGGAGCTGTGTGACTGTGACACTACCTGCTGCACCACCGTGTCACCCCTGAGAAAACCAACCTTCTGTTAATGGTAATATTATGAGATGAACTCAGAAACAAAGCACAATCATGGTGACGGTGCCAACGTGTGTGAAGTGCTTTCTAACCTGACGTCCAATTTTTACATTTTACTGATTTGAAAAATGTGTTTTTTTTACAGTGGCTTTTAGAAAGAAACAACAAGAGGTTGAAGGTGTAAACATGGAACATGAAGATGACCACAGTGAAAATGACAAATGATTATTTATCTTTATTATTATTTCAGCCATCTTAAAAACTAGACTCAGGACAGCAGACAGGTAAGAACTGCCCTGTGCAGCTGGAGCTGGTCCTGGGGAATTTAGCGTTGGGGTGCTTTTCCCCCATTCCCTCTGGGTCCTGCAGGGTTCCGGAATGTTGACCACGCTGACCTGGGCCATTTAGCATGATAAGTAATGGACACCTGTGCCCACCCCTCAGCATTCCACTGAGGGCTGGAAGAACCATGAGATACAATCAGCTACTCCAAACACAGCACAGCAGCCCAGGAGCACCGAGGTCAAGGAGTCCACTCGCAAATGCTCTCACACACACACACACACACACACACACATACTCACACACATTCACAACAACAACAACCTTGCACAAGCATGAAGACAAGCATATAATGCTAAAGACAGCATTGGCTATAAACAAAACTATGCATATATACAGTAAACACACTTAAATACACTGTGCAAACACATACACAAACACACACACACACACACACATGTCCAGGCAGGTTAGACCTGTGGGACTATTCATACTACACTGAATGTGGGTGTTTGGTGAATGACCATGGGAAGGGGCCCTCATTGTGATGGATATCTCTCACCTGTCAGACACTGATCTCTGGCTAGTGACTGGCCGCACTGACCTTGGCTATGTCAACCCCGAATACACAGACGCAAACACACACGCACACACACACACACACACACAAACATAAAAACATGCTCCGCAGCAGCAAACATTGAAGACACCACAACTAATGGGCCACCGACGCACAGCAATGGCAGGAAATGAAAACGTTGACGAAGAAAGTATTGATCCGTCAAATTAATGCGGCCATGATGGCCCAATGGTCACGGTTCGTGTGTGTAAACAGAGAATCCTTCAGATAGGGGACTCTCCTGTCAGCTCCCAGCAGAAGCAAATGAACTCCCATCTCTTCACAAGCGTCCAACAGGTTCAGCTCTGAAACAGCAGCAGTGCACTTTTAAAAATGACATACTGTTATGTATAATTATATTGTGTAGATATCTGCTCTACGTGGCCAAAAATCTGAGATCAAATGCTCATTCGACATCTCTGAAATTAACGGTACTAATAGGAAGTTTTCCCCTTTGCAGCAGTTTTCTGCTTTTCTTCTAGATCTTGGAGCATTTCTGAATGGAAGGATTCAAATACATTCAACTACAACATTAGTAGGGTCAGGTACTGACTGACTCATATGCAGCTGCTTCAGACTCATTCAGCATGTGAGAATAATGGGTGCACCTTGGAGCAGTGAAACGTCTTGTCTACAGTCTTCAGGGTGCATAGTTTTTGTTCACTTACATTAAATAAAACATTTCTACTTTAAAAGATGGATTATTACAAGGAGGATTTCAGTAGCACAACATCACAGATGATATTTAACCCTTTAAAATCTGTTTCATTATTACCTTTATTCATTTTATTATTTTTATTTATTTTTTAAGAACTTCTGCAAATGTATTACTCAACTATTATGACTTCTGTTCTGTACCCGCAATGAAACTAATACGAGAAGCTTAATTATCAGAGCGAGAAAGGGAAGTCTGGTCTTACGTTATTTTTAGTGTCCCCTAGAGAATATCTACAGATGCTTTAACTGTTAACTCACTCTCTGCTGAAGCTCAGTTAATTATCAACTGTGTAAAGTTTAGGGTTTGGATTGGGTTCAGGTTTTGGTTTCTTGGGTAAAGCTCAGGGTTTTTTTTGGTTTTTTTAGATTCAACAAGGTTAGCGTTTACAACATACGTGTATATGTAAATACATATATGTGTGTGTGTTCATATTTAACCTTGTTTAAACATTATTATTTCAGGCGTTTGGGGCTCCCAAGTGTTGCAGCCGTCTAATCACTAGTGCTATTGTCAGAGGATTGTGAATTCAATGGCTGCTTGCCTGAATGTCACTCTGTTTGTCTGAGTAGGTTGGCCCTCTTTCCCTTTTTACTTAGCTGATGTAAGGCAATTTAAAAGTTGGTGTTCTCTTCCAAGCGTGTTGAACATCTCCTCCAAGCGTGTTGAACATTATTAGTGATGGACTCGGAGCATGCCCTCATCCTCCAGGTTAAACTAGTCACATCTGACCGAAAAGGTAAAAAAAAAAAAAGCAATTGCCACGAGAGTGAATTGATCTCAAATATAATATTAATGTGTAAACTTTTGAATCCAATAAATTCAGTGCATTCCTCTTTGTCTGTGTTTGAGAAGCTGGAGATAAACTTGATCATGATGAATGCCAAGTTCAAAACAACCCCCTCAGATGAGCAAACAGGCCAGGTGTGGGCTGTCTGGGCAGGGGGAGGGGGGCAGGGGTCCCGGGTCGGCTGATCCGGGGCAAGGGGCCGTGTCTTTGGGGTTCTATGCTGGTGGGGGGAGGAGGTCCATGATCCTTCCCCCAGATTCAGACATGCAAGCCCCTTCAGACACTTCCTTTCGAGTGGGCCGCACCAACAAAGGTGTTCAGTCATGTGAAACTTAATCTACAGCCCAGCCACCACTGACCTCTCACCTCAACTGCCTTTAGACTAAGAGAGAGAGGAGAGGGGGTGGTGAGAGAGAGAGCGAGCACGAGAGAAGAGGAACCGAGGGAAGTAAGTAGCTGCTTCAGAGAGATTTGCATGTGTGTATGTGTAGGAGAAAAGGAGAATGAAAGAAAGAACGAAAAGAGAAAGAGGGGCACCCACAGAAAGACCCTGATGTTGTAAAAGGACGATGCAGTGCCTTTTTGGAAGCCATTACAGGACACGAAAAGTGTTTTTTTGGGGCACTTGTGATGTATTCCTTCATGTGTGCAGTGCTTGTGTGTAGATGTGTGTGTAGCATGCTTGTGTTCATACACTGGAGAGCGAGTGTCAAAACAGTCTGAGGCTGCAGACAGAGTGCATGGGGGTCACCTTAACACAAAACAGTGGGCGCGCTAGACATAACACATGGCCTGCATTCCCATGTAGAGCATGGACGCAAAGCTCCTCTCCCTCTACCCCCTGCAGCCATTAGCAACCGGCCTCCAAAGCCTCTGTGGCTCAACTTTAGCTGTCCTCTATGATTACCATTTTTTTCCCCTCTCTCTTTTCCATTGCGAAGGTGACCCTGCCGGTCCGGCTCTGCAGCAGCAATTAACCCGGTCCGCCCTGTGGCCTTCCCTCAGCTGAGCAGGAGCGAGGCGTGTTAGCAGTGGCCACAGACAGGCTTTACCTGTGCTACATATTAGCCCTTCTGCGCCTGGACCCAGTCCCTGACACACAGTACTCCTGCACTCATCTTTAAGGCATAATTTAATCCTAAAAACCAAATCTGCCCGATGTTCCTGTTATTCCAAATGATAATATTTGGTGACTAATGATTTAGGAGTGCAGTTTAATAAGCTGCTAGGTTCTATTAGCCATACGGCTGCCTTGTGATCTTATCTGGCCATGTGATCTAGTAACGAGAAAATACATCTGAGGACAACTGGTGTTGGATTGAGGTAAAATCCATCACAAACAAGGCCACAACCTTACAACACTCACCCCAAATTCCTCACTCAAGACCTTTCTCTTTTCTCATCCAGAGTTTAACTGGAAAACATGCTAGACAATAGCTATCAGTAGTTAACCGAACCCACTCACAACACACAACATTTTGCATTGCCTTTTAGCTTTACTACTATATGCTACATCAAGGAATTAGTGACAGGTTTATTTTGCATTGGATATAGTTTGAGTGACATGCACCATTGCCTTCTACAGCACCTTTCACACATACACAGCATCCCGAAAATGTTCCGGAGTTTCCCCGGAGGAGCTGTATGTGTGAACGCGAACACTCAAGAAATTTGTCCTGGACTTTACGCAGACTTTATTCAGTTAGTCCACTAGTAAAGTCTCCTAGTATAGTGGTTGAATTTGTTTAGTAAAGCCACACTCCCAGTTTGATCCCACTCTCATCAAACCAAAGTTTCCAAAAGCTTTCAACATATTTAGCTGAAAAATTTCTCACGCTTGTCGTTATGAGATCATGTGTGTCCCTTAGCCCTGAAAATCCTGGTGATGAGGAGGTGACATTCTCAGAAAGAACAGCCTAGAGGTCATTCACTTCTGAAGCACGTTTAAAAATACTTTTCTGTGACTCTTGTAAAAACTGAAAAACTTACTGTGAAATAAAGCACATGACATATACATGTTCTGTATGTATAAGGGCCTTAAGCTTCATAGGTTCAATGCAAAGCTGAAGAAGGGTAGCTGACGCCACACCTCGTGATTGGTTGTGCCATAGTAGAACACCAACAATATTAAACACACTAATACATATATTTGTCTTCACTTGTTTGTAGGAGTTTTGGTGTTGTAGTATGGCTGGGTGTGGGAGAACCTCCACACTATCACCATAGACACCACTCTTCTCGGAACGAAGAGATAATAGCCCTCTTAAAACTCTCAACAGCGTTGCAGCCAAAACATTCACAGTGACTGCAATCAAGTTCATTCCACAAACTCTTCTGCCTGAGACTCCAGCCTTTGTGTGTGTTTAAGAGAAGGGACAAAGGTATTTGAGAATCCTCTTCACCAGGCATGAAGGTGTTTCTGCTTTCAGCTCTGTCACTGCCGTCAGACATTTGACAATGAATATGAAATCTGAGACAGAGAGAGCAGCGGGAGGAGAAGCGAATGAGACAGAGTAAAGAAGGGAGGGCTTGCTTTCCCTCAGGCAGCGGCCCTGACTCGCTGACCTTTAAACTCTAAACCCGAGCAGACCCCCCCCCCCAAACCCCAACACATACACACACACACACAAACGCACACACACACACCTCATCTTGGCCTACAATACACTCTGTCTCAACATTATCTCACTTGTCCACACCTTGCATTCCAGCCGCCTCATCTATCTATAGACTTTAGACTTTTCAGCTCAGCAAACAGCCGAAGCTAGAACAAGTTCAGTTATTACTCTGACATACCGAACAGTGTGTGTGTGTGTGTGTGTGTGTGTGTGTGTGTGTGTGTGTGTGTGTGAGAGAGAGAGAGAGAGAGAGAGAGAGAGAGAGAGAGAGAGAGAGAAGGGAACGGTGGGGTTATGGCTTTATGGTAGTGGCCAACACAGATGACCATGCAATGCTAGAAAGTCTGATAAGATACTGAACTTACACCTCGATGGCCTTGATAACTCAAGTTCAACCTGCAAGTAATGTGTATTCAATACAGTAAGCAAACTGATCACCACAAAGAACTGCCATAATTAATGTCACACTCTCTTTCTTGTGCATTTCCACTATCTAAGCCTTATTATTTTGTCACTATGTGGAAACAGTTCAAAGTTATTGAATTACACTCATAAGAATGAAGATCATTGACTCGGACACTCACTGCTAACCAAAGTGTAGATAAGCCTCATTAGCCTCATTAGGACTGAAAGTAGACTTTTTGTATCCAAATTGCTATTGGAAAGAGCAGAATTTTCAAACGGCACGGACTGCAATTTTAATATTAGTCACCTTTATCACAAACCATGTCTTAAATGTCAGTGTTTTAAACAGGGACATCAAGCTTATTTAGAACAGAGTCAGATGAATCAGAGGTAACTAAACACTGTGCTGTGTACATGACAGAAACCCAACAACCACAACAAAAATGACAGTCTGGCACTCTACATTCTGTTCAAAATTAAAGCCAGATCTTCTTTGTCTTCTTTGTTATAAAAACAGTCCTGGACTTTAAATTATTTACAGAAAAAAAACCTTGCAATTTAAATCACAATAGTGGTCAGGAAAATCACGGCTAGCTATTTTCTCCAATTCATTCAGTCCAAGTTCTGATCAGGGCTGCTGTGCGTTCAGAATCTTTGGGCGCAAGGCAGGAACACACTTTCATACACTCACCAAGTCACACACACAGACACCTGTGGACAATGTCACACAGCCAATCAATCCACCTACCAGCATGTGTTTTTGGACTGTGGGAGGAAACCACAGCACTCGGAGGAAACACATGCAGACAAGGGTCTGGTTAGTACCGACACTACCTGCAGCACCCCCATACTGCCCGATAGGCGTTCCTCATATCCTCATAATCTAATATCATACGTGATAATCAAGGAAAAATGTATTTACAGAAACTTACACAAAATCCTACAACAGCGTTTAATGGATAACGTAATGTGTCTGCACTTTGCTTACAGCTTTAATTTAATCAAGAGACTCATATGGCATCTGCCGGTATGTTTTCAGTCCTGTAAAGTTCAGTCTTAGAAGCTGCAGGCTGTGTGTGTGTGTGTGTGTGTGTGTGTGTGTGTGTGTGTGTGTGTGTGTGTGCCATCATTGGAGAATGGTCCCTTGTTTCTCCTCATATTTAATGGAATGCCATGAGTGTGTAAATCAAGACAAAGTTGTGAAGACAAGGTGAAGCAATCTGTTGTTGTCAGTGCAATATGCCACATGCAGAAATGTAGAGGTTTTTTTTAATTAAATTAAAAATAAGAAAACTGGAAAACAGGTGTTGGCACATTTTGACAGCAGTTATAAGGTTCTAGGAACAATCTGTAATATATAATCTTATTTATTAACAAAATAAAGCCTCCACTGGAAGGCCCTTATCCTCTGATCTGGCCCCTCGCTTCAAGCCTTTTTGCTAAGAGTGTTTAAGAGTGAGAAATGGGAGCCTGGTCTGTGGTGTGTAAACACGCTGGATGCTTTATGTGGGGAATACATGCAGCTTGATCCAAAGCAAATGAATTGTTAATTCTTCTTAAGTCGAATAAGCTTTAACCACACACATTTATGACTGAGAATATGAGGCATACCTCTCTCCTGAACCTGACAGTTATGACAAATGGAAGCACAGTATGTTTACTCCATATGTAATATATTTAGGTACAAGTGACCCACCCTGCAGAAAGCAGCTCCCTATTTTCAAACAGACTCATATCTCCAAACACAGTTTTTTCTGCTTGTGTGCTTGTGTGTGTTTATATGAGTGTGTGTATGAAAAAGAGTGTGTGTGTGTGTGTATGCATGCTTTAGGCTCTGTTTATTCAAACCTAAAGGGCATTGCAATCTCCACAACAAAGTGTTCACCTGGGATCAATCACTTAGCTTATTAAAGCACTCACATATTCAAACGATGCTTCTGCCTGTGTGTGTGTGTGTGTGTGTGTGTGTGTGTGTGTGTGTGTGTGTGTGTGTGTTTTTCTCCGTTGCACCATTTGTGATTAATTATCCCTCACAAATCTAATCATGGAACACACATGGTTGCTCCTAACTATCTATCTATTGTCCTGTGCTTGAGGGGGAAAACACAACAGTGAAGAGAATGATTCCTCCTTTAATGAGATTGCAGTCGGCTACAAGTTGTGGTGGCACTGCTCGACCCTCATTCACAAAGCAGGTGTCCATTTCTAATGACTCCCTGAGACTCCTCTGCAGCGCTGAAGAAATAAAGATGCAAGGTGAGGTTGAGTGAGGTAGGGTGGTAGAGATGTTATCTCCTGGACTCCTTGGGATAAAGGATAAAATGACACTTGACCTCTTACCCCTGCTGACCGACTGGACAGGGCAATCAGATCCCACGGTTTCCACCAAGAGCTTAAGTAAAAAGGTAGGGAAGTGCTTATGGAAGTGCAGTCAATGGTAATGCATGATTAATGCCCATTACCTCCACTCGACTGTAAATGTCCGGCAGAGCGCAGGGCTGACTTTAACTCAGTGGTCAGTGTCCATTAAGATGCATTTACTTTGAGCTCTTGGCCCATTCACCTTCCTGCACCGCAGAATGAATAGAGCAAAGCCAGAAATGGCTGCCATAGTGGAGACGAGGGAGGGCCCCAGTAATAGAACATTAATGTGGAGATTGTACAACCAACGCTACTGACAGTGGACTGCAGAGCAGCCAAGACAAACATAACACAAATTAAAGCAACAGTAGGTAATATTTTAACCTTAAAATTACAGCTGCAAAACTATTGTGATGCTCCACAGACCTGTAATAGGAAGAACAGAGCCTCTATTGTTGCTACTGTGGGTTCAGTGCTGCAAAAACTACATTGTGTAACTTTTGAAAGAGGGTAGGAAACCGAGCCACTCCCTCATTCTTGATTTCAGTAGAGTGCTGTAAATGTGTATTACACTCTGCAACTGTGAGAGGTGGGGGAGTGGGGGTTTGTCCGGGGTGGGAAGGTTTGCCCCAGGTGCAAAAATACCAAATCTTACCTAGTGTTCCTTTAATGTTAAACGTCAAAAATGGATATCAATATTAAACCTTATGCTGTGTAGCTCCGCCCTCATTTTGCAGTGTTGTTGCTGCCCGTCTCACTGCTGAGAAGATGGAAGGCAGTCGGCCATGGAGCAGGAGATTTAAATGTTGCGCAAGAAAACTGGATGCAAAGGCTGCATTTGAAAAGGTCAAGGGCAAAAGCACAGTTTTTATTGGACGATGATCCGGTCAGAGGGTCTGATGATCCAACCATGATCAGATCTCAGTGAATGGATGTTAATGCCAAGCGTAAACAGGGCCAATGTGTGCTTAAACGTTTTAGGATCCGGAGCGATAGATTCCAAACACATTCCAATCACAGAAGCAGTTAGAAGAAGTTAGTCTCGTGTAAAAGGATACATTCGGATTCAGGGCACATTTTTATAACAAGTGTAAACGGGGCCTTAGTCTCTGTAGCTATCAGTTCCAGTCTGGCTAGCAGTCCTCTGACAGACAGTACAAGGAAAAACAGCCTTCTTCAGTGACCACATAAAAAGTAATTGAAGATGACTTTTCACATTTGGATTTGACAGAAACGCTTGCAAAACTCTTCGCATACATTACGTTCATATTAAACTGTTTCACATAAAATGTTTACTTGGCTTTATGAGAGTGCAGACTCAGTTCAGTATTTAAAAAATAAATAAATAAATACAAAATCTTTGAGTGGCTGAGTTCTGCTCATTTATTTCATGAAGAGGAACATAGCACAGTGTTTATTCATCTCCTCTGTATCTGCAGAGAGCTGTTGTTTGTACAGTGGGAAAACAGATCTGTAACACAGGCAGATAAAGTGGAGTCGATCGGTGAGTGATGAATAAGGGTTTGTGATTTGAATGGGTTTCTGAGGTACGTAATCTATTTGCGATGACAGTGAATCATTCAAAGGGGTCTAGTAGTAACTTAAAAATGGTTTTAAAACATATGTTATGTTCACATTATTATGATTGTGTTTAATATTTTAAACATAGAGTACTGTTAGAGTACAACCTCTTTCCTGTATAGTGCCTGATCAGAGAGAGTGTGTGTGTGTGTGTGTTGAGAGACAGAGAGTAACCCACAGTAAGCCTGCTAAGCTGCTCCTTTGATCTGAGGGTACAGGTAGGGTGATACAGCACAAGTCACATGACCAAATGAGCCGCAGTTTCACTCCAGCCTAATTATGAAGCCAACCCGAGCAAAGACCAGGGCAAGAGTGCCTGAGCCTCCTCAGAGCTACACACACTTTCCCTCTCTGTTTCCACAAAAGTCCACAGAAATCAGAGATACTTTAATTTTTTTTATTAATTGTTTTCAATAAAGGGACAAAATGGGTGTGTGAACAGGATAATGCAGACAACTGCCAGAAAACACAGACAGTGGTTTCTCCAATAAAACTCAACATAGACCAGAAACAAATACAACAAAAAAAGCAAAAGTTGTCAATGACCTTTGGTCATTTTAAAAAGAAAACAATAATAACAAATATATTTTTAAAAAACAACAAAAAAGAAAACCAAAAAAGATCCATTCCATGTCTCCGTTCTGAACAGAGCATTTAAGTAATAATAAATAGTGACTCCCATTGTAAAAGATAAAGTTCAAGTTCAAGTTACAACAAACAGCTTTCAGAACAGGAATAGAAAAGGCTGATAACAAAATATTCCGCATTGCCATTTACAAAAAAGTATGAACTCAAGCGGGCTTTTCCACTATTTCCATTTCATTTTTAAATATGCTTTGCATATGAAAGTCATCCCAATCTAAATATAAAGCACCATTTAGTATTTGGCAATGAAAAAAAAAACCTGCAAAACATTGATTCTTTTTTAAATTCATTTATTTGAATGATTTTCATTTCTGTACTGGTATTTACTGCATATGAAGTTTGTTCTCTTTAAGATGCTGGAATGTAGTCAGGTGAGATAGGTGAGAAGACAGAGAAGCACACTACAGAAGAACCCAACATCAGCTTGCATTACTGCATACAGAATGGCAGCAGAAGAGGAGAGTCTAAAAAAAGAACAGAAAAAAAGATATGTACAACCACCTGTTTTAGCTAAGTGTGGACATTCGCAAAAGACTCCTCGGGGAAACCATTAGATGGCCTCCTTTGTACAATGCCACATACTTTAGGTTTTTTTATTGAATTTTTTTTTTCCATTTCATTTTTTTAACATACAAATAATTCGTACTATATTATCCTGCCAAATTAAAAAAATATACCGTGGCAGCTTGTTGTTTTTTTCCACTACCAAAAAAGGTACAATTATACCTTTTGAGAGAACAAGCAACAGTTAAAAATACAAGCCTCAATATAAATACTATAGTGCCTACACTAGGTGAACATTTAATTCAAATACCATTCTAGAAATACAGAAAAAAAAAGTAGATCATAAATGTGTTTTAGCATAGGAATTGAACATGAGTGTGCATTTTCCTATATTTAAGTTCTCTATTATATATTTATATATAATCTTAAACCTTTCCCCAATGCAAGATACGTTTGACCTGAAGAGCTGTGAAGAGCCACGGTGGAAAAAAAAAATTAAAAAATTAAACAAAACAAAAAAACAAAAATTCAAATAAAAAAAATCACCAATTTTTTTCCCGTTCTATATATATCGTGATCAAGTCTTGAACACCACCAAGACAAAGAGGAAAGAGAAACATCAACAAACTTAAATACAGTTTCCCCTAAGATAATGAATTGCTATTTTTTAAAAATGTTGTTTTATATTCATACTTAAAAACGTTTTTGTACAAAAAATGTTCTTGCAGTGAAAGCAGCAAGTTTCAATTGTCCATTGTTTGACAGGAGGTCTATGCCACGACGCTTGAACATCATATTGGACTTGGGCTTTCTGTAAGAGGGTGGAGGGAGGAGGGGGGTGTGGGGGGGTTGTTAAACAATGACACTGTATTTTTTTATTATAATTATTGTTTTATTATTTTTTTTAGCATAATAGGAAGTTTTCCCTCATGTGAATACCTGTAAACTGGGAAACCTTAACAGTGCATGTTTTGTATAAGCAAGCAGTCTTAATTTATACTCAACCGCTATACCACCAATCAGAGCGTCAGACACAGACTGAAGGGGCCGAGTGACAAGTGCTATCTAAACACTGAAAACATGGTTGTCAAAAAATGGCTGGATGTTAAACTCAGCGGAGAAAAAAAAAATCTCCTCAAACACACATTACACACAAAAGTCATCTGTACTGTTCATTCCCTCTTTCCCTCTCCCCGCTCTTTTCACCAGGTTGACTGAATCGTTAGGGAACACAGGTATTAAGTACTGCAGGCATTGCTCGAAATATTTTTTTTTGAGGATTTTGATTCAAACCTGTAAGCAATTCATAGTTAATCATCACTGAGACAGAGAGGAGTTTTCAAAAACACTGCATTACTTCGTCGTTTAGGTC
Source organism: Hoplias malabaricus (assembly GCF_029633855.1). NCBI lineage: Eukaryota > Metazoa > Chordata > Actinopteri > Characiformes > Erythrinidae > Hoplias > Hoplias malabaricus. The sequence goes on along the minus strand of NC_089807.1, from coordinate 11,003,566 downwards.
AGCATCCGTGCCTATCCGGTGGACATTCATACAACCCGACACACACACACACACACACACACTCACACACACTATGCACCAAAGAAACTACTGTGCTACTGAGAACAGAATCTTCACAAACTATGTGAGAGCTTATGATTGTGGATAAAAACCTGTATCACTGAGTACAGTACCCTTGAGAGTAAACATGGTTGAATCCCACACAATACTGGATGTACCGTGCACAAAACAAACAAAACAGAAGGATGCATGTGTCATAGGTAGCTGATGATGATTAACTACAAATTAGCTTTTAGCTTTTTGATTATCATCATTTCCTTGTCGACTGTCAAAGTCAGGTACTTGATGCAAGAACCTTATGTGAATCAGATAAATCCATTTCCAGTATCTGGCTGAGATTCCAAGCTTATAGCAGATAGGAAGATTAACCAATGCAGTTTCAAGATCCAAGGCACTCTTTTTTGTTTGTTTTACCAAATGATAGTACAAATTCTAATCTTGATCACTTTTTGCTTTTTGAAGAAATTCAAAGGCTGTCAATACTTTATATTCCATGATAGGGGCCAATTCCGATTTTTAACCCTATGTGGACAGAACATCTTTTTGAAAGATTCGTTTAAGTGCGATTCCCAGCCCCTCCAAAGAGGGTTTAAGCAATAGACTGTTGTCCTCCATGTTACAACACAAAACTGTACATGATATGTATTACAGAATGTATGCAGCATGGTTGTTTTTTTCTTTTCTCTTCTCATTTTTTGAATAAAAAACAGAACAAGAAAACAGCAACACATTTACTCAACAACTAACCAACCAGGGACAATTTTTTTAAAAATAGCCAAAACATACCATGCATGCTGTCTAATTATCAAAAAAGGGAAAGGAAAAGAGAAAAAAAATACACAACATGTAAATTATTGCACAAGAGAAAGGCTCGAAGTTTGCGTCAATGCAATAGTATTGCCCCGATACAGAACATGCATTCAACGGTAAATGAAGAAGGGTGTGCTGGTGGTGCCAAGCACGGTGTCTTAGCCTCCACTGGACTAGCCGAACAGGGAAAATCTACAAGGGTGGGGTTTGGGAGAGGGTTGCTGTTAACTGGCAGGTGTGCCTCCGTTCTCCATAACTACTCAGTTTTAATTTCGTTGTTCAAGGCGCGATCACTGTGCCATTTTTTCATGTGTTTCTCCAGGGTGCTATACACACTAAAAGGCATCTGACAGATTTCACATTTGTAAACGTCCTTGCCCACCTGCCCGTGCGTTTTCATGTGCCGCGTGAGCTTGCTGCTTTGGGCGCAGGCGTAGTTGCAGAGTTCGCACTTGTACGGCCGCTCGCCTGTGTGGCTGCGCCGGTGTACCGTCAGGTTGCTGCAGTTTTTGAACACTTTGCCACAAAACTCACAGGTGTCACTGCGACGGCCATCTTTTGAGCTGGGCCGGCCGGGACCCCCGAGATGTGGCGTGCTCCCCCCGCTGCCTGTCCCACTGCGGCCGGAGACGCCACCGTCCAGCTCCCCAGGGGGCGTGGAGAAGCGCAGGCTGCCGTTCTCCGAGGAGTGCTCTGAAGATGAGGCAAAAGGCGATTGTCTCGAATCCCCAAAATTCAGAAACGGGTCCTTGAGCTGGCGAGAGGCGGCATAGCCGGCCAGCCACTGGGAGTACACGTTCTCGGTATTGGGGATGGTAGGTGTGGGGAGGTCAAAGTCCTTCTCCATCTTGATGCGTTTCGAAAGCGGGCTGAGGGAGCTGGGACTGCCCAGCAGCAACTTCTTGGACAGACCCACCGAAGCCGACTCGCTGGGGGACGAGCCCCGGCCGTTGATGGCCGAGCCGCAGCCCTCCTGCACACGGTCCGACTCCAAGGCAGAGTCGTCGTCACACATGTCCCTGTGTGCGTCGCTGTCCGAATTGAGTGCTCCTCGCTTGTGTTGGTGGAAGGCCTCACTGTAGTGCTGCATGCTGGCTGCCAGACCCATGCCCTGCATCACCTCAGGTAGGGACCTTGGGATGCCATCCTCGGTCACACCCAGGCGCCCCCCATTGTTCTCGTGGTGCCGCGCAGCCTCCAGGTTTAGGCCAAAGTGGAAGTTGTTGCGGCTGCCCTCCCGTTCCAGCTCCTCCTCCTCTTCTCCTTCCTCCTCTTCCTCTTCTTCCTCCTCTTCTTCCTCCTCCTCCTCTTCCTCCTCCTCCTCCTCCCCGTTCTCTGGAATCAGGCGATCGTTCTCACTTTTGAACTTGGCCACCACTGATTTAAGAGCATTGCTGGCGCTGCCCACGAGGTCACTGGTTCCTGGCTCGGGTGAGCTGGCTGTAGAGAGGCCGTCGTCAGACTTCACTGTCATGGGCGAGGATTTGTGCATGTGCGTTTTCATGTGTCGCTTCAGCTTGCTGGCCTGGGTGCAGGCGTGGTCACACAGATGGCACTTGTAGGGTTTCTCGCCCGTGTGGCTGCGCCGGTGCACAATTAGATTACTCTGGAATTTAAAAGTTTTCCCACAGAACTCACAGGCCTTGGACTTCAAAGGGGTGTTGGCTTGCTGGGGCAGTGGAGTCGGAGTAGACTGGGAGCCGGACGGGGACTGCATGGACGGGAGGGGAGGGGTAGACAGAAAGGGTGGCTTGGCTCCAGACTGGAATGGTTGCAGCAGCCGTTGCATAGGGCTGGGCCGGTTGGGCGAAAGGGGCGGAGTTGACCCTGAGGTGTTGCCGGCCAGCTCCCTCAACCTGCGAGAGAAGTCCATGGCTGGGGGGTCCAGGGGCATGGGGTTGAGGCGTAGCACCCTGTCGAAGGCACTCGGGTGGTGGGTGGCGAGGGCCAACTCCTCCGGGCTCAGGTGCTCCATGCGGTGCGGGTCCAGGTGATGCCGGGGCGGGGGACTAAAGAGAGGTGGAGTGGGGGGGAACCTCCCCTCCCGGAGAGGGGGGCCATCACGGGCAGAGTTGGGTATCCGTAACAAGTTGAAAGGGCTGCCCTCGGGCAGGTGGATGCCGTGCAAAGGCGGCTGGGAGGCATGTTCGGCACCCATCCCTGATGGGGCTCCCACCCGTGGCGTGAGGGGGCTCCCGCGCTCACTCTCCAGGTAGATACGGAAGCCATGAGTGTTCTGAGCATGCTGCAGTAGAAACCAGGCGCTGCTGAATGGCTGCTTGCAGGTCGTGCAGGTGTAGCTGCTGGGCTCATCTTTACCTTCGGAAAACAACAGAGAGATTTCAGTTAGTCGCTGAAGTCTGGTAAAAAATTCTCATTGTAGACAATGAAATGAAAAAAAAAACACATTAAATAAATAAGGCTACAGGTCCAGAAGGCAAAATCTTTCTGCAGTCCATTAAAAAAATTATTACAGGATCACGGGTTGTGGGAAGTGCAGAGAGAGAGAGAGAGAGAGAGAGAGAGAGAGTTGTTAAGAAGCCGAACACACACGGAGCTTCTCTTTATGTCTGCTCCCACTCCCTCCCATATCAGCCCCCTGGCTCTCGCTGGCCAGAGAGAGGCACTACCGATTTGGGCTTAATCATTCATGAAGCCTCCCCTCCCTCCTCTCCAGCCCAAGACCTGGGGCCCGGCACGGCCGCCTGCACAAACGCCCCCCACAGCAGCCGCTCCGCCGCCTAATGAAAGTATCACATGGCAGTAAACACGGCTCTTATTAAAAACATGCTCCCGAATGGCACCACAGGCCAAGGCCCGGCGGAGCTGGGCTTTTCAGAAGGCCCAAACAAAGCACGGGCAGTGCGGCTGAAGATGCCCTGGTAAGGGTTAGCGCGGTCTCGAAGCACGGCGGGGAATCCGAGCCTCCCCACGCTTTGCACAGGCCGGTGCTGCGCGCAGGCATTTCCACTTGCAGTGCTGCTCAGCAGTAAGGCTGTAAAAGCAAACAATAGCGCCTTCCCAGCTGAGCGCTGTCTTTCATTCATGTACAGAAATAGGCGCAAACACAATATGAAAACACTACAGTAGTAGTGCCAGTGGAGGGCCGAGGAGGGAGCAGAGCATGCATGAATAACGGCGTGTTAACGGCAGTGTTACTGGGGCTCTGGCACATCTCAGCACACTGAAACCAGCGAAGAACCATGTAAGCGTCCGTCCAAGTCCTTGGGAGGGTCTGCAGAATGAGTCTACTGCTTCAAATCAATGAGCCATTTGAAATAAGGCAAATAATTAGAGGACTTTCCTTTGCAATCACTTTTAAAGTGTGGGACAAAAAAGCTATGAGCATCAGAGACAAAGAAAGAAAAAAAGCTCATCTCTCAGATGCGGGACAGTGAAGTATGTGGACAGCTGTGACAGTAAAGGAACATTTAAAACAATAATTGACTTTCAATGGCACTTCGACAATGACCTATGATTTGCTTCACAATTCATTTGTAATCTCATTAAATGTACTCAGCTCCTCCACCAACTCATTTACAAGATTAGATAATAAAGCAGGCAGGGAATGGGAGTGTTTCCACATTAAACACACCAGCCAAGTGCTGTACACTGCACGTCAATGAACAATTCTTTGTCTCTGATTTTCAATAGAGAGACTGATTGTCTACCGATCTTTTCCTGCTTAAAAACACATTTTTCTTTCTCTCATCTTTCTCTGTCTAACGCCCGTATGCCAAGATCCCGTCTACTGTAAATGTAAGAGGATGACATAATGAGCTAAAAGCTCGTCTACAGTGGGGTCTAGTTCCTTCCCCATCAGCATCCACAAGACTTTCAACAGGTTAAACCGAAAATAACTTTGTCCTCACATGATTCATAAGCCTCATACGTAATATTTGACATTTTAAACATTAAAAAAACAATCCTCACTTATTACTTTCTTTAAATTAAAATTATTTTTAATATATTTAAGAAAACTGTCATTTCTTCATTCAAAGTCCTATGAAAAGTTTTAGCGTCCCCGTTTACAACACGTTTAGTTATAAATATAAGAACACGTCCTCTTCAGAGCGAACACGTCTGTGCAGTCTGATGCACCTGCGCAGTCTCTCTTTTGTTTGTTTTTTATTGGATAAAAAACTAAATCAGTTATGGCATATTTCACATATTGTTTTTACTTATCTTTCTTTTCTTTTATCAACAATTTTTGTTGTTTTTTTTTTGCAGAGTGTGGGTTAACTTAAAAAAACAGGTCATATATAATGTTCAAGCTTTAAAATGCCTTGAATTTGCTCAAAAATGTAGACTTACTGAAGTCTACTAAAACGTTTCTGAAATGCTAAATAAAACCCAGGATTTCAAAAAAGCATTCTGGATTATCACCATTTACAACATGGAAGGGAAACAAGCAGAGGTTCTGTAATGAAAAGACCTTCTCTATTTACTCACAGAAAGCAGAAACCTGGACACTTATCAAAGGGTAATGAGTGGCAGTTTGAACTGCACAAATTAGCACCACTAAAAGAAACACCTTATGTTGCACTTCCACTGCTATCTGCTCTTCTATCCAAAGCACAGGGTCGAGCGGTCAGAAAAAAAAAAATCTGTCCACAGAAATGTAATAAAAGAAAACACACCCAATAACAAAGAGAGAAAATGGACATGGGAGAAAGACTGAACCCTCTGCCTAAGCCAGAGGTCTTTAAACTGCTATCATACACTGTTTTCTATCCCATCCCAGGAGAGAGAGCCAGAAAGAATTAGTGCGGGAGAGAGAGAGAGAGAGAGAGAGAGCGGTAGATGGAGGGATGTGAGAGAGAGAGAGAGAGAGTGCAGAACGAAGAGCTGAACAGGCAGTGCACACTCTTTCATCTCCTCGTTTGTTTTCCTCAGAGGGGGTTTCTCTGAAGTCTTCAATAGGCAGCAAAGCATGTAACAAGGCGAGCGGGCAGTGCTGCTGCTGTGTTAGGGAGGCAGGCCGGAGCCACCGAGGGCTCGCGGGATAATCCTGTTAATGCACACAAATAGGGGCGGTTCTGGAAGGCTCGGCACAGAGGCGCACAGAGCCTCCTCCAGACACTCCTGCACCCTTTTGTGCTGTCATCGTTTTGTGTCTGTGTCCGGGCCCTTTTTTTTTTTCTGTGAAGGAACGCACAGGCAAGACTCTCATACACTCCACGACTACAGACAGGGCTGGGAAACCTGAGACTTAAATGAATGACCATGGTAAACGGAGGAACACTGTTTGAGCAGGGGATATTCTAAACCAAGCAGAAATGTTCTGAATCAGTGCAAGCACAGTATAATTGCTCAAGGTTCAGATGAAGTAACTTTGGACTCGAATGGCATTACACTGAACCAACATCATATGTTAAAAAAAAGACCTGTTTTTTTAATGAAATGTTATCCCCAGAGAAAATGATCAAGACTATTCAACATATGTTTAAAAGATAGAGACCCACTGGAAAGACAGAGAAATAGAGAGCGAGAGAGAGAGAGAAATAACAGCACTGTGCAGCTCCACAGCTCTACCACCCACGACTGCCTCCTGACAATCGAACTAAAGACCAACAGCTGAAAGCTCAGCGCCAAATCAAGACTGCACACAACTTTATATCAGGGGGTTGATGCGAAGGCCAACTACGGACGGTAAATTATGGATCATTACAATCTGCAGAAATTGCAGTTAATTGTTGCCACCTGCAAGGGTTTAACCTAGTATACATTTTTCTATTATCATGCAAAGGCTATTTTACACAATTTTGCATCGCTGGAATTACAATGGCTGTTTCTTGTTAAAGGTCAAGGGACAGTCGGTCCCTGTTTGGATACTATTTTAGTTCGACCCACTCACATCTACAGATCATACCCAGTAAACATTTAGCCGTTGATTCAACGTTGAAATAACGTAATGACTGCGGTCTAATCAACGTTCTCTTAAGGTTGAAAATGAAAGTTGAAAAGACGTCCAAACACAGACATTGAAAAGACGACTATTAGACGTATTTTGGAAATCCATTGACGTTATTAATTGGTCCCGAAATAAATTACTTGTATAAAACGCGTTTTGGACGTCCACTGACGTTATCGATTGGTCACAACTTAACTAAATTATTAAGATGGGTTTTGAACGTCCATTGACGTTTAAAATGTGTCCTTGACGGACAGACTACTTTTAGACCTATTTTGAACGTCCAGGGACGTTCCTTGTTTACTGGGTATACTTTGTTAGTGTAGTAGATTGTTATGAGAAAAATCCTTAATAAAGTGTTATTTGAAATAAAATGAACATTTCCTGTGGATGTGGAATCACCATGAATAATGTTTAGGGCTTCTCTGTGTGTGTGTGTGTGTGTGTGAGCGCCGAGTATAGAAGCTCTGGCCACGGGCTGAGACGCAGCTGAAGGACGGGTTACTGCAGCGCCATGTTTAACAAGGGCTTGCTTCATTTGATTACACATGGCAAGGCTCAGCGGAATGTGTAATCATCTTTTTCACATGACATTTTGAATATCCAACTAGACAAATAATTGCAGCAATAATTGATAGCTTTGTGCAGGCAGCGGTATTATTGACTGGCACAGCTCTGGCAGACACCGCCGCGTGGCATGCCGGGACTGTGCCTGGCGTACTCACATCCAGCTTCCTCTGCTGACAAAACTGTCATAATGTGTCCGAATGACGCGAGTCAGCCAGCCACAGACAGGTACTCCAATAATCTGCTATTAGACACTGAAGGGCTTTTTTTTTCCAGGCTGGGATTAAAAGCTACGGAATGCCAAATAAGTTATCCACCCCACCCCCACCTCTTTTTGGTCTAATTTTAATTTTCTCAAGAGACTAAAAAAAGAATATTCTTTGTGTCATTTCCTGTCTTTTTTAAGGAGAGAATGTGAGAGCAGTGCATTTGAGACATGCGAGCAGTAAAAAGCAAGGGAGGCACTGTCGGCTTCCCAGCTGCTTAATATGCGTGACTGAGAAGAGCGAGAAAAAGAGAGAGAGGGAGATAGTGAGTGAGAGAGACAGGGAGTAAATGAGAGCGAGAGAGAGTAAGAGAGAGAGAGTGAGACTTCCTCCATGCCATTTTGGTCTCATAGCAGCTGCTGGATCCAGGAGTTTGTTAGACGTAATGATAATCTGTGGCTTGACACTTTTAAGCGTTTATGGGGAAGTCGCAGAGCGGGGCTTGCTCTAATTTGCCGATTCCTCAGTTAATTAGAAAGCCTCTCCAATTTGCGGTGAATGCGGGTCAGCGTGGACAGGCTGCGAGGCTGAGGCAGCTGGTGACAGTCTCTGGACCGGTCCGCAAGCGCTGGCAGCCTCATAGTCGCTCTCTCACACACGCACACATCCACACACACACACACACACTCTCTCTCTCTCGCAGGAGAGTGTACACCGCCTGTTGCCAGCTTTAACACAGGAAAATGTCAGGGCAACGTTACAGCACAGAGACGCAGCAAAACAGCAGCAATCCTAAACCCCCTCTACCCCCACTCTCCCAAACACACACACACACACGCACCTTGCCAACTACATCCTCAAAGGACTCACTAATCCAGCTAAATCACATAGACACACACACACACACTGTGAGAGAGAGACACATTTAACAGCATTTAGATAAAGGCACGCTGAAATGCTCTTGACAAAAAGTGCGGCTGTGTTACAGCTCACTGATGGCTTGGCACAGAGTGGCTGGTGCCCATGGTGAAACGCAACACTTAGAGGAAGGAAATATGCTGTGAGGCGCCTCCCTCGCCCACCAGCACCACCCCACCTCCTTCCAACTCCCACCTCTCTCTCAGTAACTGCAACATACTGAAAAAAAGCTAGATTTACAGTGTAAAAATAAACAAATTGTTCCAAGCCGAGGAGACACTTGCAAATTTCCAACAGCTCAGCTCATCCGGGCTGGTTTTTATTTATTTTTTATTTTTTTTACTTAAGTAACCTCTGCTGTAGGGTAAACTCTGCCTCGGGACAGATCAGCTGTATTTGATTCCTTCTTTCTTTTTTTTTTTTTGATAAAAGCACACACACACACACACACACACACACACACACACACAAGACCTGTTTTTGATTTTGCCTGAATTTGTGTGTGAATGTGCTTCTATGGGCGTAACATTTCTGAGACATAAATGAAGAGTATTATAATTTAGAGCTCTGTCTTCAGTTGGCCTCACTAAGAAAGCTTGGAGCATTTGTGTGTGTGTGTGTGTGTGTGTGTGCGCCGTCTGGATCGATGGCGGCAGTAGACTAAGATGGATGCCAGATTAAAACAGCTTGGGCAGCCCTGTATCCCCGACATGCAGATTCACCCATTGTTCATCTGCCTCCCACCTCACTCGCACCACCCCCCTCAGTCCCCTGCACACACACACACACACAGACACAATCTACACCACCAAACAAAAGCATCAGACACATGCACATACACACGCACACCTATTCAAAAGCGCATGTACAAGAGCCCAGGACATTTGGACAGTTGCTGGCATCTTATGAGCCTTTTTTTTTCACAGCTGAGTCTTCCTGTGCTGATCCTGCTGTCACTCATGCAGCCTGACTCCTTTTGTTTTGTCCTTGACGATTGTGTTAAGATTCAACAGCACTCAGCGATAATAGTTATTGAGGTAATGGAACAATGCAGTAACAGGATTAGCGAATGCAGGGGGAGAAAGGACAATGTCATGTAAAATCATTTTAGAATTTCTGCAGCAGCTTATGCTTTCAAGACCTGCATATATTTGTGTGTGATGTGCCCCTACGCACCTGCTTCCATCTGGAATAGATTTCACAATCATATCAAAATAAATGAACAGCATTAGGATAAATAACACTGCGCATTTCGTTACCTGTGTCAGGTACAGTGATGATCTATGATGACATGTAGTGTGTGTGTATGTAATAATCGTGTGTGTGTGTGTGTGTGTTTTATGTTTACCTTTACCCTGGTCCAGTCCTGCAAGTATTCATGTTGTGTATATTAGAGCATGGGTCATTTGACTAATATAGTGTTTATCCATGTTCATGTGATTGTGTGTGTATCTGTGTTTAATTGTGTGTGTGTGAGAGTGTGTGTTGTCTGCCTGTCTTGCATCAGTATTCTCCAGCGCACTGTGGCCCAGCCGACCCAGCGCTGCTCTCACACACTCGGCTCTTTGTCCTGGCCCAGACTCTTTGTGGTGTGCCGAGTGACTGACCACAAACAAAGGCCTGTTTGACCAACACTTGTTCGCAGACAAAGCTGGACGGAGGAAGTGCCATAAAGACCAGTGCAAGAGTCTGAATCGCTTCTATATCTGTCTCCAACCCCAGTTCAAACATTATGCATTTCTCGCTTTATGTCTGTGCCAGAAACATCACATAAATATCCAAACACTGGCTTTGACTCTGACTATAACTTAGTACTTAGAGAGAGAGAGAGTAAAAGAGAGGGGGTGTGGGAGGGGGTGGGGTGAGGGGGAGAAACACTGAAGGCAAGAGAGAGACAGGCACACACACACACACAGATAGATAGAGAGAGAGCAGAGTTTAAAAAAATAACTTGAAAGAGATATTGTGATAACTGAGGCTAACGCTCCTGGGGACAAGCGTGCTAGTAATTAACCTGGGCAGCCTGGCAACAACCGGACTTTTGCACTTATTACTGTTCACTTTCCTGAACTCAGATAAGAAAGATGTGAAACTGAGGCATTTTCGTCTTCTTTCTCTTTCTCGCCAAACATTTCCTGCAGAACTGGGACTGAACAAAAATGACCTGTTAGCGCCAGGTTCGGTGTGGTCCCGCCACATGACCGTCAGTCTCCAAGACCCAGCCCTAATCCTTTCTGACAAGACCCCAGACACACACCACTGAGACACAGGTGCTAGAAAGACAGGAGAATGAAGGTCTGTGAGAAGAAAATCAGTTTTCTTACTTTTAACCCCTTCTGAAAATGCCAAAGATCATAATGAATTTCATCTGTAACATTTTCCAAAGAAACCAAATGCACATTCATAAATGTTGCTTATGCTCGTTTTTTTTTCTTCTTCTCTTATGAAGTTACCCTTTTAAACGGAAAAGGCTCTTCTATTACAACAGCAATGATAAAGTAAAAAGCTCCAAACTCCCACAGGTCTGTTATTCAGAAATAAAAGCATGATTCAGTGTGTATCACCTATTATTGTGGATTGTAAACACAGTGAGTCAGCCCAGGCAGAAAATGGGGGTTGAAATCAGTGGAGGATCTGTGTCCTAGTGGCGTTTCTTCCTCAGTCTTATGCGTGTAATCCCTGCAGTAGCCGGATCCTGCACATATATCCGTGTTCATGCCCTCTCTCTCTCTCTCTCTCTCTCTCTCTCTCTCTCTCTCTCTCTCTCTCTCTCTCTCTCTCTCTCTCTCTCTCTCTCTCTCTCTCGCTCTAGTCTGCTGCACTGCAAATACAATTAAGAGCAGAGGAGATTTACACACACCTGACTTCCCTTCCTTATTATTACAGCTAGGAGAGATGTGCCCCTCCAATCACAAATACAGACTTCAAAATGTGCAGGCCTGACTAATAATAACCAAAGAAATCAGCACAGATCAGTAGACCAGCACAACAATGCATACATCATTCTCCCACTACAGCTGCATCCAGTCAGCCGTTAGTCAGTCTGCTGTTTTTGAAGGGAACAGTATACTGTAAGCACAGACTCTGTAATTGTGGAACACTTGAAAAATGATTTGAGTATTTAAAGCAACAATGAGGCTAATTTCTGGTGTGTTATGAAGTGCGGCACTACAATTTGCAGTCCACGAAGGAAGACAAAACACAATTAGCTTGCGACGTCTACAGCCTTGATATGGAAGTGACATTGATTTGATTTGTGGAGGAAAATATACTCAAACAAACACACACACACACACACACACACACCATGTAAGATATATCAGATGACATCAGACATAAGATCATTCACTGGCGAATGGAGGAGAGTAAAAATAACTCGAAAGGACTTTCCAAAATGATGCTGAAGAAGTTTTTGTCTGCACTTCTAATGTGAGAGGACCTCAGCGCTATGGGTTTCAAAGGATGTGGATATGTCATGAAGCCATTACTAATAACGGGAAATAGACAAACAGACGAGTCTAAACCTGGATCGTGAGAAACAGAAAATGCAAAATACCTGTAAGACTGAACTTCCTGGGTGTGATAAAATGTGTCTCCAGATTCTTATTTAAACACTGAAATCAAGTCTCAAAAAGAATGGAAGCTGTAATAAAGGAAAAAGCTGTATTCTTTTTGACAGAAAAAAACTTTGTATCTAATTTTGAACTCTTTCCTCTAATAAATTAATATTTATTCAATTTTAACAAGCGAGCAGTACTTTCTCTGTGTTTTATTTTTCTAAATTAATAAACAAAAGTTTAATTTCTTATAAAGTTTTAAAAAATCAAACAAAAATTAACGTATACACACACTCTCTCTCTCTCTCACTCTCGCTCTCTGTTTAATGTATAGCTGTGTGTGTGTGTGTGTGTGTGTGTGTGTGTGTGTGTGTGTGTGTGTGTGTGGCCTGGGAGAGATGCTGTCAATAAAGTTAGCCCCCCGTTGTGTTCCAGAGCTTGTTCTCCAACTCCCTCTTGGCTCTGAAAATGATACAGGACATACACCCAGTATGTGTGTGTTTGTGTGTGTGTGTGTGTGTGTGTGTGTGTGTGAGTGATATTCATGATGGGGGGTGGATCCCAAGGATGAACGTGTGGCTCTTTCTCTTCAAACTTCCATTCTCAATCATTATCCGCATCAGGATTATTGATTGTTTTTTTCTATTTTAAAGACTTTCTTATGAAACAAATAAAGTGTAAATCAGAGCAAGAATGAATGGACTTGTGAATGCACTGTTTAACGCAGGGAGAAGGGACAACAGAAAGGTAAAGATCTCTGCCAGTGTACCGGACTAAACCGGGCTGAGGATGGACCGCTCGCATGTATGTGTGTGTTTGGAGCCGAGCTGTGAGCTTGGAGAGGGACAGATGGTTCTTATGGGGGAGTACGCTTGGCGGAGACACCCGTGAACAATGAACAAAACACTGCCTCTGTCACCCGGATTAATGTAACGTCTCCAGCCCCACCGGTCCTACACTGTGTGAGAGTGTGTATGTGTTTGTATTTGTGTGTGAGGCATAGAGTGTTGATCTACTGCTTGATTTGTGAAAGAAAAAAGAAATCCCAAGCACTAAACCCACCAGAGAAGAGAGGGAAAAAAGTGCTTTCTGTCTGGGCTCGTAAACATAATTTTAATATTACAGTCGGAGTCTACTAAACTGTGTTTATGATTGCAATTAAATGGCCAAATCGTTATATAATCGCTGAAGCATATAACAGTGTGTGTGTGTTTATCTCTCTCTCTCTCTCTCTCTCTCTCTCTCTCTCTCTCTCTCTCTCTCTCTCTCTCTCTCTCTCATGATGGCAACTTTAGCCAACATTCAAACCAAAACCCAAATGTCAAAATTACAGAGAACACAAATTACAGCATGAAAGGCTTGTGTTTCAATTTTTTCCTTTAAAGCTACATAATATATACCTAAATAAATCATACTATTTCCACACACCTGCATAAGATATACGCACACGTCACGTACACACTCCTGCATCTGCCTAAATGCACCAATATAGTAAACGAATATATAGAAAGGTATGTGTATATAAGTAAAAGAGAAGGAAAAGGAAGGGAAGAGAAGAGAAGAGAAGAGAAGAGAAGAGAAAAAATGAAGGAAAGGGGAATACGAGAGACATTTTTGCTCATAAATAGCCTAATTAATCACTGCACCAACTACACTGCTCCACATGCTTCATTTAATTAGAGTGAGATTCATTTATTCATGTAGAGAGCACTGCGCTGATTTGGAAAAAAAAAAACACACACAGGCTCTGCACCTTAAACTATTACTGCATGAAAAGGTAATAAAGCAAGAGCATGTCTGAGGCCTAAAGAGTTTTAAAAACACTTGGCCTTGGCAACCTTACGAATTTTCAAAGGGAGACAAATTACTGATAAAAAGTGTAATTATTACTTTAACTGAATGGCTGTTGCTTATGAGGCTGGCCCTCTATTTCATTCAAGGTCCAAAACATCGTCAACATTAACAATCTGGCCATAATTAAGTGTGACAACTCATTTAACTTGTTCAAACAGGAAACATTAGAAGTCTTACTTACATAAGACAAAAATTCCAATAGCAGTACATTATCATCAAAGAGGCACAGTTATGAGTGCGGCACTACAGCTGGGGCCTGAGCACTCACACTCCTGCTGCAGGGATCACAGCTCCTCTCTTAGAGAGGAAAAGAGAGAAACAGGGCGAGGGAGCGAGGGAGTGAAATAGAGAGAGGGAGTGAGGGAGATATTCGCGGCACGTTCTGCATAAATGTATCGCTGCATCACTAAGAGGGAGAAATTGGAGCGGCGCAGAGCCGGGGCCTGGGGCATGGCTTCAGACACTGTCAAAACATTTTCAGCCATTTTAATTAGAGGACCAAAGCCAGTTCCAAGGCTCCATAACATTTGCTTTCACATAATTGCACTTCACTCAGCATATTCACCCTTTTTGTCCCTTCCACATTCAGCTTTGGCAATTCATATTTCCATTAAGGCTTTTTTTGAGCTTTTTCAATTTGAATATATTTTCTTATAGGGCACTGGAATGGAATATTGCCCGGCAAAGAGCAGCTGTACTGTGAAGACAGCTGAGAGCCACTTTACGTAAATTTCATAAACTTTTTCTTTTTTTTTTTTTTTTTGTCTTTTGTTCTTTCATTGTCATATGGTGAATATATCTTACACAACACAAAGAGCTTCAAATGACTACAGCACGGCCGAACATACGCTTGTTCTTGCTTTCTTTTTCTTAAAGCTGCAATATTAGTGTTACACCAACTCCTGTAATCAGCATTTTAAATAAAATTCACCATTTCACATCAAACCTCTGTAAATAACTTTGTTGTTTCAAAGTAATCTCAAACTTATAAATGTGGAGAAGGGATTAGGCATTTTCAGTTCGTTCCTCGCGCCTCAGACTTCTCGTTAAATAAGGAATGACCACCGGAACAATATGAAATTTGGTATGGAATCGGATTCTAAGTTCAAATACAAGTTCAAAGAGTTCAAGGGGTTAAGGAAAGTAAAGGGGGAAAAGTAATTGAATGTAATCTGTCAGTTTAAGATCATAAAAAAACGGATTACACACACACACACACACACACACACACATACAAAGGGGCAGTTGGCAGTCAGAACATGCAGAAAGCAGCAGGAGTACTTTGTAGAGAATGAGGACCTGCAAGGACTTGCAGACCTGGCTAGTCCCAGCAGCTGCTGGCCAGAGGGAATCAGTCATCAGTTTTACAGCACTGTGTACCATCATCATCATCCCCTAGAGCAAACACAGTGCGCTCGCTGGCCACACACACAAACCACAGAAATATTTTCCATCTGACAACAGGCAACCCCCCCTTAAAAAACACACACACACACACATACACAATTGAAACCATGCTCCTTTTATTTCAGCGAACATGCGAGTGTCACAAAAGGGGGAGGCCGTCCTCTTTTTTTACATCCCTCTTGCCTTGTTTCTCTAGCTTGCTTTCTTCTCTCGTCCCTCCAACGCTCTCCATCTGTCCGTCAGAGGCTGTGTACAGGTGTTTGTTTTTCCTGACCCTGACTATCTTTGGCGCGATGCAGGCTTTAGTTGGCAGCTTCCAGGCAGCAGGCCCATTCTGACTCAGCCTCAGGGAGAGTGATGCGGTGGTGGTGGTGGTGGTGGTAGGGAGGGGGGGCAAAGGAGAAGTTGAACCCCTAACCCACAGGCCTCTTCTGCACTGCTGTCTCAAGAGGAGAAGCTTTTTAGGAAAGAAACCTGGGAAGAGTGACCCCCCCCCCCCAAACCCCTCCACCACCCCCCTCACTTATACACTTGTATACACACACAAACACACACCTCTCCACCTCTCCATTGCCAAGAGACCTCTCTCTCTGGCTCGCTGCCGTCCAGAGCTCTGAAAATAACAAATAAGTAAAGGAGGGAGCGAGTGAGCCAAAGAGCGAGAGGGAGCGAGAGAACGAGAAAGACGAGAGAACGAGAAAGGAGCAGAGGAGAGGACAGGAAATGGAGGGAGGTGAAGAAGATGATCAGGGCTTGAGTCATTGAGAACCTGCTGCTAGGAAAACGCGGATCTCGCTGTAGTTGTTGTGCTTTTGGCAGCGATGTTGCTCCAACCTTACCCTGCCAGAAACCCTCTCTCTCTCTCTCTCTCTCTCTCTCTCTCTCTCTCTCTCTCTCTCTGATGAGGAAACCGTCTTTAAGCGTTTTCATCCGAGAGCACCCAATCGATAAGAGGACATTTTTAACTCAGATTTATAACATGAACAGGAAAAAGGCATAGCATCGACAATAACAAAAGGCCCCATGTGTGAATCTCTTGATAGCGAAGGGGAGAGTAAAGATAGAAGAGTTTATTCACGCCGCTGCCTCAAACTGCCTCCTAGTGCTGCTGACCCTTTCTTCTCTGGGTCTGAAGAGCTGACAGACATGCGGAGAGAGGTGTGAGAGAAAGAGACAGACAGAGAGAGGAAGTGCATTTGAAAGTATATCGAGTGTGTCTATGTTTACCGGAGTTAACACTCATTTTACATCAAATGGACATTTTGTGCTGAAGGAATTTAATGCTTTAAGAAATGTGTGATTTTTTTGGTCCTTTGTGTATGGGTTTTGTTTTGTTTTTTTGCATCAGTGATGTTGGGTCAGCGGTGAGTAATCTGGGGCAGCAGTGTAATAGACGTGAGGTTATTGGATGGAACAGGTTAACGCCTGCCTGAAACTCCTGAAAATCAATTCAACTAACAAACGTTCATCACACATGGGTTTGTTGTTCTATGAGGAAAAGCAGAAACAATAACACTGCATGGGAACAAGATGTGTAAAAATTTGCACTTATCCATGAAGTTGACTGTTACAGCAGGATTTGAAGAGCCCAAACAGGGAGAGAAGAAGACAAGCCTGAGCAGATCCAGACTCATCACTCCCCGTGCCCCAGGCTCATCTCACAGAGCTGGACAAAAAGTTCTCTAAATTATTCAGAGCGGACGGCCACCCATCTACAGAGCGCTGTCCTAAAAGAACACATCCTCAGAGAGAGAGAGAGAGAGAGAGACAGAGAGAGAGAGAGAGAGAGAGAGAGAGAGGGAGAGAGAGGGAGAGAGAGAGAGAGGGAGAGAGAGAGAGAGAGAGAGAGAGAGGGAGAGAGAGAGAGAGGGAGAGAGAGAGAGAGAGAGGGAGAGAGAGAGAGAGAAAGAGGGGGAGAGAGAGAGAGTGTGTGAGTGAGAGAGAGAGTGAGAGAGAGAGAAATGGGAGGGAGAGAGAGAGAGAAAGAAACAAATGGGAGAGAGAGAGGGAGAGAGAGAGAGAGAAAGAGAGAGAGAGGGAAAAAAGCTAGAAGGAGGTGTGGGGAGTGTGTGTGTGTGTGTGTGTGTGTGTGTGTGTGTGTGTGTGTGTGTGTGTGAAAGAGAGAGAGAGAGAGAGAGAGAGACAGAGAGAAATGGGAGGGAGAGAGAGAGAGAGAGAGTGTGTGTGTGTGAGAGAGAGAGAGAGAGAGAGAGAGAAAGAGAGATAGAGAGAGAGAGAGAGAGAGAGAGAGAAAGAGTGAAAGAGAGAGAGAGAGAGAGAGAGAGAGAGAGAGAGAGAGGGAAAAAAGCGCTAGAAAGAGGTGTGGGGAGTGTGTGTGTGTGTGTGTGTGTGTGAAAGAGAGAGAGACAGAGTGTGTGAGAGAGCAAGAGAGAGAGAAATGGGGGGAGAGAGAGAGAGAGTGTGTGTGTGTGTGTGTGTGAGAGAGAGAGAGAGAGAGAGAGAAGCAGAAGTTTGATCAACAGCAGATGAAAGGCAGTTTTCCAGTAGAAGGCTGCCTGGGGCCAGTTGTGCAACAGAACACAGAGGCACAGGGCCGTAGCAGAGCAGTCAATAACGACACAGCCTCTGACATTTACACAAACATGAAGGCCTCGCCACCAGCACCAAACAAACATCCCCAAACACACGCCTTCAAAGACAGCCCACTGCACCCTCACTCGCTCCTGCAGAGGGAAGAGTAGGAGGAAGCAGAGTTAGCGAGGAGCTTTTTCAAACAGCATGGACGAGTTCATTTCATCCGAGCTGATTTAAAGAGTAGGCATGTAAGGAGATTGAGAGGTGTTGGAGATCCATTAGCTTAACTGCCTTCCCACTTCACTTATTATCCTCCACATTTTCGGAGAATGAGCTCCTGTCCTGGTTTCGTTTTTATCTTACTTAAAGAGAACGAGATAGGGCACCAAGCAAATTAAAGAAATATATAATTCACACATTAAAAGTTCCAGAAAACTATTTGCCAGCCTTTTTTTTCCAGTTTTGTGTGTATGTGAGAGTGTACGTGAATGTGTGTATGTGTGTGTGTGTGTGTGTGCTTGAGAGTGAGTACTCCATTAGGGCATTTTGAGAGTGGCCTAATGTGGCTAATGTTCCCATCAGAGGGAGTCTAAGTGCTACACCACACATCTCCCCCCTCCTGCATGCCACAGCGCAGCGGTCGCAAGACCTCCAAATGCTTCCCTTTGAGGAGCGGCCAGCGCCTTTTAGCCAGGCCCAAAAGATGGCCCGGCCGAATGGGAGAGCCCAACCCAACCACCGACGCCCCCTCCCAAAGATATGGGTCCACTAATTACCCCCATCTCAACGCCAACAAACAACTTTTAAGACCTATTAGAGGACAGTTGTCCGGGAAGGGGTTTTATATCCCATTAAAACCGGGATATTAAATAGCTATTCACGTAAATTCAGCCTGCCTTAGATAGCGTTTGGACTCCAGCTA
Organism: Hoplias malabaricus; assembly: GCF_029633855.1. Lineage (NCBI taxonomy): Eukaryota > Metazoa > Chordata > Actinopteri > Characiformes > Erythrinidae > Hoplias > Hoplias malabaricus. Next base: position 10,984,816 of record NC_089807.1, on the reverse strand, counting down.
ATAGTGTGTGGGCTAGCGCTGCTTAACTCTTTCAAAGATGCAGTTCCACTTTACAATTAGGGCTCAAGTTTGAACATAAACATGCTTTCCACTTCTGCCAAATTTCAAAAGAATTCTTATTGGAGCGTCTCACCCCACCCTTTCCAGGGTTTTACTCCTACTGTCCCCTTCACACCCATGATCCACATGTTTACTGTGTGCTCCTCTTTGTTGTGCTTCCCCTCCTCTAACTGGCATTCCAAAAAGTGTGGGGGACAGGTTGGATGTGTTGGGGCAGGAACAAGATGTCAGTCAAGGCCAGAAAGCGCCAAAACCCACCCAGCAACTGCTACCAGTCCAACAAAACACTCCTGACTTTCAAAATCTCCACTGATCTCACTCCTTTCCTGGCCCTGCTGTTCAGTATACTCACCGTGTGGCTTTATGAACTATGAAGCAATGTCCATTACTATTGAAGTACTACGTAACTGTAATGTAGCTACATTGTAACCCATACATACTGCACATCAAAACACAAAAACATGGATTAAATATCCCTTGAAAATTCCGAACAGAATTCCTCCACTTGTTTCAATAGCCAAGCAAACAAGCTGAGCTATACGACTCGTGCATGTGACACCCATGCCTAGAAGAGAGAGCATTTTAGTGTGCAAGCAGCGCAGAGGAGCTACACGGCTATGTACAAAAAAATGCACTGTTTCAAGGGTGACGAAAGACAGGCCGATTTCATGCCTCCCTTTGGGCGCTTGGCTGTGGAGAATCTGAAGCGGGTGCTTCGAGTCCAGGCCTGCAGTCTTGTCCTCTTCACTTTCAGGCTCCCTATGTGCACTTTTCCCCTCCATCTCCAGTTCCTGCAGGCCTGCGCTGTAAGGCTGGAATTCATTCCGCTATATTAGTGTTCGTTTCTAGCATCTCGTTAATGTGATATAACTGTAAATGCTGCACTTTACTATCCCACATATCCGGCCGGCCACTGCAGGATACAATGCTGGAGATACTCAGGGTGATGGAGACACAAAAGAAGAGTGACAGAGAGAGAGAAAGAGAGAGAGAGAGAGAGAGAGAGAGAGCCCAGTGTCTCTAACCCTCACAAAAACTCAGCTCCGGTCAAGGCCACTGAGGTGTGGAAAGGTACAAAGAGAGAAAAAGGACTGTGAAGCCAAGAGGAGGGTGTGAAAGTGATAACAGAGACGTAAGTGCAGAGGGCAGGAAACAAAAAGCTTCCACATGATCATAAAACAGTGAATATGTCAGTACGCTCATGGGATAATAGGAGGCCGAGGTACAACTGACTGTTGACCACTGAAAATGAGGAACCTGTGGCCTAATTGGACACTTGCCTCTAAGAGTCTTTCTGTTTTCTGCTTCCCTTTCATCGCACCGATTTGGACAAACATGGAACTAATCAAATTAGATTTTGTGCCAGCGTTGTAACCATGGTGGTCCTCCCTCATGACCAGGTTTGATATAACTGCCGTACATGATCTGCCATCGTTCTGTAAAAAAAAGGGGATAAATAAGCTGGCGTAGGTAAACAGAACCTGATCAAATAAACTCGGTCAGATGACATCAGAGTGGCCCAGACATTGTTTTTTAAATAAAACATTCCTGTTAATTGTAAATATAATATATATTGTATAAAAATTCAGGTTTATTCAGGTTAGACGTGATGGCAGCGTTAGATCTGTCTGCCTCTGATCCGTGGGCACTGAAAGTGAGAGATGGTGTTGACGGTGTTTGTATATATATATATGTGTGTGTGTGTGTGTGTGTGAGACAGAACCCAAGTCTCAGAATGTCTCTGTTGATTTGGATAAAAAGAAGTTCGACCTAAACTTTCTGTTACTCCAAAGTAGAGAGGGGTGGTGGTGGTGGGGTGTGTGTGACTGGTAGGTCGTAATGACATAGAGAAAGCTCCCATATGATCCCTTTTATATATGACAGCAAGATATCATCTCATTTGATTGTCTGCATGTGTAAACGTGTGTGTGTGTGTGTGTGTGTGTGAGAGAGAGAGAGAGAGAAAGAGAGAGAGACAGAGGAACAGAACTTAAATGTTGCTGAAAGCAGCCGTTAATACTAAAGTATTACATTTACCATCAATAACAGGCCTGCAAGATGGATGCAGTGCGTGTGGTGCTGTGGCGGCTGCTGTTCGCGCTAATTCTTCACGCTGGAGCCTCTGCTCACATTCTCTCGCAGCCTCACACATAATTCAATACAAGTGTTCCAATCCATATCGTGGCATCATATGTTACCGGAGGTAGCTTAGCACTGGGACTGCAAAACACTGCCCTTTAGTGTGCGTGTGCCGCCAGAGGTCTAGCTACTATCATTTGTTTTGTCTCCCTCCACTTTCCACTCGGACTCTAAGCAGGTGCTGTGACCAGAGCACAAGGCCAAACTCGGAGTGAAGAGTTTTTGCCGACCTTTTTTTTTTTAGTAACCAGGAACCAAGGAGCAGCAGAGTCAGGGGAGCTCTTTCAGTCCAAGGCGCTTACACAACAGTTATAAAAATGTTAATTAAGGCGGTTGTACCTGCAAGCCCTCATAGGCAGCTGAAGTCAATAAATCAGGTTTTAACATGGCAAAGAGCGGGACCTCGGAGCATGCTGGAACGCCACATGCTGGAACGCCACCTGCACACCCTGCCAAAAATGTGTCCAGAGTCCTATAGATCAGAGGGCCAATCTATAGGGGAAGCATGAGACGCCGGGGTCGGAGAGAGGGAGGGCCAAGCGTTCTTTTCACTAGGTCACTTGGGTTGACGGAGCATATCTCAGATTCTTATCTAAACTCCCCGGACTGAAAAGAAGAAAGAAAAAAACGTTTTGTTTTTTTTTCAAACACCTTGAGCAAAGTTGTGATTAGTGTCTCGTTTGTTTGTTCAGTGCAAATTCAGTGCAAAGCATTTTCACAGCTTGGCAAAATTGTGCTAGTGATGTAACTTGGGAAATGTATTTTTGTATCATCACTGACAAATTATACCTCCCTCAATTTCAAATTCATCCACTGAATATCAGTTTATACATTATCTGCCTATTTAGGTCCAGCTAGGTAAAAGTCTGGGTGCTCCATATAAATGATTGTTAGCAGCACACCTCTTTTATTCTTATTACAATGCAGCCAACAAACAATGAACCGTCAGAGAATAAAAGCCATAAATATTTAAATACACTCTGACAGCAACAGAACAGCACTTATTAACATAAACAGATGTCAGAACAAAGTTTTCGTGTAGGTTGTCCCTTAAATTAGAAATTTATATTTATATCTCTCTTTCCGAGTGTGTTTAGGTTAAACTCTTGTGTGTGTTTCTGCATATGTGATCACAGATGAGCTCCAACCCAGATTCTGCACCCTTGAGTTTGATCCTCGACCCTGTGTTGCATCATCGAATGCGTAGTTATATAAGTGGACCTATAAGTAGAGCAGAACACCAGCCGTGCAACTGCAATACTCTGGGGGCCAACAGCCAAACTGTATATTGAAATATGTGTTTATTTGTAAATATCACAGCTCCACATCACATAGCGTTAATGAACCTACCTTGTCTCGAACTGAGCAAAGCGATGTTGTTTCACAGTGGACAAGCGGAACGAATGCATTTCATTAAAAACAGACAATCAAATTCCAGTCACAGAGCAGAGCACTTAGTGCAGTCTGGCTTCAAACACCGGCTGACATCAATACTCTCGTCTGCGCAGTAGCTGGAGGAAGTGCGCGGGGTAAAATTGATGCCATTCGCAGTTCAAACCCCAGCCACTCTTCACAGTCATTTACAACTGTCACTTTTCACACCTTTAGCAGGGGCTGGAGCAGGCCACGGGAGTGCTGATAAGACTCTCCACTAACTGCAGACCCCTCTCTAAGAGCTGCACACACACACACCAGAGAGAAAACACACACTGTCCGACTATTAGGCTCAGAGAAAGAGAGGAAGTGAGAAAGGGGGGAAACAGAGAGTGAGAGAGCAGGGAAGTATTTAAGAGAAAAATAAGGGGTCGTGAATGACACCGGCATGTTTGTGGATAAGCAGCCGTAGGCACAGCGTAGTGTCACTATTACAGGCACTGTACCGAACAAACGGCCAGGAAATCCCCATGCTGCGCTCTCACACACACACACACACACAGTCGTACAACTGCTGCCTACCGTGTCCACTAAAGATAAATGTTGACTGTACAGGTGAATATTAACATCTACTTTCTAACAACTCCAAATGTACCATGCGTAAATGACTAGAATAGGGCCTTACTGGTAAAGGAGGGGTCCCGACATCATCACCCTTTACGGCATGGCAAGTAAAAGTTTGGTGACACTTTGCCTTAGGTTTTTTTCTTATTATTTATTTAATATGGGAAATTATTGCAAAGGACAACCGCATTAAACCTTTGGAAATAATGTCTCCTAAATGTTTACAAGCCGTTTAAACTTCCAGCAGCTCAGCTTGGTGAGAACGGAGGTTCCCTTTTTCTGGTTCTTGCTCTTAAAGAAAGAAGGCGGCGGAGAGCTGAAGAGCAGGGCAGTGGGCAGCGCCGGCCATGGCACCCTTTTTCCCCGGTGGTGCCAGATTACATTTCCAACAACAGCTGCCTCCTTTGTCCGCTCACTGCCGAGCCAAACTGCGCCTAAAATTTCATTTAATCTGCTGCAAAACCTGAGTGTCAGCCACTTAAATGGCAGCTAAAAGCACTACTCTCAGATAACTGACTGACACTTGCTAATAATAGACCCCTGGCAACAGGGGAGTCGTGGCAGACATTTTGTGTAACCGTAGAGGGGACCGTGAGCGCCTGGGAAACGGGGGAGTGGACGGTCACAGCTCCCCCGCCACTGGGCTACTCTCACAAGACGGACGACCAAACCCGCCTGTGCCCCCCGGCCTGATTAGCCACCGCTAATACCACCAATGACCCCCTTTCCCTTTCTTTCAGCCCCAGCCGCCCATGCAACAATAGCCCCGCGTGCTTTTGTCTGGAGGTCTGGGGGGCAAGGAGGAGACAGTGGGTGAAAAGAGAGAGTGAGGGGAATGAGACAAGGGAAAAGGGAGTGGGGGACGAAACAGGATGAAGGGAGGAAGAGAGGTAGAGAATGAAAAAGAGGATAGGATTTACAGGTTAAAAAAAACATTACCCTTTTAGATGGAGGCACTTCTGTAACTAAACGTCCTGAATCTAAAAGAACATGGGATTTAAACCTTTTGTGGGTGTAATTGCAAATTTGGGGCTGCTGGTCTAGACTTCCAGAAGCACCAATGGAGGGTGGGGGGGGCGTAATATAGAGAGAAAAACAGGGGGCAGTCAGAGGGGTTATTGGGGGAATGGAGAAAGGGTCAAGGAGCAAAAGAGGGAGGGGGGACAGGTTGAGCAGCTTTTTGCAGTGTGGTGTCATTACACAAGGTCCTAACACGCCCAGCGTGGGAATCCGAGACAGGGCCCGGCAGGTCCAGGGCTGTGCCCCGAGCAAGAGAGCAACACACACAAACCGTCGTGTGTTTCAGAGCCAAATGCCCAGCAGACACACATGCACACATTACACCCCCCTCCCCCCCCCCCCCTCTCTCTCTCACACACGGAAAGAGGGAGAAAGAGAGAGAGGGCAGTATTTATAGAGATGAGGAAACACCCAGCGACAGAAAAATAAATGCACGCGCTGTGAAAAGGGAGAGGAAACAACAAGTAGAAAAGGTTGCAGTTCAGTGGCTACGCGGATTCACACACTGCACTCTCTGTTTTGATTCTCACTACCTGTTTTCTGCTTTCCGCCACTCAGGTGCTTAGAGCAGCAGTGTCTAGAGTGGATGCGTCTGGCAGGAAAACCTCTCTCCATGGGTTTCAGAATGGGGGGGAGTTGACAGAAAGAGAAAGAAGGGGGGAAAAAAGGAAGAAATAGAGAGGGGGTTTTGAAGAAGAGAAAGTGTTCACACCAGAGACACTTAAACAGAAAATGCTTTTAATGAGATAAACAGGTACCAAGACAGGCACAACAAACATTCACATGCTGCTCATCTGGATATGCTAGAGAAGAGAAGAGAAGAGAAGAGAAGAGAAGAGAAGAGAAGAGGAAACTCCCCACCAATGAGGAGCCAGGTAGAGGCTGAAGGTCAATGGGGCATTTTCACTTCTGCATCCTATGTCTACCCTCTCAAACACCCCTCCCTTTCTGTATACACACACTAACACACACACACACACACACACACACACATGGGCTACACTAATGATTAAGAGTCCTCTGACTAACCCCTCTAGCTGTGGATCTGGTCCTTTGAAACTCCCTCCATCCCTCTGCTCTGTCCTAGGCCTCGGTTCGGTAACACTAACCAGGCTCAAGGTCTGGTATATATAGAATAGCAGAAGTGAGTGTTTATGGCAGGGCTGCGGAGTGTACAGTGAGCAGAATGGGGGGGAGCCGGGTTAGGCAAATTAACCTCCCTCATCTAAACCAGTGTCACTGGCTGTGGACGAGCCAGCCGCTCTCTCAGCACTGACACATGATGGCTGAGAGGAATCACAGGCTTAATACTGGCAGCCTGCCTCTCCAACTTGGCAGATTGTGGTCACTGGGGGGGTGGAGTACATGATAGAAGCAGGATTTAGCGTGCACTACACGCCGGCTAATGAGAAGCGGCCAGGCCGGATTTATTTGCATTAGAAGGCACACAGGCTACTCGGCCCTGCTATAAATTTGTTGTGCTATATTAGCCTTGTGGCATGTATACATGGGAGATAATTTGCTTAAGGCTGTTAGGTCTATTACACAATGAATATCGCTGGAGAGGGGAGAGCGACCAGCATAGAGGGCCGTTATTAGCGGTTATCTGATGAGGATCATGAATAATGATAGGAGGGCATTCTCTCGTTTGAGCGGCTAAGGTCTCCACTTAAATTATGAATACAGCACAGGGCTCATAAACACAAAAGCATCTGAGCAAAGTTACCAGCAGCATTCAGTGGCTAGGAGAGTCCTACCATTCTCCCCTAGCCTCCACCTCTATATAAACCCACACTCTCTCACTTTCTCTCTCACAGAAAAATCAATCCTGAACTGTGTCTGCCCTAAGAATCCATATTAGCTCTTACTGGTTTTTGTCCATGTTCCTACAGGAAAGCTGCATGATGCCACATATCCTTTGAGATCTGAGTGGTCAGTACAGAATATCAAGCTTCTCCAATAACCGCTCACACCTGTGAATGTGTGTGCTCGACAGAGGGATGAGGTCAGCCCTCTCTGAAGGGCAAAGGGGACATGGCCCACAGCTTATTGATCAGGCAGCCAGCTGAACAGTTAGTTGGTCCCGCCGGACAAGGCCTTCTTTGCTCCGCACACACTACACTTCCTTTATTCTCTCTGCTTACTCCGTCGCTTCTTTCCCCTCTCCCTCTCTCTCTCACCTGCGCCAGGGCCTGGGCGGACTCTGTGTCAAAGATTAAACCTCTTTTTTCCCATTTCTGTGTAAGAGATAAATAAATAAAGAAAGGAGTGAGGGGGGATGAAAGGCAAGGGAAGAGTATTAGCCAGTCCTTTAGACTGCAGGGCAGAGAGGGTCACCGGAGAATTGAGCGCTCCTCTGCTAACATGGCTCACACAGAGCTGCCTGGTCAAGTAGAAAGGTGCATCTGTGTGTGGCAACAGGGGTATTTTATGTTACAAAAAGGCCAAGAGAACAAAACAAAACAGAGGAAGAAGAGAGAGTGAGAGAGGAAGAGAGAGAGACAGAGAGAGAGAGTGAGAGGGTTGGGGGTGGGGAGTGGAGAGCACAGAGGAGAAGCTCAGAGCAAGTGAAACCCCAGTGGTCATCATGAATCAACCATGTGCAACATCAGAACAGCATCCTGTGCAGCTGCGTGCGTATGTGTGTCTGTTTCACCCTAACACAAATACTGAAGGCCCAAGGGGACCATACACCTGCCTAAACCACAAGACGTATAAATTCAAGTAAACTGAAAGTTGCAGTTTACAAAACATTTGGAAAACAATAGTTTAAAAACCATTTTCCCTCCACTCTTTGAGTGGCGTAAAAAGACTGTAGGTGTACTGTTGGGCCTGGGTGTGTATGTGTGCCGCTGTGCAGCGCGATGGCTGGTGTCAGTTTCAGACAGGCTTTCAGAGCTCTCTCTGGCACAGAGCTGGGCCCCAGTGACCAGTTGGCCTTTAAGGACATGAAAGGGGCCAGTATCACTACTGCCGCCCCATTCTGCCTCACACAACGCAAACAAACAGGCCGCTGGCCACAGAGCCGAAGTTGGAGAATACAGCGGCCATGCAGCTCTAAAAGAGAACCCCCTCAACCTATCTGTCGCAGCCATCTCCCCAGTCCCTGGCCAGAAAACCCACAGTTAGACAGGAAGGTTATAAGTCAACAGAGTCAATGAGTTGTAGATGATAGTGATTATGGGGCAAAGTAGATACATCAGTATAGTGTTTACCTTCAGAATATGTTCTAAAAAAATCTGATTATTAGGGTTCAAGCACGCAGTGTGAAATTGTTAAATTCTCATAAAAAACTGAATGTGCCGAAGAGACCGTAACAGGCACAGACACTAAATTTGCAGGGTTGGTTTAGGTTATGTGCAACTCTGTGGACAATACAAATAAAGCAGATTGGCTAATTGCTTTTGCTTTTTTTTTTTACTCATAACTCCAAAACGCTGACAGTCAGTGACCCTAACCCTTGGCTCAATCGGAACAACTTTGCAAACCATGATTTGAACCATGGTCTTCTACCTAATCAGATTTGCAGAATATACAAAATATAATTTGGCAAACTGCTACTGAATTCTGTTAATATTTAAGGAATGGAAGGAATGTTCAAAAAGAAATACATTTCAAAACATTAATGGACACACAACAGTAGGTTTTTTCCTTCTCAACACCAACATTCATTCATTCATTATCTGTAAGCGCTTATCCAGTTCAGGGTCACGGTGGGTCCAGAGCCTACCTGGAATCATTGGGCGCAAGGCGGGAATACACACTGGAGGGGGCGCCAGTCCTTCACAGGGCAACACAGACACACACACACACATTCACATTCACTCACACACTCACACCTACGGACACTTTAGAGTCACCAATCCAACTACCAACGTGTGTTTTTGGACTGTGGGAGGAAACCGGAGCACCCGGAAGAAACCCACGCGGACACAGGGAGAACACACCAACTCCTCACAGACAGTCACCCGGAGTGGGAAACGAACCCACAACCTCCAGGCCCCTGGAGCTGTGTGACTGCGACACTACCTGCTGCACCACCGTGCCGCCCTTCAACACCAACAGTGTGATAATAAACAAGTTCAACACAATATGCACAATAAAACAGGACTCATGAATGTTGCTGCACCAATGAAAGATAAATCTTATGTCACGCATCTGTACATTCTAATGATGACATTGCTGTCATTAGATTAAATGACACACACCAGCACAGTTAGTTAGATCAGGTAGTATTTAAGGCAGTGCCATGTTAGCCACTCTACCACAAGCACCACTGCAGCTGTAAAAATAGCTGGAGAGGCAGTGACTGTACGGCTACTGATACAGCATGAGCTCTTGCACTGAGGTCACCCCCTACACATACATACATACATATATTTATATATACATACACACCTTCAACCCAGAATTCTCCCCCATCAACGCATGCCACCTCACACATGCAGCCAACCAAAAACTTATCAAAGGCATTAACAACTTTCTGTTAAAAGGCTATAAAGTCTGGAAGGGGTCGGAGTTCACTCTGTTGGTTCTGGAGAGCAGAGCAGCACGGCTTATGGAATCAGAGTAATGCGTTTAACAGTGCGCGGTTATAAAAATGGAAAGTTTAGAAAAAACAGTGTGAGAGAGAAAGAGAGAGAGAGGGTGCGAAAGAGAGAGAGTGAGGGAGAAACACTCCTACACATGCCCCTGTGTGTGTGTGTGTGTGTGTGTGTGTGTGTGTGTGTGTGCATGCTGGGAAGCGTTAGCAGTAAAACAGTGAACAAAGAGCAGCCAGGCTGGCACGCTGAAGGAAGGAAAGGAAGAGAGAGTGTGAGAGAAAAAATGAGAGACAGAGAGCAAGAGAAAGAGAGAGAGAAAAAGGGAGGGAGGAAGAGTTGCCCGCGGCACGCCAAGATGTCAAAACTGTCTCAGCAGCTACAGAAGGATGCAGACAAAGGCAGAAAGTCAGCCACTGTTGCTATTGATTACTCCTCGCTGGAGAACACTCGGGAAAGAAGGGGCGGGGGGAGGTGGGGGGGTGACAATGGAGCAGGATCAAACTCACATACTTGCTTCACCACTCCACAAAGACTGGCACCAGCTCCTGCTCTGATTCAAACCATATCGTACAGGCTCCAGTCCTTTCAGGCTCGCTCTGAGCCACCCAAAAAACAGCACTGTGAAATTGAACAAATCCTATATATATATATATATATTATAAATATGAGGAATCAGAGTCCTTCAGGCAGATGTGATAAAGCTATCAGGCTCCTTTACAGCAGATGAGGCCTGTGATAGCCCCTCTAAAGAAAGAGCAGACACACAAACTTCGAGGCCATAGAGCCTTCATTTGGGGAAATTGTCAATAAGATGCACTTTACAAAGACACCAAACAGACCAATGCAAAGAGAACAGATCCTCAACCCCATGAAAGCAGCTGGAACCAGGCACACTGCAAATACTTCAGCCATTCCACAGACTCGTCTTAGCAAGTTGAGAGAATGCAAGAGAGGGTGTGAACAAATGAAATGGAGTGAAGAAAGGATAAATAAACAAAAAACGTTGTCCAACTTCTCTCACTCCATCACAGATACAGACTGCTGTAACTATGTGGTTGTGTCTTTGGGTGTTGAGAGTGAGAGACTTCACCTTTCTTATATACAGAAATTTCTCCAGTGTAATGAGCTGACAGAGCACACCTCTGTAATACCGTTAGACACTGGCATTAAATAACAAAGAAAGGTTAGAATAACGACGGTAAAGCAATAGATGCAGGCAATTTGACCCTCTTTTAAATTCAAGCCAATTACACCTCCGTGAATGCCCTTGCACTGGAAAGTGAGGGGGCAGCCTGCACTGTGACCAGCGAGCGACCACAGGTGGCCATGTGGATCTGGAGGGCATGTGCATTTATCATCACGCCCAATCTCTTGGCCCCCATGCAGGAACAACCAAATATTCCACAGTAAACATGATCCATACATCACCCTCTGCTATCGCCGACCCCATTAGCCCAGCCTCCCTCCTGGCATTAGCAGCAGTACGGCCACCCCACAGTGGAGCTGTGGACAATGATCACTCCCTGCCCTCCACTCTCCCCCTGTTCTCGGTGAACAGGTGACAATCAACCGTGGGAAAAGAGCAGAAGACTGGCAATGATAGCAGAACCAATATTGCGTTCAAACAGGCTTAGCATAGAGGTGGACCAAGTAAAATATTCAATGCGAGAAGACATTGTTCTGTTGACAACTGGTGTAACCAACTTAAAGTAAAGGGGTGAGTTTGAATATTCTTTTAAATCAAAACAAGAAAAAAAAACTGCCTCAATGTACAACAAATCATACCAACTGTTCTCATTCCAGGGCATGTGGCACAGTTTGGCCCACATTATTCATTATTTTGCATCAGAAACTCTCACAAGTTCTCATTCATCAGCCAGATGGAATGAGCATCTCTGTCCATCTCTGATCACATATTTAAGGTGGAAATGAGCAGATTCCAATTTAGTTTCTTGCGACTACACCATGAGAATAATGATCACTCTTGATATGGCAGAGCTACAAATAACTTGAACATGTCCTAAGGCCTATACTTATACCAACCTCATGTGTCCAGTAGGCTACAAGGCCAGGCCGACTGCACGGCATCTGGCCCATGCCTGCATCTGCACAGTTGAGTCCAGTTTTCAGACCCTGATCACATTACGTGTACAGTAGCCATGTAGCTGCTCTCTTCCCATGCCACAACATTAACGTTCACTGTAATGGCAGGTGCACACGCACTCAAATGGCTGTGTGAGTTCGGCAGTCGAGCAGCACCTTGGGACAGTATCAATACGTTTTGTCACTGTGTAATTCACGACCAATGCTTCGCTGGCAGAGCACTCACTCACGTTCAATTCTAAGGCTTTTACACATTTACAACCACTCACCCTGTTAGAGCCATTTCACAGTCGGTATGAACACAGATATGTTAATATGCTGGTCAGCTAGCCCTGGCCCCTCGAGAATGCTGCAGTTAAATTTAGATGGTTCCAAAAAGATTATCTAAAAAAAAACACACCATGTATCAACATTATGGACCAACTGCTTCTGTTTAGCCAGCACACAGACACTTTCAGGACACAGACATGTAAATGTTGATCGTGTTCTTCACATTTGGACACAGGGAACGAGTTATTCTGCACTAAATCTTCATGAAATTATTGAAGAAATCATTTGCACTAGTAGTGGAGATAGGGAACTACATCATCTGCTGACATACAACATGGACGTGACAAGAGAGTAAAAATGATCCTATGACAGTTCCGTTGTAACAGATCTGGGCAGTCCTCATTCCGTATCACACTCCTTATTTCTTTCATTCACATAGAACAAATCCAAATGACAATAGGGTTTCCATGAACCAGGACAGCAAAACTGAACCTTTAATACACAACGCAGAGCTGGACGATGTGACCAAAATTTATATCACAATATATTCTTAATTCTTAATTTCAGTCAATAGCTCTTGGCTTTAACTAACTTTAAAATGGACTACAATTTACTGAAGGCAGCGCACTGTAGTGACCATCATTCAGTGACAGATGTTGTAAATAATGTTTATTAAAATATTGAAAATGTGTTTAAAAATCATAGCATTGTTACTGAAAAACTTTATATTGCAATATATACTGATTTTGAATTAGTGTCCAGCCCCAGCACAATGTACATTTCTGCCACTTTTAGCACGTCAAACTGATCAGTGATCAATCACTCGCTGTCCACTAGTGGGAGACTCGCATGCGTGCAGGCTGTAGGGCAATAAGAACATAACACAAAGCAGGTGTTTACCACCGTTCAGGCCAGTAATGCCCTATGCTCTCACTGTGCCATTCACCTTTGATACATGGCTTGCAGCAGGTGGAGATGAGGGGTGTGCCTGTGATAAGAGAAACTGCATTTATGACCCTCTGTTCCTGAAGACAGGAACCAGCTCTCCCCCTGTATGACCTCCATTCCACTCAGATCACAACCACAGACACTCCAGTGCACCACACATGCCAGGGAGACAGAGTGGCTATTAGGACCATAGCATAGCCCTCTGAGGGTCAGAGCCAGAGCTGGTTAATCAACAACCACAAAGCTAAGAGATTCAGAGAAAGAGGATAAGTAGCCTATGCTAAAAAAAAAAAAAAGCCATGCTCAATCAATAAGAGAGAGCTTTGCCAAACTACAAATTGGCACTGGGCTCCTTTGAGCGTCTTCCATCCTAAATAAAGCCTGGGCCCAGGCTGGAAAGAAATGATTGAGTCATGAAACTGGCTTCCAGCAGGACCTGGGAAAAGAGGGGAGAAACCGGGGTGATGAATAACTGGGCTTGGGTCAGCACTGGCCTAGGGTTCACTAGCCATTCCTCAGAGGAGGAGGAGAAATCAATGGCGTCCGTCTCTGACGGGAGTAAGTGGGTCATACATCAGGAGTCCAGGGGTCCAGCGCTGCTTAGCGAGCACTGGCCAGGCAGCTAGTCATGCTGGAGCACAGCCGGCAGTGACAGGCAGCAGAGAGAAAATGCCCCAGCTAGGGCACGCTCAATATGTGGCCCTTTCCAGCTCAGCACACATGGCTCTGAAGCCCGGCCTGCTCCAGCCTCCAACCTCCGCCTGACAGTTTTTAAAGACTTTAAATGCTCACAGTAAAATCGCTGCACCTCAGGCACTGGTAAAATGTAATTTTTACAAAGTTACTCCCCACCCCCTCTCGATAAGCCATTTTCATGTTAAATTGAGTCCCTCCTTTACTTCATCTTTTTTTCATTCACTGTCGGGATCCACAGGTTACTTCCGTTATCAGAACTAGGCTTTCATTTTCTTTTTTGTGTGTTGTTTTTCTTCTCCAGAAGTCCTCCAAGGTAAGGCAGGATGACAGAGCCCTGGCTACAAGGCCAGCTAACCGGTCTAAACTGGTTCGGGCATGGGGGGGTGCTGGCAGAGAGAAGTGTAGCGTCGTTTTTTTTTTTTTTTTTTGCCTTTAGCCAAAAAGCAACCGTTGATGTATCATCTGCAGGTACAGTGGACGACAGTGTGATGAGGCGAGAGTGGGTAAAGAGGGAGTAGAAACAGACAGAATACGACAAAATGCAACAAAAAGACAGAAAAAGGTGGTAACGGGTGACAGAAAGCAAGAAAAAGTGAAGAGAGATTGAAAAGGCTAGAGAGCGCACAGGCTATGACACTGTCTCATCAAATGCCTGGACTTCAGCCAAGTTCATCTGTTAATGGACAACCACTGTAGGGCCCCACCCCTCCCCCTCCAACCGACACACTCCTCTTCCTCCCTACCCCTCCCTCCCTCCCTCCCTCCCTCTTACTCTCTCCAACTCTCCCAAACACTCTCTCTTTCTCTCTCCCTTCTTTTCTCCCAGGAAAAAAAAAACCCTAGACATAGATTATTCCTGTGCCTTTCCCTTTCTATTCAAGATAAACAAAGTGCTTCAGGTTCAGGGCACACCCTGGGACCCCTGACAAAGCAATCTATCATCCTGTCTGGCTGAGCCAGTCTGACCACACTGAGCCCGAGGAGACTAATGGGACCGCTGGACAATTTTGCCTTTGTGCGGCTGCCCCCTCTGCTCCAGCACCCCCGTTTCAATGGCCCTTCACAGACACAGATGTGCTTGACCAGTCCCTCTGAGGTCTGGGTATATCCCTCGTCTCTCTCTGTCTCTCTCTCTCTCTCTCTCTCTCTCTCTCTCTTTCTCTCTCTTTCTCTCTCTTTCTCTCTCTCACTCTCAGAGAGCAAGTCACAGAACAGTTAGCATCAGCCCCAGACGTGTTGAGACACATGCAGCTTCAGGATATTCCCAGGGAATGACATGCAGCATAGAGAATGAAACTTAAGTTAGAGACAGGACTGGGGGGGGGGGGGTCACGAAAGAACAGTGGCAGAAACTATATTGCTTTTTTTTTATTCATCTGGTAACTAATGATGGAGTTACAAGTCCCTGCTTTGTTTTGCTCAGTAATGTATGACTGTGTAACACAGCCTCTGTTTTTATTAATGCTTATTAAATCAATTGGCAAGTTTTCACAAAAAAGGTCAGAGCTTTCTAAAAACGACCCTGCTCACAACAGGACATGACTGTGCTGAGTATTGTTACTGGCCGCTGTCAACAAGCAGAGGCTGACATGGCACTGCGCCTATTGTTCCGGCAGCTATCTGATACTGAACAAGGATTAGGGCAGAAAAACATAAAGCACCCCTTGTACTTTAAACAACAACATAAAGCGTCCTCCAGACTAGTAGAGTGTGCTCTGTGAGTTGAAGGGAAGAATGCACAGAACAAGTTCACACCGTATGTGTCTCTGTATATGTATGTGTGTGTGTGTGCTGTGTGTGTTTGCAAACCCTAAGCTAGGGAACAGGCTAGAGGCAGCAGCGTCCTTTGGGGATAGGTTCCTGTTCAGAGCACAAACAGACACGGTTCACAACCCACCACTGTGAAACAAACAGTCCAAAGCATTCGCCAGGATCTAAACCTGTCTCTCTCTCTCTCTCTCTCTCTCTCACACACACACACACACACATATACTACAATCTGAAGATACAGCTCTGCTCCGTGCAGTCCAGGACTCAGAGCAGGACTCAACACTCACAAAACAAACAACTGTCCCCAGGGCCCAAGACTCTTCAACCTTCATGGCTCTGTTAACCCTTCTACACTCTTTAAAATAAAGTAGCCGACAAAATGGTTCTTTGGAGAGATACTACTGAAGCATAAAGCTTTCAATGGATGGTTCTTTAGGAGCAATTTTGTGCAAGTGTGCAGGTTCTTCTGTGGCTTATGTGGCTGGAAATGCTTTGCCTTAAATACTTTTAAAATGATCACTTTATTGTAGCTGACTGAAACAAATATTTGCTTTTTATAACTGCTGCATATTTAAATGCACAGTGTTATCGGTGACATAATAAACAAAAATCATATCAGACAGAACTTTACATTTGACACATATTTCACACGCATATTTAATTCCATATTTACTGAACTCTCTCGGAATATATGTGATGCTATGATTCTGTGATTCTGTAGCCCTACAGAACTAATAATAATAATCCAGCAGCACTTTTATTGACATACACTTACATTAAATATATCTGTGAAATATACTGGCATGAGTTCAGAATTCCCTTACTGCTGCACAAGTAACAGGGTCAAGTAACGATAGATAGATGATAATATAATCGATATTTATTGAATGTATAATACAAAGACATTAGTAACTAAACCTCTAAGGGTTAAGACAATCTGCCTCTGTTAACAAGCAGAGATTATAAATAGCAGAGACACAATAAAAAGAAAGACTGAAGGAAAGAATGAGATATAGAGTACTGTAATGAGAGATAAACAGAGTGAAGAGTACACAGAATAAAATCAGAAAGAATGAGAAAGACAGAGAGAGAGAGAGAGAGAGAGAGAGAGAGAGAGAGAGAGAGAGAATGATCTGTTTTCTAGTCAACTAATCAGGGAGCATGGAGGGCTAATCAGGCTGTAATACAGAGATCAGCAGCAGAGAGTAGGAGAGCCTGGACAGAACATTGTCCTCTCCCTCTTTCTCCCTCAGCCAACTAAACCTCCAGCGCTATTTCTCCGTTTCTTTACCCATTTTGGAACGATAAATTATCCATTAGATTTCATCATATCTTACTAAGGCAATTACATCAAGAAAATGATAGCGTGTGTGGAATCAATTATGCATGCCCTTGGCCGGAGACCAGAGGGCCGGGAAGTCGAAGAGGGCAGATCCACTCAACAGACACATGTACACACACAGACACACACACACACATAATACATACTCAAACACACATGTAAATTCAGACTCGCACATATACACAGAAGGAAACCCACACCACTCCAAACCAAGCACTTACTCACAGGCACAGAACTCCCCCCACCTCCCAACCCCAACCCACACACACAAATAAAAAAGACCCTGGATCTCACAGATGTGCCCCATCAGTTCATCTTACTGCCTAAAAAGTTCATGCACTTAATAATTTATTTGTGTTCTGGATACGGTTTCCCAGCTGAATATTAACAACTTTGAAGCGTGCTCACAGCCAGGGTAGGGCTAAAAGAGTCCTGAGGAAACAGTGCCTGCTGGGTCCCCCTGGCCCAGGCAATCTCCCCTCAACACCTCCCAACATCACCACCCCTCAGCCCCCCTTCAATTCCCCTCCCTATATCTCTCGCACCCTCCACCAACGTGTCCATTAGAGAAACGCACTGCTCCACCGCACCATACACAACTTATTTTTTCCCCTGATTAAAAATTCCTTTTCATCACAATGTAGGTTTCAGCACTCCCTTGAAGCACTTCACAGAAAGCTGGTAAGGAGAGAGAGAGAGAGAGGGAGGAGAGAGAGAGAGAGAGAGAGAGAGAGAGAGAGAGAGAGAGAGACAACAAAATACACAGCGAGAAACAAAATAAAAGGAAAAAAATTACCCCCTTGAGTTTTTGTTTTGTTTTGTTGTTATTGTTCATGTTTTGTTTGGCTGAGTTTTCCTTTTCTCATTTTTTTGGAGTTCATTACAGAAAATGCAAGAATTCACTTGATTGACATCTATGTTTTTTTTTTGTTTTTGTTGTTCTTGTTTTAATTTTTTCCTTTGGTCCTTTTGCATATGGAAGTTATTGTCTTCAGGGATCTACACAGTTAGATACAGAGCAAGCCTTGTACGGGTGTGTGTACATGTGCATTTGAGTTCATTTTCCAATGACCTTTTTTTCAGTCGTCCTCTTAAAGCCACATAAACATACGCAGAGAACGACACTGTGGATGGACACATTAATTTCCTTTTTTTAAGGTGTTAACAATAAAAAGAACAAACCACACAGAAAATTAACCATAGCTGTTCTGTGAGACAGTGTGTCTGTGTGTATGAATGGAGGCTGGTCAACATCTGCTTCCACACAGAAGAGGTCTGTCTGTCTGCCTGGCTTTACACATATACAGCTCCCAGCCATGGAGAATGTAGAATGTAGAACCAAGTATGTGTGTATGTTTGGATTGAAGTTAGAATGGCTAGAAGAAAAACTCTTAGCTGTATAAGTGTGTGTGTGTGTGTGTGTTGCTGAGCTGAGGCTGATCAGCAGTGATTAACTGCAGCACCGTATGCAAAGCGCATTAATGAAGGGGTGCAGAGTCATCATGTAAATTAAATATGTCAAATCTCCTGGTGAACTTTCAATCTTCACACGCAAAATGCTGCTTTCATTTACATCCTCCATTTTTGCAGAAAGGGAAAAAAAGCAGTATTAGCAATTTCCACCTTTTCTCTTTTTTGTACTATCCCCTCCCCTGTGTAATGGCGCACACACATACACACACTGCTCCCTGCAGAAGGTCTGACAGGCCGTGCTGATGTGTTCGGAATGCACATGGTAATAGGCCAATCAAAAATGCAAAACAATTGGCAATTACTGAGAGGATCTAATGGTCATTAGAATTTACAACTAGGTAATGAACTAAAGTCTGCCCATACCATGCATATTCATAAAGCAATTTAGGCTTTGAAGATTAAAGAAGTGCTTAAAATTCAAATGAGCCTGAGCAAATTATCAGTAAGATTCAGTCAGGAAGTAGGGGCTTTATGCGTATGTATGTGAGTGTGTGTGTGTGTCTGTGTGTGTGTGTGTGCTTGCACATGTAATCTTGTGTGTGAGATTGTGTGTGCATGTGTATATGGATGCAGGGATGTATGCCTGTGTGTTTGAGCGCATGTTACTCAATTTTCCTCAAGTTTCAGTCAAAGGAAAATAGTAATCACCCACGTGTGTGTGTGTGTGTGTGTGTGTGTGTGTGTGTTTGAGTGTGTAGAGAATTTTCCCTGCAATAATTCTCAGTCTCCATGCCTCTCACTCCATTCTGTCTTTATCAACCTAACTTAGAGTTCCTCTCTGATCACCTCATCTTATTTTATTATTCCTTTAATACTGCTCATCCCCAGTGCAGAAAGGGTGTCATCATGAATGAAGATCTAGTTCCTCTAAAAAGTATTCAGTAATCTATTAAATAGTAGCACAAACAAAATAAGAGTGACAAGAGGCAGAGGTAGAAGCTGAATGTAAGGCAGAAAAACAATAACAGAGATATTACATTCTACAGTAGCAGTACTGTCCCAAATCTGTATTAATATTATAAATACATTTGGCACAACTGGCTGTGAACTGAGATTCACAGACTGCAACAATGACATGGAGAAGAATAAAGACGGGAGACAGAGAAAAAGCATTGTAAAAAGCAGGATACAGTGCCATGAGGGAAATATACATGGATTAAAAAATGTAAAATGTAAGTACATTTGTAATCTTTAACAGGGTTTGGACAGTTTCATCATACAATCACCTAAAAATAAAGCAGATAACTTACTGGCGAGCAGTGAGCGGAGTTAGTATGACAGGTATTTCTGAGCTGGCGAGGGGTCATGACCCTGACAGACACAACCAGTGCACTTCAGGATTATTCTACAGCTCTAAACAAGACACACGACAAGGCGTATAAACCTAGAAACGGCTCGACAGCAGCAACCACACAAATGTATGTCACCTCTTCGGTGAGGTGTGCCATGACTTCTAGTTAGAGGAGGTGCTTATGATGCCATTTGAAAATTCACAGTTTATGTTTATGTTCAAATATTTGTTACACAGCTTTGAATTTCATAAATAATTTTTACATATAAACCTAATTAATCTGAGAGAAACTCATAACCCGCTTTATTTTTTTCCCCTGATCTTCTTTCACTGTTGCTATGGAGATGGTTAACCTGGAGGGACCTAGCAGTTTTTGTGCAAACACTAGCAGCTAAGCTATGTTAGCAAAATAAAACTAAAGAAACACACCACACAGGCAATATTTTTGCTGTGTTTACTTTCAATGTTTAGAGATAATAATCTTAAGAAGTCAGACTTTAGGCCGCTTTACAATAGATTCAGTTGTAAGTGTTTACTTCCTTTACTAAGGGTGGACGTTTAAGATGGACTCCTAAGTTAGTATCTAGCGTTAGCAGGGTGGATCAGGACGAATTAACCAAAGTAAACCAACAATTATCTGGAGCCACAAGCATGCCACAATTTTTACAAATTAGACATATGCATGCCTCAAGTATTTTATTTTATATGTATATCATTTCTATTTTTTATTATTATATTTATTCATTAATTAACTCACAAAAAGGAGTAAATATTTTTAAAAAAGTACTAAATGGACTTTACATTCTTTTACACTCCACTACACGTTCATTTACATATGAATTACTCACCTTTTTATTTATTCAAATGTATTTACTACTACATTAATTGATCATTTAGTTTTAACTGAAACATAAACAATAATTAATTAACCAAAATATTTTATTTTCATTTTTTAATAATTGTGTTTATTTTTTTTTAATAAGCCACTCTTCCTATTTGAATATGTGGGTTTATTTTTTAAGGTTTTGGACAAATTTTAAATTCTTTCTTTATTACAGACTAATGGAATAAGTTAGGAATGAAATATGTCAATTAAAGTTTTTACAATGGTGTCAAACATGATTCAGACAACACAACATTTTTTATTATATTCTAATTTAATTAATTCTTCTTTATAATTTGATACATCCCCAATTGACAATATGTAAACTTATTATAAATTATATTTTCTTACATTTTGCAGTCAGGAATCTTTAAAAAAAAAAAAGACATATTACTTCTCTAGCATTTCAGTCAACATACTACCTTTGTTTACCTCCACTACTGAAGCCACAACAGACATACACAATGAACATGCAGTTACTCTTTTATGCACACACATACACACACTGAAACCCGCTAAACCTAGGCAAGTGCCCAATACTAACATGAGCAGGCAATCAACCAGTTCACACACACAAATAGAAACACACACACAGTTCTCAGTCTTGGCACACACTGCTTTAAGCAGGCACATGTGTGAGGGTGTATCATAGTTTTGAGTGTACCGAGGAAAGCTCTTTAGCTTGAACACTGGGTGCCAAAACTGATCTAGCTATAATCAGTGTAGACTCGCAAACCATAACACATCAGTTTTATCTAAACTATGTGACTGGCCCTAAGCAGGTAGCCAGTGTCCTGCCTTTATCTCTGTAAAATACAAGGGAGAGAGCCTATTGAGAGAAAAAAGAGCCGGAAGCAGAGGAGCAATGGAGAAAAGAAAAAGCACGGCCCTGAAGGTGTCTTCAGAGACTCAACTTCTGCCATTTGTAACCATTATAGCCCAGATGAATTGATCGCATTGAGCGTCTTGGCTGGCAGGAGCAGAGAGTGAGTGGCAGTGCTGGTCAAGGTGACCTCACATGCTCAGTGCAGCTTCATCTGCCCTTTGAAACCAGAGAATAAGTGAGACAAAGACAAAGAAAAAGAATTGGAGAGGAGAGCAAAGAAAATAAAGACTAGATGGGCACTCACACATTCAAAGACAGAGCAGTGGTAGTCACTATGCTTCTAAAAGCAAGCTGCTGCTACAGAATGAGACAGACATAATCTAATGCATGTTTGTGTGTGTGTGTGTGTGTGTTTGTATGTACAGTAAAGCAGTAAAGGTAAACACAGTAGTAAAAGCTGGCCTCACTGTAGCCCACCCTAGGCCGCTAGTCCTGCTCTGTGCCAACTCTTCGCTGGCAGCGTCCACTGAGGGATGTCCTGTTGCAACACTGCCAACTCACGTAGCCTTTCATGTTCTACCGCGTCCCACCCGACACACACACGCACACACACTGTTCTCAGTAACCACAAACAAACGTACAGGCTCACACACAACTGCACTCCCAGAAACAGACGTAGCACAGTAATTCTGCATCATTCCTTCAGTATTTCAAAAAGCCCACTCTGTAATCCACTGGGATTTATAAATACGCTTTGTAGCACATAAACATTTTTTATGGACTCATTCTCTAATACATCTGACATAATTTGAGAGCATGACAGAAACTGGTGGGTCTACACACCTACATCCACATGTATAGGAACATGTGAGTGGACCACATTTAAATACACACACACACACACACACACACAAAAACAGTGCCTTGAAAAAAACACCACAAGTTACACCTCCACACTTTACCAATTGTGGAGGAAAAGAAAGGCAGTCATTACCTGCACAGAGGACGTATTTCCTGTTTATTCATTTAAAACCTCCCTGCCCCTTTAAAGGTGCTATCTTAGGGCTTCCAAATTTTGTAAAATAGCACTGAATTAGCCTGACTCAGAAAAGGAATGCGCTCTGTTCATTTTCCTATGATACAGGAGAAATTAAGGGGAAATAAAAGGCAAGCCTTTCTCTTCGTGTGATGGAGGAGCCGCCATTGTACTGAGGTGGGAGGGTCTCAGGGAAGAAGCGTCACTGGGTGGTGAGACCAAGAGGGTGGCACTGTGCCAGGCAGTGCCCGTCTGGCTGCTAAATACCTTTGTTTCCTGCAAGCTGGCTTTTGCCACAAAATAAGGTGCAGAAAGCATTTAACAATTTGCAATTTTGGAATCAACGATAAAAAAAAAATTCTCTTATTTATTTACTTCCCTTCAACTGAAAAATTATTAGGAAACATACAGGTATCCATTTTGTGATGGAGGGGGATTTTTCTGCAGTACACAAATTCACAAGCCCATGGATGGTCCATTTAATGAAAAAAGCAGATGAACGAAGGCCATCTAACTCTCACAGTACAGAGATGACTGGCTCTGTGCTGAAGATGCTGGATATTATAATGCATCTGTGAGCGCTGTTCCAAGTAAGATCCACCCAAACACCTAACCACTCCAGGAGTGGAGAATTATACATCATCATGCACCATTATTAAATCTTATCCCAGAGGACAGCGTTATGCATCTCTCTCTCTCTCTCTCTCTCTCTCTCTCTCTCTCTCTAATTTTAATAAATACACATATGCACAGTCCTGGCTTTCAATACATTTATAATGCTCAAATGTGTGAATAGAACACACTTGCAAGTATACCTGTGAGCACACACACACACACACACACACACACACACACACACACACACACACACACACAGAGTAGGTCTGAAGCCTTGGTTTCTTTACACAAGAGGACAGGACTCCCAATCCCTGAGTCTGTGGAGCAATCATGCTAGTGAAAAGACATGAAATCTCACATTCTTTGGAAAATTAGAGGGGAGTTTCCATTTCAATGCATATTCATAAAGAGCACCTTTGCAGGCGCTGCACACCATAGCAGCTTGGCGAAGACATGCTTCTTTGTCATGCGGCGAGCCACTTCCTGATAATTCATTTTCCTGATAGTGGGAAAAAAGACATGCTGGAAGATGCGGCGTATGGGTAGCTGTGTGTATTCAGAGGTGAAAGCACAGCAGCATACACACACATGCACGTACGTCTGTGCCCCAGTCTCGGCACAAATAAAAGGATTTTTCTATCTTGTAATGCCAAGAAGGGTCCTAACACACACAGTCAGACACACACATACACACACATACACATTTTCAAGTGCCTCTACAGCAAGTACATTCCTACCCATTTATCATATCTGTCATCACAATGATACCATGCACACATATGCACACATCCACATGCAGTAGCACAGGGAAAGCAAGGTCCAAGTGAGTGCTGTTGATAGCATTAATTGTGCAAAGAATTATGATCAAAGCCACCAACACACTGTCAACTTTACATGCACTTCATTTTTTTATTATTATTTTTTTTAATGGCAGACAGCTCTCCACTAACTGAAGATTGTGGTCTTGATGATAATTACGATCATGGCAGATGACCATGTTTGAAATTGTAGGTGATTTTTTTAAAAAGACAAAACTAGACAATAAAGAATAAAAGGGGGAAAATGCTCAAATTGCAGGGGTCTTTGTTAAGCCACTCATCCGGGTCACATTTTGGCACAGAAAATTGCTGGCAGCTCATACGCCAGGCAATCGCACACAGTGTAATTGATTCAATATTAATTGGATGCCCCTGATTTACACTGACGGCTAAAGCCGTATGAAGAAAGAAAAAAAGAGAGAGAGAGAGAGAGAGAGAGAGAGAGTGTGTGTGTGTGTGTATGTGTGTGTGTGTGTGTGTGTGTGTGTGTGTGTGAGAAAGAGAGAGAGAGAGAGAGAGAAAGAGAGAGAGAGAGAGAGAGAGAAACTGGAAGCGTTGAAAGCCAGCCTAGCAAAGAGCATTTAAAAAACAATTATCTGCACTGAGGTCCATTCTGCATGGCTGCGGCATTCGTCTGAACTAATCGGGTGATCTATTGCAGAGCAATAATAATTTTCAAAAGGGACACCATGGCAGTCCTGAAAACTCTTTAAAAAAAGTTCACTGCTGCAAATGGCCATATGCTCAAAGTCAAAGTAAATTTAATTTGTCACGCTGCCATATTTTTCGACACTGTCTCAACAGGAGACACGTTATCAACTTTTTTTTTTAGCAAAAGTCTTGTGTTTTGTACTGAAAAAAATCAATAGTCAAATCAGTCTGAACTCTGATAAAAATCTTCTAAATTATTTTCTTTTTAAAAAATAAATTACAATCATTCGATTTTTGACATCTGCTTTCATTTTTACACGTTTTACCAGTGACTCTCAGAATCGAATATTTAATCTCATTTAGGGATTACTGAATAAAACGGTACAGATAAGTGAGATATTTCCCAGGCCACAAAGAAGAGAAGAGAAGAGAAGAGAAGAGAAGAGAAGGCTGCAGAGTCGATTAGCCCTATGCTTTCTGCCTGGGCCCCCCAACCAGGATACATGGCCTATTTGGGGCAGTGTACACACACGCACACACCCCTCTTCACTGCCCCTTTTCAGAGACCATTCCTCTGTGACAGGTACTGCCTTTCGTCTCACTGAGCTGCTCTATATGGTAATTGTGGTGTTACATCACATATGCAGCACTCCATATATGGTGGTTTGATCAACACCCTGAACATATCTAGACACATATCTGACTGACTTTATTCTATAAGTACTAGTCCTGACATAATATATTTCATAGATATAATAAAAAAGGTAGCCAATGGTATTTGTGTGGCCAATAATAATAATAATAATAATAATAATAAAAAGAAGAAGACCTAAACACAGTTGGGAGTTTCTATAATATGAACGCAAGCTTAAACCCCCCATGGACATATTTTATTTAGTTTACTGTAAGCTACAGTCTAGTACAACCTTGAGTCATTATGTCTAACACAACTCATTAATATATCTTTTGACCGGTCATGGTAGCGCATTCAATAACACTGAGAGAAGCTGTTAAAGTTCTTCCAACAAAGCTGTTTTAAAACATAAGAAGCACACATAACACCGGTGACCCAACGCTATCAGCTGAACCCTGTTACATTATGATGTAAATGAGTTTAATAACCCAGTTTAGTGGCTGACAGAAACAAGAGACGTGTGCGCAATAGCTTGCGCATATAAAAAGGTTGTATAATTTGTGCTGAAATGGCATCAACATCTTTAAAACAAAGGGGTTAACTAGACGTAGATGACCCGGCTTACCACCAGCTTAAATCAATCAAACATATGCGCTGGTTTCAGGAGCCCCAGCTCTCAGTGTCCTATCTGACTCTAGTCACAGCACCTGGGGTTTTATGGTTCCTTAGGAGCCACTGACTCTACTACGAAAAAGAGAACTGGAAATAGACATTGCTCAGTGATAGGATTGCGGACCCAACAATTAGCTTTCAATGAGGGTGAGGCACAAATGTCTGGAGATGGGACTGATCGGGCCCAAGGCACTTCCCAGAACTTGATCCTTGAAGCAGACCAGAGTACGGCCCGATGTGAGGTCAGGGCAGAAAAACAGGCTGGAGAGACTCACTCACACTTTTTCTTCTCTCAACAAACATTCACTGTAAATCACCTCCAGCACTCTCTCTCTCTCTCTCACTCACACACACTCACACACACCACCAGGATCACATCTCTAATGTTACATGAAGCACAATAATGGCTTACTTCACTAAAGCTAGATACTCAAGGCACGGGGAGACTTATGACTACCTTGGGTCACATTTTAACACACCGGATTCCAGACATTTCTTTTTTAAGGTTGTTTACAATCAAAGTGATAAACTGTCTTGTTTGGTTCTTTGTTTCCGTAGCTGTATTTCATGTTTTCCCATGCCTTATTTAGTGCAGAAAGTCAACCGCTAAAACTCACTCTAATTAAAATACGCGAAAGCTAAAACAAATAATTAGTGGTGTTAAGATTCTTTAAATAAGCAACTGTCCCCTGACATCCAAAAATAACCGAATGGCTTTCCATTTCCTTTGCACTTTTATTTTTTATTTTTTTTTTATTTCACTCAGAAAGTGAAAATGTGCAGGCTTGCATTTACATGGATAAGATGTGGCCGTGTAAAAACCACAGCGAAATCAAGATGCATCTGTGTAAACCACATGAGAGAGTACGAACAGCACAGAAAGGCATTTCCCACGGGCCTGTGGACACACACAGTGGGGATGGCCTCTCCTGTCACACTACAGTCTCCTTCAACAAAACTGCCCCGTCTCTCTCCCGTTCCCTAATTCTCTCGGCATGGATGTGCTCTCCTCCTGACACACCCTCTGTGTTCTCTAATGTCTGATCGTAAAATGGGGAACTTAAAATCAAAACTAGACGGGACACCTCAACCTGAATACTACGGTTAAAGCACCACTTTGTTAAAGAAGAACGATTCCCAGCGTAGAGTAACACCTGAGCAATGCTGACTGTTTAACTGCTCTGAAAGGCAAATGATATCTGAAAGGAACAGAGGTAAAAGTAGACTCGCTCATGAGCCAAAACAAGCATGAAGCCAATACCTCAAATACATGATGTATGCGGCAAGACTGCGTTTAATTAACAAAATCCCACCCAGTTAAAGCGGAGAGTGAAAGCCTGGCTGATTCCAAACTGCGATGAGCTCTACACAATAAATCAGAACAAAGAATGTTTTTTTTTTTTCCTCATCTTCATGCTCTAACAGAGTCATGCAATGATTTGATATATAAGCCCCTAATCCTCCAACCCCACAGCTCGTAAATATCCAGCGTTCTGATATGTGTCTCCAGAGCTGTGGATGAGAAACCTCATGGAGAGGGACCATGTGTGTGCGATATGTGGCCTACACATCCACTCAGTTCCCCAGAGTTAAGCGTGTGCATCGCAGACATCCCAGTCACACACAGTCACCTGCCCACACAAACAGACATACGTATGCACGCACATCCACACAACATGCGACCAAAGAACACGAAGCATCTTCCGGTCATTGGGAATAGTCTTCGGAGCCGTGATTACCTGTAACGTTCTCCTGTTTAGGACAGATTCCTCGCGAAGATGTTGACAAGCAGTCATCATCCTCCGGCGTCACTTGGATGCCCACCTCTACAGGGTTGGAGGCTCTCCTCAGTTCACCATGTGAAGGAGAAGGGGGTTTATCCACTGCCTTGTCCATGCACAGGGTGCCATTGCATTGCTTCCTTTTGTGCTCAATAAAAATCAGGATATCCCCGAGAGGGAAGTTCATCTGACACTGGCCGCAAGTAAGCAGGTCCTGGTCCCCTTCCGGAGCCACCTGTACCAGCCCGTGTTGTTCCTGCCTCTCCTCTGAGACCACAGACGACAGAGGCTCGGCTGTATGCGCCAAGCGACGGGATGTAAGACACAAGGAACGAGAGAGACACACACACAGGAACAGAGAGAAAAAAAGCAGCGGTTAGGGCTTTTCTGATGAACATAAGCAATATGACAGAGAACAAATGTAACAGATTATTATTATCACATACATATTTCTGCAATGCTTATTAAACAACACTGAGTTCATTACCTTGAGGTTTGTTAAATGCTCCCTTAGACCACTATCATCTGAACCATCTCTTTAGTTCCGAATATAATCATATAATATCGTATCATTTTATCACATTACAATTGTGCTGTGCTCACAATAACGGGGAAATAATTCACATTCATTAAACTAAATCATAACTAAACTCTAGGACAGGCTCTTTTGTTTTAAACAAAGTTCACGTGGCTTTGATGCATCCCATCCACAGCATGAAGCACAGGGCATTGTAGCTCATGGGGTGCCTTTCTTTTCGCTCCAAGTTTATTTTCTTTTCAGCGCACATGTGAAGTAAAACCCATTTGGACGTGGTTAACACATGTGTAGGCTTCGACCCAAAGATGTGCGCAAACCAGAGCAAGATCACGCGCGACACTTTTATTTCCTTCATGACCACTTTTCCACATGGCACCAGCAAAGATGCCTCCCACCCCATGAAAGTTTCCCCAGCAGAAGTGTGGGTAATACAGAGCGCTGCTCGCAGAGCAGTATTTTAGCCCCCGAAGCTCATAGCCCCCGAAGTGTTTGCACAAAGGTTAATGCGAGTTTCCCGGAACCGAAGCATCCTGACCTTCTTTACTAAGCTGCCCATCTCATACTTTAATGGACTTTAAACCACAGAGGATCGAAAAATAGATTCTAATTTTAGTTAGTGAGGACTACTACAGATTTGAATGCTTTTTCATATTCCCCCCGTTTTTAAGGCTGAGACTAGATCATCTTAGCTTCAGCTGAAGTACACTCGGAACACCCAGACGCTCGCCACATGCGCTACATCGCGGAGTGAAAACCCGTCTGGACCGTAGCCTACTTCTTTAAATGTAGTTTCATTCCGAAGAACGGTGGGGGTGGGGGGTGTTCAGAGCTCCCTGGGTTTTTACCTGCGTGGATTAACACATGTGAACGTTTGAGCTCAACCCATGCACGCGCAAACAATCCGCCCGTTTTACGTGTGAAATTCAACGATGTAGAAATAGTGAGAGTGTTGCTTAAGAGCCTTTGCTAATTATGACGCTCGTTTTCATAAACTGTCTTCATTTTCGGTTTGGAGGCTGAGAGTAATTCCTCTCTATGTATACGACTGACTTATTAATGTTTCAAATGTACGTGCACGTCTATGAATGAAGTAGTATTCGACTGCTGCATTCTGCATTTTCAATCAACTCACAACTAATTCTCTAAGAAGAATAGAAATATAAAAATAGGAGCTGGATTAAACTGTTTCACAATTTATAAACGAATACCCAGACACCTTATCTTTCTGTGAAGAATATATTACAGTGCAGGTTAAATAGAGTCAACTAAATAAGAGAGACTAATATTAAGTTTGTGTTAAAAAGAAAAACAGTTTAAACTCGTCGAAATGAATTGCAAAATAAAAAAAACTGAGCTATAAGGCTCTGAATTTTTTCACTTGCTTTAAATGTATATTACAATCGAAAAGTGTATTAGAAATCGGGAGATGATTAATATAAGTGCTGTTCAAGAAGCATATCGCATGTATGAAAAGAAAATAAGAGTATAACCAAGAGTCTCAGTTTTAAGACTAAAACTGGCCATGCGTTGTTTGTGAATAAAAGTTAGAAATGTTCAGGATTTAATCTGGAACAGAGTGAGTCTCAGTCTTAGTGTGATTTTGTTGTTAAATATAGGCTTCAGTTGATTAACCTACTTCTGCAAATTTCACCTGTTTTTCTGTAAAAGCACGTGGTGTGAAATCGGCTGTAGGTCTACATCTCTCTCTCTCTCTCCCTCTCTCTCTCTCTCTTCCTCTCTCCTAAATCTATCGTCAAATATGCAGATAAAGGTGGCGGTAAAATCGATCAGGTTCAAGTTCATTTCCAGTTTCTGATCGTAGTGTGCCTCCTAGCGACGGCAGAGAGAGAGAAAGAGGCAGCGTGCGACCTGGAGACGGCACTGAAACCCAACAGCCTGTGTGTGTGGGGGGGAAACCCAATAATGTTACACGATACGTTACAACGTTACAACAACGTGGGATTTGTGTCAAGCATGTTTATCAGGTAAAAGGGAGCCTAACTCCTGGAGCTCGAAGAAAACAAAGTCGAGAACGGTAGTTCTGTGCTTTGCAAAATGTCAATTCGCCACAAGCATTCCCGAGCACGCTTAGGGTTTATGGGGCTATAAAATATGAAACAGACTGACTTTGTACGACAACGCAATGCAGTGACCCTGTGCGGACACTCTGGAGTTTGTTTATGTTTCAAAACACAAACAGCGTCTCTCAATATTTAGAACGAAATGCTTTTGTTCGGTTGAAAATGCATTGTCTATCAGGACTGTTAGTAGTTTAATGACAGTTCCCTGTTGTTATTATTTAAAGTCGCCGTCATTTGGAACTAATTCAGCTAAACTTCATTTTGTCCGCGTGCAACGCGAGTTCACAACACGGGACAGAGGCTCGCAGACGGTAGAGCCGTGTTCCTGTTGCTCCCGAGGAAACCTCGATCTTAACTCGACGACAGAAGCTGTCGGTCTAAAAGTAGTCCCGCTTAAAGTTTTCAAAACGTACCTACGAGCGTATAAGGTGTGTTAGAGCCGGTTTAAAGGGTTAGTTTCGGGCTGGCGATGCCTGTCTCCGCTGCAGGGCTGCTGCCGGTGCCGCGCTTGTAAACAGTCGGACACGAGATTTTTTTCTCTTCCCAATCAAAATCCACTTCCACTTTTTTGAAAATCTTCCAAAAATAGTAGGAGAGGGGGAAATCCTGCCCAGAATCGCTCTCGCAGCCGAGCGCTGCGGTTTACTCCACAACACAGCGCTGGAAGAGCCGGAGCTGGAGCTGCACACCTACCACAGTCCGGCACATTAACGGGGTCTTTAGGTGGTCACAGAGACGGTCGGGGGCAACGGGAGCCAAGGCACGTGCTTACAAAGAAATTCGCGCTCCTAAAACTTCTTGGAAATTTCAGCGTGCGGTGTACGGACCAAACTTTTTCCCTGATCGACTACGCGTCCTGCTATTTCATGAACGGCAGCACTCGTCTCGCTCCTCACTGAAGTCCACTTGACCGCGGTCTCCGCTGTTCACTGTCCAGTGTGCCTTCACCGCTCCTCGAGCGCTGCTGGCTTTTCTCCGCTTTCCCGCTTATCACACACCGAGACGGAGAAAAAGGTGAGAGGAAAAGGACGACACAACACACACACATGCTTTACTTACGCGAGAAATCCCGTTTGCTTAAGTGCTGGGGTTTGCCTTGCTTGCGGCGAGACATGGTGGTTGGTGGTGGCTTTCAGCTCGGTTCACATCGGGAGAGCCGGGTTAGAAGGGAGACTCCAGAGAAAATATCTTCATCAATGCCTTTGACATCCAAAATAAATTAGAAATAATAGAAAGATGGCGCAGGGAAGATGGATTGTGGGATAGCCGTCATGGCTTTTTTGAAAAGAGAGAGAGAGAGAGGGAGAAAGGGAGAGAGAGATGAAAAAATGGCAAAAGCCCCCCTGAGCTGCAAGTTCAAGTGCGGACGTGACGTCCCTGCGAACTTGAACGTCAGGAGATGGATGGACACAGACATACAAAACATGGGCAGGGCAAAGCCGGGGAGTGGGAGGAGGGAGTGGAAATAACAAAAACCAATGGACACTCATTAGGGGCTGGACATGAAAAATAGACCCGAAGAAGCCAATGGACAGAAAGATCAGGGGGCCGGACAAGAGGCGAGAGAGAGGGGGAGAGAGAGAGAGAGAGAGAGAGAGAGAGAGAGAGAGAGAGAGAGTTTAATGAAAGCAGCGTGCACTCTGTGTGTGTGTGTGTGTGTGTTTGTAAGGGGGGGGGGGGGTGTGGACGTAGGAGCACGGACCACGAAAAGCCAATGGCCATGAGATTCGGGGGGGGCTGGACATGCGCTCTGTGAGGGGAGGGGAGTGGGGGGAAGAAACCTTTAATAGAAGCTGCTTCGGTGGACATTGACCAGGACTAGCCAGTACGAACACAGAGCGGCTGGAACGCACGTTCAGCTCGCGGTCCAACACAAGAGTAGAGTTCAAACGGACGCTGAGAGAGGGGGAACATGCCCTGCAGAAAAACAAATGGTCAGGCTGCATACGGAAGGGACGGACAGGTTCCTCATGCCCCTGAGCCTCTCTCCAAAAATACTCCTAAACAACGAGTAGACCTGTCTCTTAAGTGAGGGACATCCGTCAAGTAAAACCGGACACTCACGGCTTTTTTTTAACTCTTTTTTTTCCAAGAATGATGTAGGTGGGACTTAAATACTACACGAGTGTAGCCTAGTTTTAAACCCATACCACAGTGACGACTATATGATGGGAGCAGCCCACTACAAAGGGGGCTGGGGTTTAATAAGTTTCAGCTGTGTTCAGGTCAGATTGACGGCGGGGGGGGAGTGTGTATATGAGTGTGTGTGAGTGCGTGCATGTGTGTGTGCGTGGAGGGAGGGTTTGTGGAGGCTTTTCCACGCGGATTCCACTATAAGATGCTCCAAACATTTCAAATAACGCCGCGTAAAGAAGCCTGGAGTGTGTAGGCTGCGCGCACGCGAGGCGGGACAAAGACTATACTTAGCCAAGCAGCGCGGCACAATCACGGGAGCGCGAGCGAGCGAGCAGGCGCCGGTCTGCGGGGAAGGGGAGGAAGGCAGGAGGGACTCTGAGAGGGAGAGGCGCTGGGATGGAAAGACGAACCTCAGGTGGGGTCAGTGAGCGAGTGAGTGGCAATGTTTTACAGGACAGTCTTTTTTTTGGCGTCTGTGATTGTGGACAGATATTGATCGGCGTGTTGTTGTTGCGCGTTAGAAACTTTAATAGAGGCACACGGAAAGAGTCACTTTAATGCCGTTGGCGAAGTGGCCGGTATCATTTCTTCATATGTGTTTTAATGCGGTAGACGAGGTTTCCAGGGTTTTAGAATAACATTATTTCAACCGATGAAGCGGGGCAAAGGAGGGAAGGCGTTTTATGTCACTGTTGTATTCCATGTCTTCCTAAGATATCGTTATTGATCAGTGATCAAGACGATGCCCACCAAGCTCTGACCATAATGTGTTCCGAAAGCCGGGTGTCCCATAAAGTGTATAACACACGGGGTTTGCCAACTTCGACACACGGGTCAATGTGATATGCAAATTGCTAATATAAGTATCTTTCTTATTTTGTAAGGTTATATTTATTGTGAGGGTTAAGCTGATGCCGAGATTTCATGTTGGGGTTAATCTTAGGGTTATTGTGATGCATGGCATTTACTTTATGACGTGTTAAGGTTTGGACAGTGAGGTGTTGAGTTTATTGTTATGTTGATGTTAGGTTTTAGAGTTCGTCTAAAAACTAACATTTAGCTGTATTTTGGTGTGTGCACGCTTTTTTTTTTGCCAAAAAATAAAACGAGGCGGACATATCGCCTGCTTTTTCGCCTTCTGCTTTGATAGCGGAATCATTAAAAGAGCCGCTAACTTTGGAAGCATGTTGTGTGCTAACAGAAAAGTGACACAACTGTTTTTTACTTGTATAAAGGCACCTTTCACCTGATGTTGGAACTAGTTTTTTGAGTTGACAGAAGAGTGCAGAGCAGGGGCAGTCTGTCAAAGACCTACAACCTTAGACAGCGTAAACTAAACTCATTCTGGAGTGAAAAAGAAGCATCCCGTGCTGCGTCGCGTAATGTCAAGACCGAGGCGAACCTTAAACTACTCTCGTTCTTCTCCCAACGCTCTCCCTCCTCCTGTCTCCCGCCGCCAAGCTCCTTTACGGAGGACATTGATCAAAGCAGAAGAAGCGCTACGCCACCTGCGGGGGACAGCGGGCATGAGGCAGACAAAGCGCTGCGCGGGAAACAGAAAAACCCGTCAGTAAACGGCAGCCGGACTGAGACTTGCACACATCAACCACAGTCAAGCCTTAACAAATCATACAGGAACAGACGTGTTTCAAACGCTTTCCACACGTTCCAGGGAAGTTCCCTCTCTCTCGCTGTGTGTGTGTGTGTGTGAGAGAGAGAGAGAGAGAGAGAGAGAGAGAGAGAGAGAGAGAGAGAGAGAGAGAGTTTGGGAGAGTAGCGTTTGTTTCTTAAAAATAATCTCAATTCACGAAGCGTAGCATACGAACTGTCGGAAATTGTTTACTCCCAGTTTTACATTTGACGCTGTTATAGTTAAATGGCTGTCTTTTATTCTGCTGCCAAACGAAACCCGATTATTAAACAATAGGAAACGCAAGACCCAAGAGCCACAGATACGTAGTGAAACACGTCTAGGTCACTCGGGCATGTTTTAACAGACACTGCTCCATATGAAAGTAACAAACTGGCCGCTTGGGCGCTTTTCCGTACCTGGAAATGATCAATAAGCACCCAGCATCCGGTTCCTGTTTCCCTACTGTCAGTGGAGGTGGGTTTTCTCTTTAAATTACGAATCTCAATGTTTTTGTGGTGGGGTGGGGTGGGGGTTGTCTAAAGGAGAGGGGGGGTGTTGTCTAAAGGAAAGTTTTTACCAAATTCGCCTTTGCGTTTGTAATCCTCAAGTGACTTACATTCGCTTTAAAACCATTTGAAGATGGTATTTGATACTGCGATGTGTCAAAATTAAGTCACAAACGATGAGAAAACCTCTTCAGACCTGTCACTATTCCTTAACTACAGCGACAGACACGTGATTCAGCCTCTTCAGGTCTATGTTTCTGAAGCGTTTCCTTTCGGATAAAGGTAAACGTCATGGGCGCGCGCAGGAAAAAAAAGGCTGGGTTTTAATCAAGCAGGGAAACAGGGGGATTAAAAGTGCTTTCTCATGTTTAAACGCCCAATCCCCATGAACTCCTTGGGTTTAAATGGTTTGTCCTGGTGTCAGCGTATTTTATGATGTAGGTTCATTTATTAGAAGATTTGTCCTCCAAGGTGAGGAATAACTTTAAGAACATTTTTAGCTAATTGTTTAGTATTTATTTATTTAGTTATTGGGGGGTGGGGGTTCACAATATTATTCTTTACAAAATATTTTAAGGTGAAATATGTTTATGGTGCTGAATTAGAGCGAGATACGCAATATTCCTCCATACTTATTTCAACATGTAAAAACTGTATTATAACGGTATTAAATACGCAATAAACATTATTGTAATTTGAAAACATTAACAGAGTAAACCAGTCTAGAAACGTCGAGATGAGCGGAGTATCATTTAGTGCTCAATTATAAACGCACGGTGAGTTGATGACTCGTGTGTACTGTCAGAAAATCCGTCACTGTGGCGGTAACTTTTGTTGTCACATTTCAGTACCTTCAGTTAGAGAACATAATTGTACCGTATTCTAGACGAACTGAACATTTAAAAACCTCATGTCCAGGACTTGTCATGTTCTTTTATTTTACACAGATCTTTATTGACATTTTACAAATATTTTCTTTCTCCAACAAAACAGGACTTTAAAACCACTGTTGTACCTTTTTAAAGGTGCATTTTACAGTTTGTACTTTTGGTGACAATCATGTACTTCTACCTTTCTTTCTGAGAGTGTATGTGCGCGCGCAGAACCCTCGAGTCTGTCAGCGGACAGCGCTGAACACAGAAGGCCTCACGAAAGATTGGACTGGAGCTCGTGCAGATGGACAGCGATGAGGTTAGGCTCCGGAAGAGGCACGCTGACCCTCTTGGACCGAATTAAATCAGTCTGGTCCTGCTGGTCGTTTCTAAACGGAATGCCAGGCACATCAGTGAGCACTGCTCAGATTGCCAACCCTGTCATCACCAGCATCGTTATTTCGCATCTCCACTAAGCTGCTACAAGAGCTGCTAGAACTGCTCGACTGGCCTTAATTCAGCAAGAAACCTGGGACAAATGCTGCAAAGGACCTGCGCTTTACAATCTGGATTTAATCGCAGTGTGGTGGTGGCACGGATCATAACAACAGGCCTGGAGTCAAATGGAAGAAAGATCATTACAGTCAGATTTGTTCAGAGCTGTCACCAATGGGCGATATGATGGTGATAAACATGTTATCCAAGCTGCTTAAAATAAAAATCTACAGGGACTCGATGTGGCTTTTCAAAGACAAAGAAACGGAAAACCTTTAACCTTCATAAAACCTAAATAGAGAACGAGTCTCACCTCAAAGGAAAGAAGAGAAGCAGAATGGGAATTATCTCCAAAAAAATCCCTAGTAAAGTCATGCCTTGCCTTTTTGAAGAAATTTCAAGCTTTAGTAGTTCAGACAGACTCGGAGACTGAAAATTAATATTAATGGGTAGATCCTACAATGGCATTATCACACTGAGCGATGGGTGGGCATGCCATCTGGGGTTTGGCAGGTATTAGATATAATCAAAGGGATTACGTGTCTGTGGGGGGAAAAATTATAAACGTGCGTACCGGTCCTTAAATAAAAAGCAACGGTGTGTGTGTGTGTGTGTGTGTGTGTGTGTGTGTGTGTGAGAGAGAGAGAGAGAGAGAGAGAGATTACATAAAAATAGTAAAATACATCGACGTTGTTCTGTGTCTGAATTTAAATAAGTAAAGAGCTATAGCCGAACACACACACACACACACACCGGTGAGATCCTATGATTACATCTGACCATCCTTAATTCAAGCAGACAAGTTTCAGTAGCACACATGCCCATCGTACGTGCGGGGTTGTGGAATCTGTCAAGCACTCATCAATTTACGGTGCAGGCTAATGCACGCCCGTGTTTATTGCTATAATAGTTAAGTCGTTGTTAATTTTACACTAAACGGTAGTTATGATGATGAATGAGGAGACCAAGATCGCACACTGGGGACGTTTATCTACAGGCCTCTCCTGCACAGCCCTGCTTTCTTTTTATGGTTTCAGATTTCAGATCGGTAAACGCTAAGGATATATCAGGACAGCCCTGCACTACATTATTCGAAGCGTAAAATAAGACGTAATAAGATTTTCAGTCCTATATGCACAGGTATCTAGAAATATGCCAATAGACATCAGTCAATTACTAAAATTAATGCTAGCATAATCCCCAGGTCCCGAAATCCTGTTACAAAAACACAAGGATGCGGGGTATCTTAAAAGAAGTGCACCTTTTACAGTCCATAAAATAAATGCGAGTCAATTTATTTCACGCCGGTA
This sequence comes from Hoplias malabaricus, assembly GCF_029633855.1. Lineage (NCBI taxonomy): Eukaryota > Metazoa > Chordata > Actinopteri > Characiformes > Erythrinidae > Hoplias > Hoplias malabaricus. Next base: position 10,947,672 of record NC_089807.1, on the reverse strand, counting down.
GAATAAACATGATCTTAAGCGCTCTACCCGCTGTCTCCTGAGAAGCGAACAGGGATTTGTTGTGCAGCTTTCGTGGTGTAAAACCAATCCGCCGTACTCTAAGCCCCCTCTAGTGCCTAAATAAAATATGACAAGAGAATGAGATTTCCTTCCTGCTTTCGAAGACGCAGCCAAAACCGTTAACACCTCCACATTAACCAAAGTGAAGTGAAGCCTTCTGGAACAAAGTGGTGAATGGTGCTTATTTCTCGCAGTATTAACAGGTGAATTAACATATCTATATATCTCTTTTTTCCAAAAGCAAAATAATGTATATTCAGCTGTCTGATCCTAGGGCTCTATTGTTGATTTTTTTTGTTGATTTGTTGTCTCATTAGCTTTGATGGAATTGAGTTTAGAACTTTCTAACAATAAAGCCAAACTGAAGTTATATTTTATTTGAAAACAATGTATTTTCTGATACAGCTTGAAAAACATACTGTTTGTTATTCGCTATTCCATGCGAAGTGGGTTTTTTTTAAGAAACGCGGCATATATATATATAATTGTATTTTATTTTTTTATTATTAGAAAGACATATAGAACAATCCTAAGGAAAAATCAAAACCCAATTTTCAAATGTTTGATCCAGTAATGTGTGTTACTGTACCGAGTGGGAGCAAATGTTACATATACGGCATGTCTATATTTTTATAATAAATTGAAATTATTTAACAGGCTTTGTGTGAAGCCTATGTTTTTGTTTGTTTTATTGTATGTTTTATTTGATGTGATGGCACGTTTGGTTTTGTTTTGTTTTTTTTTGTGTGTGGGTGGGTGTGAAAAAATTAATACAAGTAACAACGTGTTCATGAACATATTTCAATTCAAATGTATCCGCAACAGGCTTCTGTGGTCTGTGATAATCTTCTCTGGGCAGCTATTCGTCGAAGCGGCAGAATGATAACTGGTAACTACGGGTATAGGCCGACTAATTGTGAACATTCTGTGAGTTGTTCTGAAATGAAATAGTAACCTGCGTTCGAGAGGAAAGCACAATAGCCCAACTGTCCCCGAGTTACTGATTCTAGGGATTTTGGACATATGAGGGAAAAAAATCTGATGTTTTGAGATGTTCAGTGAACCTGCTGTAGAGCTACTGTATCCTTCATTAATTCAGAGGTTCAGGACCACGGACAGCGCCGCTCCCACCTCGCGTTTTCACTAATGTTTTCTCGGCTACAAGTCTGAACAGGACCTGAGAACATTTATAATCTGAGTACGCTCATAAACACTGAGAATGTAACAGGAATACACGGCTTACGCCTTTCATATCAACAAAAACCGTGCATGTTTTTGAACTTCAGCTCCTAAAGCAAAGATATCTGCTCTGTCTCAACATGCAACAAACGCGTCCGACAAATCAAGATACAAATTCCACCGAGTGTTTGTCAAAATGACAACGCGGAACCACAAATTTATTTCGAGAATTTCGTACCTAGCCCCCTGTAATAAGGAGGAATCACTGACACATTATCTAACGGGAAAACAAGAACATTTTTAAAATGTTAGAAAAATTGAAACCGTGTTTTACAGGTTAATCTGATCAAAATGTTTCATTTTAAGATGAGTTATGGAGGTAGGCCTGGTTTTATTGCAAGAAAAAAAATTGCAGAACCGTCTTGAGTAGATTCCGACATCGTTTATAGTTGCAAGTGTTCTCCTTCAGGTTCTTCAATGTCTCCAGTATTGCCAGTATGGAATATATATCCTTTTTAAATCACAAGAAAATTTGCGCGCGCGCGCGTGTGGTGTGTGTGTGCGTGCGTGCGTGCGTGCGTCCGGGTGTGTGTGTGTGTGTGTGTGTGTGTGAACTTTACCAATATCAAATCAGGGTGCAATTAAATTATAAATAAATCAATTGACAATAGCTACACTGTGTACGAACTACATACATTTATGGGTACCACTATTCACATGCTTCACAACTATTTTTGTAAAGGCTGATAAACCCAAAGGCATTTGATTTGTCTACTAATACAAGAAAATAAGTATGAACAAAGGTCTATGGTCTATGTTTGTGCACTGAAAGCTTCTTTGTAAAATGATTGGCTTGTTGGTTAACTGTAAACGTTAGAACAATTATTTTTGTATTAGCAGAAAAAATCAGACTATGGCGGTATTTGCCCGTCCCTCACGTTGACAGTTAACACCTAAACCCACTTAAGCCGCACCGAAGAATCCTACTCGAACCTTTCCTTGAGTTTGGATATGGGCTGTTTTTTCATCACAAAGATGGCAACCACGCTTCTTTACACACAACTGTTTATATACAACTACCACAATCTACTAAGATTAAGTGCAGCTGATGTACATTTTTCGAGCTGAAAAAGTGGATGTTGTACATTATTGACCACACGGCGGTGCTACAGCGTTGTTTTCCACCACTGTCATGCGAAATGGTGACGTATCCTTCCTTGGAGTTCTGTGAATACTAAAGTTAAGTTTATCCTGACAGTGTGTTTAATTCCTCACCAATTTCACCTCTGCTAACCTCACAGAGCTAGCAGTCAGCCCCGTGTTAAGCGTCTACTGACACATAAAAGGTAAACTCGTGCATTTGCTCAGTGTGTTCAATGTGTTCATTAAGCAGAAACATTTAATATATCACTGCAGTTTCTTTGTAATCCTTTAATATCCTGTTAAACTTAGTTTGGCTTGTACTTACCCTTCTCTATTATAATGTTGTAAAAATGTAATATATGCTTGTACAGGATGTTTGTTTGTTTTTTATATGTTGTGAAATAAAGATTAATTTAAATGTATTTTTGGTATCTTTTTTTAAGTAACAGATTATTAATTTCAGGGGAAGTAAGTATACATCTAGCTTAGACTGCATTACAGATATTTTCCAGGCATGAATATTGGACATATACTATAATGTTTACAGTAAGAGATTATGTTTAGAACCTCTTTTTGAAGGGGTCCAAATCTTGGTCGAAGCCCAGGAAGCAAAGAAAACCCACTGCATCTCAGCAGAACTTTTCAGAAGCAGAAGCAGAAATCCATTAAACGTCATTAAAATAAGTCTATGGTGATAAAAATATAAAATCAACTCACCTGTAACAACTGTATATTTGGTAAATTAATATTGAAGTTAATAAATATCAATTGTTTTGCTGCTAACTTACCTTTCACTCTTCTTTCTTCACAAATATCCTCCTGCACACTCTGCAACTTATCAGAGCACTGTCCTTCCATCAGTCTTTAGTGTGGAACATTAATTCATATTCTCAGACAAGGTGCATGGTGTTTTCCCTTCACTCATTACTGAGGTCTGTAGCTCTATTTAAAGAAACACTATGTGAATTTTTTTTCCCTCCAAAATCATCGTGATGCTTCACTGTCCATGTATAGGTAGATTAGAGCCTCTGTCCTTGCTACACAGGGTTCAGCACTGCAGTGACTGCACTATGTAATTTTTGGAGGCTGGTAGGAAACCAGCCCCCTCCCTCACCACTCCATTGATTTCAGAAAAGTGCCGTAAAAATGAATTACACTAGGGGGAGCCCCAAGAGCAAAAAATAAAATAAAATAAAGAAAACAACAGATCTCGCCTAGTGTTCCTGTAACAGCAATTCTTGCAACCCTCCAAAATATGTTTTAATAAATGTATTTTGTTACATATGTTTACTCACACTGTTCATCGAATCTATAATGTGTGATCTGAGTGACTGCTGTAGTCAGACTGAGGCTAGTACAGAGATGATTAAGCTCTTCATATTTGGTGTCCAGCATCTCCATGAACAAGCTGGCTCTTGGTTCTGTGAAAATAAATAGAAATGAGATGTATTTTACATGGAGGAAAAATGTAGTCAAGACAAATTCTCTAAACTTCAATGTATTAGATGAACAGGTGTTGCACTCCCCAAACAAGCTCCCAAAATCTGGCAGCATCACATGATAAACAATGGTTTGAGAGCCAGAGAATTACTAAGTTTAAATTACCTGAGAACTTTTACACTTAATCAGCAGTTTGTTATTCATGGTGGAATACCTCTGCTTGGAGACTCTTCCGCGGCTTTTCTCATGGCCATCTATTCCTTTAAGTAGTTTTTCCAAAATTGTTTACCAAAGTTTGACACCAAGGAACATATACATACCTTTTTTTAAAGTTTCAAATGTTTTTGACCTAACAGCAATGACCCTACACCATATTTATTCTGTTAATAGGAATATTCCCAAGATTACTGCAGTTTGAAATGCCTATAATAGTTGGCTAATGTACTGTATAAGAACAGTTAGAATTTTTTCAGATGCCACCTAATATGCTAGTTTGCTGAAAACCTCAAGGACTTAATGATACAACAATGCCTAGTGCCAGATAAAGGATGGGGAGTACAACACTAAACATGGAAACACAGCAGTAATTCTATAGTGCTCCTTCTCCACTGATGAAAAGAGTTGAGGAAGATGGTTAATAAACTGCAACAAGAAGTGAGCTATTATTACAGTCAATAATTATTAAAACTGTACTTATAAATTACATGTATACAGGAGCTGTTCCTGATTGTGGTAAACAAGGTGTTGTTGAACACTTTCTAACAGCTTCAGTTAAGATTTTATCTCTAAACGAAAAACAATATTCACTTTGAAACATATGTTCAGGTCTGAAAATAAATGTAAACTTATGAAAACAGACTTGTGGACAGCAGAATATAAATATTTTTGGTCAGAATAGTTGTATAACTATAATGACACTATTCAGAGTTGGTATTATTTGGGTGGTGGATGCAGTGACAACAACTTTGTGGTAGTGTGTGTTGCACTGCTACAAATGGATCAGACACAGCAGTGCTGTTGGAGATTTTAAGTATAGTCCACCAACAAAAAGCATCAGTCAACAGCATCCTGACCAGTCATGTAGGACTAGAAGATGACAAAACAAACAGCAACAGATGAGCTACTGTCTATGACTCTCTATTATCTCTAACTTATCATTCAATAATTTAACAGCTGCCAAAAAAAACTTAAAAAATTTAAAAACTAGAACTTTTACGTGACACTAAGAAGTAACACTGCATCAGCTGCTCTAAAAATGCATCAAGAAGTGTTGGACATGCTGTCCCACTTAGGGAAAAGTTTCCTCATAATATATATATATATGTCACGTAACTCATAATAAACTTTGTAATATTTAATGTATTTTTATGCGGGCTGCGTCGTGGTGTTTGTGAAGAAGCAAAACTTACATGTTCCGGAAAGAACATTCTAGAATCCGGAATGTGCGGAATTAGCCTGATCCGACCAGATATGAGAACATGAGAATATCTCTGCGATAAATGTATTGATATACACGATATTTAATTAGCTCAGGGCCCAATAATGTTGTACCCAGAAAAACTACAGATTAAACCTATAAGCATAATACAATAACATTAGCTAACACAAAGTATCATATCTTGCACACTCCCCCGAGCCTGACGTTTACTCTGAGGTAAAATCATCTCTAAGCTATGTAAAATTGTTATACTAAAATACCAGTTAGTGTTATTAAGAATTAGCTTGATAATATCTTCTGTAACACCAACATTCAATTTATCTAGTACTTATAAAACTTCCATTTCTTATATCAGAAGCTAAACAGTCAAATTTGACTAAAACTTTAAACGACACAGTACATAAAAGTCATTGTTCAGACCGTGCTGGTGGTTTATCCGTTTTAAAATCAGCCGACTACTGACGTGCAAACTGACCAATTAAATCCTTACAGAGAAGGTTATCGACCAATAACGGTAGCTCTACAGTCGGACCGTCCAATCACAAGATTTTAGACTACTTCACCACTTCCCCTTCTCACTCAAGCGAACCAAACGGAGTAGGGGAGGGCGGGACTAGTTTGTGAACGAAACTTCTCGAAGTTCTATGTAAGCTCTAGAAAAAACAAAATCCCGGACGTTTGTGAAATTCCGCCCAGACATTCTTTTAAGTCTAAAAAGAGGACATGTCCGGGTAAAAGAGGACGTCTGGTCACCCTAGTTAAACAAATGAATAAAAGAACACCTGGGAATGTTTAGCAGTCTTACTATATAAAATAAATATAATATCACCATTTTTTATTTTTTCTTGAAGATTAATTTTTTACACTGACATCCAACGAAAGGGGATATTTCCTCTTCTCCTGTACAAGAAATAAATCTACAAAAGAAACATTTTATCAAGTTATATTTAATTCAGGGTTTATTTTTACAATTAATTGTATAATAAAATTGGCTGGCGTGGTGCTGCAGGTACAGTAGTCATACAGCTTCAGGTTCCTGGAGTCCTGTGTTTGCTGCCTTGGGTCACTCTCTGTGAGGAGCTGGATATGTTCTCCCCTTGTGTGCCTGGGTTACCTCTGGATGCTACCACAATCCAAACAGGTTGTGGCTATGTGCAACTGGCCACAGGTGTGTGTCTTTGAGTGTGTGCTGCTAAGCGATGGACTGGAGACCATTCCAGGTGTCCCTGTCTCATGCCCAGTTATCCCAGTTAGGATCCAGTCCCAAGGCAACCTTGATCAGGATGAAACCATTACAGAAGATGAATAAAGAAATGAAAAAAGAAATGAACTTGGATTTCATTTAAACACATGACAGGCTTTAGAAAAAATAAATCTTACTTTTGCACCTAGGTTTGTATACACTGTAAAGAAATTTAATCTACACATAGTCACAAAGATCTTAGTTACGTATAAAATACAGTGGCTATTTCAACTGATTTGGTCTACATTCAGTCCTAAATGCATTCCATATTTCTGTAGTTCCCAGTAACATCTGCATCAGTCACTCTGAATCAGGCCTAAGCCCTTGAGATCTTGTATAGTCTTTACTGCTTAAAGGGTGGGAAGGCCAAATTTAATCAGCACTTATCTTTGTCAAAATAACCCTTTCAAGGAATGACCAATAATGTTTTGGATACTGGAAAAAGAAACATGAGGAACAAGAGGAAGAACAGGCTTTCTATACACTTAATGACGAAAACATGCATGTGCACAACAAGCACTATAAAAACCATAATAAAAAGTTATATACCATAACGTTTTGGTCAGAGTTACATGATTGTTACACCTACTTCAACAATCCAATTTTATCAATAAAAATACTGTGAATTCATTCATATATACACACATTTTCCATAACACACACACACACATTCACACTTTTTTGAGCTGCCAATCCACCTACCAACGTGTGTTTTTGGACTGTGGGAGGAAACCGGAGCACCCGGAGGAAACCCACATGGACACGTGGAGAGCACACCAACTCCTCACAGACAGTCACCCGGAGCGGGAATCGAACCCACAACCTCCAGGCCACTGGAGCTGTGTGACTGCGACGCTACCTCCTGCGCCGCCGTGCCGCCCCCACCTGCACATTATATCTGATTAATTTAAATGAAAACTATATATATATATTAAATGATTTTAAATTTGACACTTCTACACTTTGTTGAACTTTTTCCCAAACCTAATATGCATCTGTTGTTCAGTAGTTTTTTTATGTGCACTATGAGTAAAAATAGGATACTGTACTATATAATTGTTAACTAAGAGCTCAGACAGGGTTATAAAATGACTGACACTCTAAACTGAACACTGGGGTACAAATTCAGACACAGCCTATAAAAGAAATGAAGAAAAGATTGGTTACACTGAACTTTCCAGCATTCTCTCTCATGGACTGCTCCAACAGTAGTCAGCCAGTGTGCATTTATGTTTTTTGGGGGAATGGCTTTAGAAAAGAGGCTGATGGGAGGAGGTGGAATTTGTTTGGATATTATATTTACACGCTGATTTCTACACAATTACCCACTGTGGTTTTAAGGGAAGCCCCCACGGTTTTTTTTTCTTTTTGTTTGTTTTTTTTTTTTTTTTTTTTTGCAAGTTTTTTATTTTTGTTTGTTTTTTTTAATCCTATAGCTTTTTAATCTCGGTATTAATGTCAATTTTTGTCCAGAAATATAAAAGGAGTTGGCAGGATTGGGCTTTACGGCGTCACCGCTGCACGCGCAGAGCGTGTCGGGAGACGGAGGTCCGGTGGGCGCCATATTGTAGTAAACTATTGTTATAAAGAGGGAGAGAAGCGAGCTGCTGGGTTTCTTTCTGATATCGCTGCCCTCAGAGGACACCTGCTCTTTTCTACCAGGAGTCATGAAAGAAATTCCAGGGTAAGTCCCTCGCCGCGGTGTCAGTTTTTCTTTCGCTGATAATAAGTGAGAAAATAACACTAGACCAGCAACGAATGTAGCGGCTAACGTGTTTGTCTCCACTATGAGAAAGAGGAGTATAAACAAACCACAAAACGATGCGCTACGCTGTTATTCACACATGCTTAATTCGGTTAAAGTGCAGACAGTCACACTAAGCAATGTGAGATATGTGTAGAGGGTCGTGTATTTGGATTAGGCTTTCAAATGCCTTTGTTTACCTTCCAAAAGGGATGCAGAAGCGCAGATTAGCAATCTATAGTGGCTTCACTTTGGTTGCCTCTCAAATATCACTGCGCTCCCTACGTAGGACACCGCATAGGTTATGAAATAAGAGATTCGTCATCCAAACAAAATATTGTATATCTAAGAAATAGATTTTGGGATTCAACCGTGACCTGCATGTCTCTGCACCGCCCAGTGAATGCATTATTTCGCTGTAAAAGTTACACTTCACTGACAGGTCTAGTGCACTATATAGGGACCAAGCAGCCATTTGAGACGCAGCCTTTGTTTTGTAGTTAGCTAGCTATGGTTGCTATAGTAGTAGTAGGCTAACGCAGACAATCATTCTAATAACTTTTCCCCAGATGGTACTTTTTAATCAAACAAACAAACGTGAGTGATATGTTATAGTGTGTTTAGTGTGTTAAATTCATGTTACCTATTTGGACTGTACATCTAGTTAGCACTAGCATGTCTGACTAGACCAGCGTTTCCCAAACCTGCTCCTTCAGTTTAATGCTTTCACTGAATTTACAAACCTGTTTCAGCTTAGTAAGGCTCTATGAATGAATATTATATATTAAGTGTTAAAGGAGCAGTCAAAACATTTAAACGTGCAGGGCACTGCTTCCTTCAATGGACCTATACTTGTGTTCAGTTATGTGTGCTCGTTTGTACTGTGCTGGTCAAGTCAGAGTCCAGTCCTTTGTTTCTTAACATTATAGTATATAATATAATATTATTAGAGTTTCCTCACGTTGTCTGTATGACAGCTTTTGTCATATTCAGCAGACTTTATTTGTTATTCATCCTTACTTTCAAAGAACTGACTGAAATGTTGATTACATTTTCTGCATCTCACAGTCCCAGTAATCTCTAACCCTTTCAGTAATGTTGTTTTTTTTTTTGGTTTTGTTTTGACTACTCCATATTTCTGAGAGAACAGCATCTTCACATCCTTTTAGACTCTAGGCATACCCTTTCCATGTGTCTTCCCACACTCAAAGACCGGAAAAAATGGTCTGTGTTAATATTTATCTGTTCAGTTTGAGACTAAATACAAAAATAGAAAACTGAGTGTAAAAATGTATTTAATTTTTTGATTGGTATAGTTAATAGAAACGGAATTATGAAGGCTAGCTAGTTTTTTGGGTTTTTGTTGTTGTTTTTCTTCCCTATTTATAGGTTTCATTTCTGTTTCTGACAATTTGAATTTTAAGAGAAATGGAAAATAAAAGAATAAAAGAAAAAACAAAAAGATAGTTTACTCAAATTAGTTTTTTTCGGTTCTTGTGCTGAAAGCGGTAGGACTGCTGAACCATCAGAATGGGGGAAAACAGCCAATGCATGACTGATGCTCCTTTCATACCGCCTATAACAAGCAGCTCTCATGTAAACCCCCTGAACTTCTACTAAACAGAAATGAACAGCTTCATACTTATCAAGGGCCGACATTAGTCACACAGAGCAGCAACGTCAACGTTTACTCACACCTCAGATTTAAATAATATATAAACACCTTTTAAATGAATCTGAAATATTAATCTAAAAATTGCAAAATTTGATTAAGGTTCTTTAGTCTTCCTTGAAATGATTGATTCTCATGGTTTTTGGAGTTGACTACAAACTCTCAGAAAATTAAACAGATACATCAAAATACAACATACAAAAAACTCAAGCATGAATTTAAGACGCATTTAAGTACTTGTTGTTACTGCTAATTTTGGTGTTCGAGATCTGGCATGTTGGTTGTATTTTTCTCTGGGCTAAATCTTTAGATAACACTGGTTTTGGATTTTGTCAGACACATTCAACTAATAGGAATAGGAGTTTTATCTGTCTGATATCTGGCTTCACTCCCTGTGACAGTGAGGAGCACAGCAGTCCTCTCGGAGCTTGGAGTATAGCCACGTCTCCTTCAGGTTGAGAGGAGCCCATTGAGGTGGATAAGGCATCTGACAAGGATGCCCCCAATTGCCTCCCATTGGAAGTATTCCATGCACAGCCAGTTGTGTGGAGGCCCTAGTCAGATCCTTTGGAGGGATTATACCTCCTGGGAAAGCATGGGAATACCCCAGGACCAGCTAGAGGCTGATGCTGGGGACAGGTCTCTGGGATTCATTGCTGACCCTATAGTATAACTGTCCTATGAGTATTTGACGTTGTTTCTTATTAGATAAAGACACACTGGTTATTTGTTTATAGTCCACCCTCAGCTTATCCAAAAGCATAAAAGCACCAGTTCTAATTACCAAGCTTTTAAGGTTCACATATTTTTGAAACAGGCATCAAACTGAGCACATTCTGCTTGTATCTCAACAGAAAGGCAATATTGATATAACGGGATGCTTGGGAATTTACCCCATAACATGGACAGTGTCGCATGAGCGCAGTTAATTTATCTTCATTCATCAGTGTCATTTGGTTTAAGAAGTTTTTATGTAACGTGTGACCAGTCTTTTTCTTATTTGAACAATGTTATGATGGAATAGAGAATAAGTTTGTTGACTGAGATAGAAAGTCTTGTCTATAACTGTACACATTTGTTCCCTATCACCAGAACCAGTAGCAATATGCTAAGTGGGCAGCAACCCCAGAAACACTATGGCATCACATCATCAATCAGCCTGGCCTTTCCCAGAGATATTGACCGTCTGTATACACAGAAGCTCATTGAGGCCATGAAACCTTTTGGAGTGTTTGAGGATGAAGATGAACTCAATCACAGGTGAGAGTTATGCAGGATAAACTGCTGTTGATAAACTGTATTGTCAAAGTTGACAACAAATGAACAAGGTCCCTAACTCGTCTAATGGTCTGTGTGCAGTTTTCAATATATTTGTTCATGCTGTCTTCCACTTACTATTTACATTTCTATAGCCCCAGAATACATTAGACAAGGGCTGTCGTTTTGACTAGTGCCTTTACATATTTGGTCAGTAACTCTTAATGCTGAGTGTTGTATGTCTGTTGCAAATAGTTAGGCCAAGTGTGCACACTGCTTTCTTGAAATCTGTTTACAGTGTTACCATGTGATTTATGAGACTCTCTGTAATGGAATGTGTTTCTTGCTGCTGTACATTTTGTGAGCATTTGTTTTCTTTATGGTGAAAATAAGTGTTTTTGTTAATGTTTGTCCTCAGACTTGCAGTTCTTGGAAAACTTAATTCATTTGTAAAAGAATGGATTTCAGAGATCAGTGAATCAAAGGTGAATCTGTGTACAATGTTTCTCTTTTTTCCTCTTTTGTTTATTTATTTTTGAATGAACAATGAATCCTAATTTATTGTCTTGTTACAGAATCTGCCATCTTCAGCTGTAGTAAATGTGGGTGGCAAAATCTTTACCTTTGGTTCTTACAGACTCGGGGTGCACACAAAAGGTAGGTATGCACATGTTTATCAGTAGTAGTTAAAATATTAGTTTTCAAGTATTTACTTTTTTTATGAATGAAAAAGGGCTTCCACTATAAATCAGGTCGAATGTTTGTGTTCCTGTACAGGTGCTGATATAGATGCCCTTTGTGTAGCACCTCGTCATGTGGAAAGGAGTGACTTTTTCTCATCTTTCTTTGAAAAATTGAAAATGCACGATGAGATCAGGGACCTGCGGGTACATACTTCACCGTATTATTTGCATTATTCCTATTTACAAATTTACACACAGGTCTGTTAATTTAGTCATCTGAACACTTCTTTTTCAGGCTGTAGAAGATGCATTTGTACCAGTGATAAAATTCAAGTTTGATGGGATTGAGGTAAGACTGTCCTAATGACCATATTCTGCAGTGTATGCAATAGAAAAGAAAAATATATATATTTTTAAATTCAATCTAAACCTGTTCATCCACAGATTGATCTTCTTTTTGCAAGACTAGCCCTGCCTTCGATCCCTGATACTCTGGACTTGAGAGGAGATTCTTTGCTCAGAAACCTGGACATAAGATGTATTCGCAGTCTAAATGGTAATTCCCTTAATTAATTTTCCAGTTTTACAGGGGGCATGTTATCTTAAAAACAGAGTGCATGTCTGAGGAAATCTCTCGCCATGAATTTGCTTCTATCTGCGGTCTTTAGTATGTGGCCGAGAGGAGTTCATGTTTCTGTAATTCTTAAATGGTGTCTGTCTTGTGTGGTCTGCATCAATGCAATGCGTAGTTACATTTCAGAAGAGGTGAGCGCTACATCGGGCGGCACGGTGGTGCAGCAGGTAGTGTCGCAGTCACGCAGCTCCAGGGACCTGGAGGTTGTGGGTTTGATTCCCGCTCCGGGTGACTGTCTGTGAGGAGTGTGGTGTGTTCTCCCTGTGTCTGCGTGGGTTTCCTCCGGGTGCTCCGGTTTCCTCCCACAGTCCAAAAACACACGTTGGTAGGTGGATTGGCGACTCAAAAGTGTCCGTAGGTGTGAGTGAATGTGTGACTGTGTGTTGCCCTGTGAAGGACTGGCGCCCCCTCCAGGGTGTATTCCCGCCTTGCGCCCAATGATTCCAGGTAGGCTCTGGACCCACCGCGAACCTGAATCGGATAAGGGTTACAGATAATGAATGAATGAGCGCTACGTTGCAAGGTTTGCGTCAACACTGTACCTGTGTCATAGGTTCAATGCAGAGGTACAAATTGGGTTTAAGGACAGTGCTGTGTTTGTTTCTTGTAGTGTTTAGACCAAAGCATGTCACAGAAGTTTCATTAAGGTCCTGGAGAACTGTGAAAACTTTGGGAGAAAGGATATATGTGCCCCTATAAGTTGCTGTTATTACTCTTTTATTTTTTATTATTTGTCAACCTTCTGCCTAATATGCCACTTTTACAGGCTGCCGTGTTACTGATGAGATCCTTTACTTGGTCCCTGATAAAGAGAACTTCAGACTAACTTTGAGAGCCATCAAATTGTGGGCTAAGCGTAAGTTTCATTAGATGTTATCTTGCAGTCAGCTTGAACAACGTAGTTTTAATCAACATGTGATGTGTGTGTATATATGAGGCATACAGAAGGTTCCCTGACAGAGTGCAACAATAATGCACATTTTAAAATAGGGAATGTCAGTTCATCACATTTTTACTGTAGGTTATTCAAGCTGATTATTTCCCCTTTCAAATTTTCCTTTTATATCAGTGACTTGGATGTGCAGGTGTACCCCCAAAAATCCTTTTGGGAACAATATATTTAACGTCCACTAGGGGGCAGCAGAATACAGCTTGAGAATTTCTATCCTTGCAACAGTTGCCTGTGTTCATAAACTGTGGGAGAATATTTAAGCTACACAAATGTGTAAATGTGACTTTTTACTTATTATTTAAATATTCCCACAGGTCGCGGGATCTACTCCAACATGCTCGGCTTCTTAGGCGGTGTGTCATGGGCCATGCTAGTGGCCAGAACCTGTCAGCTGTACCCAAATGCTGTGGCTGCCACACTTGTGCATAAGTTCTTCCTTGTATTCTCTAAATGGTCAGCCAAATTAAAACTAGATTATGGTGCATCATTTTAAGCATGAAATACATGTGGGTCTTTTTAACATAGTTTTACTTAAAGCTCTTCTTTTGTTTGCATTTTAGGGAGTGGCCAAACCCTGTACTTTTAAAACAACCTGAAGACAGCAACTTGAATTTGCCAGTCTGGGACCCACGGGTGAGTAAGTTTTTAAACACCAAAACATTAAAGCCCAGTATTGGTTTGTGCCACTACTTTTCATTTCTATTTCTGTGTTATAATCTCATGCTGTACCCTTAGGTAAATCCTTCCGATAGGTACCATTTGATGCCAATCATCACTCCAGCGTACCCTCAACAAAATTCCACATACAATGTCTCCACCTCCACTCGCACCATCATGAATGAGGAGTTCAAATATGGTTTGTATAAGTGTGAAGCTATGCTCAAACCTTCTTACCAACGTTCTGTTATTTGTCAGTGTTTAAATGCTTTTTTTTCCATGTTTCCACTAGGCCTTGCTGTTACAGATGAAATCCTTCTGGGAAAAGCTGAGTGGTCTAAGTTGTTTGAGCCGCCAAACTTTTTTCAGAAGTACAAGTAAGTTGCAGTGTTTTGTTGCTGTGATATTTTACTGCCCTCCCTCATATTGACCCTTATTTTGATAAAATGTTTTTGTGTGGATATTACAGGCATTACATTGTGCTTACTGCCAGTGCATCAACTGAGGAGAATCATTTGGAATGGTGAACAAAGTTACACATGTTCATTTTCAGTGAATTTTTGGAGTTGTTTTTAATCTTACTTATTTAACTAGACAAAATGGGCTCTGCCCGTCCCATGGCATCATGTGTTTGGTGTATCTCTTCTTCTCTTCTGGCCCTTTGGGCAGATATGACATTAAATACAAACTACCTAACCTAACCTCTTCCGCTTTTAGGGTTGGATTGGTAGAGTCCAAGATAAGAGTTTTGGTGGGCAATTTGGAGAGAAATGAATACATCATTCTTGCACACGTAAACCCACAGTCTTTCCCCTGGTCAAAGGAGAGCCGTAATGAGTAAGTTTTGTCTTGATTTTGCCTCAGAAATGGAATGCACCCAACAATTACTGGGATTACGCAGCAAAAGAAAAGTTTGCTTGTTGTGCAGAATGCACGTCAAAGCACTGTAAGTGTTAACCTATTTCTGGGGTTTACCTTGGGTTGCAATATGTCATGCCTGCAAAGCAGTGGTGTGGTACTTGTGAGGTTGAGCTTTCGCTCCCGTGTTAACTGTTGAATTGTTTTTACAGGAATGAGTTTGTCTCAATGTGGTTCATTGGAATCAATTTCAAAAAGCTGGAGAATGCTGACTGTGTGAATATTGATTTAACTTATGACATCCAGTCCTTTACAGATACTGGTAATTTATTTTGCACAGTTTTCTACCATTAATTCATTTTGTTTAAAGAGATGCCATTAAACCAGGTGTAAAAACATTTTTTCACAGTCTACCGGCAGGCCAGTAACATTAACATGTTGAAGGATGGCATGACTATTGAAGCCACACATGTGAAGAAGAAGCAGCTGCACCAGTACCTACCTGCTGAACTGGTGCAAAGGGGCAAGAAAAAAGTACAGACATGTTTCTTGAAAACTGAAATATTGAAAATACTATCATTTGGTGGTTTTACACAATTGAATTCCATGCTTTACTCATCAGAGCCTGGGAGATCTGAACCGCAGTTCCAATGGAGGAGCCCCTAAACGCTGTTCGCTGGATGGCAGTCAGCTTGATAGTTCCAGAGACACAGATACAGGGACACCTTTCAGTTCCCCGACTCCAGTCTCTAACCCCTGCAAATCAGCCTCCACACCTAATGAGAGGTAGCTCCAGCAAATCACTACTAGTAGTGCTCTAATTGTGTAAACTGACTGTGTAATTTCAAATATTTATAAATGTCTTGATGGCATTTTGTTTGTTGAGCAGCATTACCCCCTCCAAACAGCCAGTCCCACTGTATGTGGATAGCTCCCCTGTCTCTGAGACCTCACCTCCTAAGAGAGAACTGGGAATGTCCATACCAGTCATTGGAGCGAGTGAGTCTCTAATTTGTGTAATTGATTAAATTGTGTTGAAGTTAGTTGTTTTGATGCACAAAATGAGTGGTGTATGTTCTCAACCTGTGTCCACACCATCTTATTTTTGAACCATCAGCCGCAGCTGTGACCAAGCCCGCAGCACCCCCAGTGATCCCTATAGGCAGCACCATTCCAACGGTGGTAGGCCGAAGCGTCATTCCACGCATGAGCTCACCAAATGCCAACACACCTGACTTGATCAATGGGCTCAACGGAGCTGCCCCAAAGAGACCCCATTCACCCTCTCCGGAGGAGCCACCTAGGAAACTTAAAGACACAGAGCAGGTTACCATTTACAGTTGTACTGAATGCTATTACATAATAAAGAGAACAAAGACTAGTGCCGTATGTGTGCTGTCTCTGATTTATATTTAGATTAATGGATCCTCATCTAGTTTACTTGATTATCTATGTACTACGTAGAATTCTGGTGCTATTAACAGCTACATACCTGCTACATAGCATTGCATTTTAAAGTGGTATCAGCATGTCTTTACAATAAGGATCTTGTGATTCTTGTCTTTTTTTGCTTTAGATATTCCTAGATGAGTCTGCATTTAAAGAACCATACCCACCTTCTAGTAATGGACTGGATCAAGAAGGTGGTCCAACAGGAGTGAGTCCAGGCCACTTTTCTCTCTCTCTGTTTAAATTGCTACTGCTTTTCTTGTACTTCATTTATCACGTCTATTTTATATTGTTCAAGATGGTCAAAGAAGGAATCAAATCTCTGATATCTGTTATAAACAGGATGGTCCTGCAGTGACACAGCCTATGCCTATTCCAACCATTGACACTTCACGGACACAGGTAGATGTCAACATATACGTTTTTGTGATGCTGAACAAAATGGGATGATTTGTAACAGCTCTGTATGTTTTCAGAGACTACCCAGTAAAGAACTGCCAGATGCATCGTCTCCAGTTCCTACAAGCAACATACGTGTTGTTAAGAACTCCATTAGGCTGACTCTTAACCGGTAGCAGTGAACTCCCCACAGGTAATGCTGATTTTGATAGCCACTCCAAGATTATTTTCTTTTTCTATATTTACAGTCGGTTAGGCAGCTGTCTGCGGAGAGCCAGGCTATTGTGGCCAGCAAGAGTGCTTTTAAATTCTGGCTGCCTCTGGTGTGCATCTGATCATCTTCCAGATGACATTTGTAAAACTTTTTCATTGTACAATATGATGCTCTTGTGTTTTTGTTTTGTTTTGGGTTTTTTTTTCCATCTTTTAATACCGCCTTAATGTGTCAAAATGCTTGCAAAGTCAACATCTGAGTGCTTTGAAGCATAACTTGTACAGTGGGTGTAATTTGTATATAATGTCTTGAAAAATGTTTGTCTTTGTTTAACATTCTAATGTAGTTTTTACTAACAAAAAATTTATATATAAAAAAAAATAGAAAAAAAGTCCTGTGTGTTCCTGTAAAAGATTATCTCCATTTGTTTTGTCAGTGTTTTCCTCCTCAGTCTTTTGTTATAATTGTATGGTTCTGATAGGGACTTGAGGAGGACTACGGTTGGAGGGTTTTGTTTTTTTGGTTTGTTTTTGTTTTTTTCCATTTTTAAAACTGATATCCACCCCCTGTTCCTTCATGGATATATGTATCCTACCGGCAACAATGCAAGAGTGCTGCTGTTGGGAATGGTTAGGGTGAGGATTGCTGAGAAGGTAAAGAGGTTTGTTTTGCTGAAAAGATTTATCTTTGCTGAATGATGAGTGAATGTGGCTGTGTGTTTGTAAATGAGTGATAGATTTATTCCCTGAATTTAGGGTTTGACCCCTGCACCTCCCATGGAGGTTTGTTTGACATCATCTTAATTTCACTCGAAACAAAGAAGAGACAAAAGGAGAAATGTATTTCCCCAATTTTTTTTTTTTTTTTTTTGAACAACTGTTTTGCCATGTTGGTGTACAAAGAGGCATCAGTATGTATTTGAATATATGCTTATTGTTCCTTTGGGGTTACTTTACTTTTTATTTATATCCACTTATTTGTACCATGAAATTTTTATATCGTAGGCATTGCAGTTGGATTTTTCTCCATTTACACAACTCAGTTTTGACTCTTCTTGTTGAACATGCTTAGGGAAACTACTATATAAATGTTTAACTTATAGTAGTATATACATGTCCATGGGTTTTGTTTTGTTTTGTTTTTTTCTTCCTTTTGTAGGGCAAAGAAATTGTATTTCAGAACGTATTTTTGTATGTAATGTATTCTGCCTCCTTTAAACTAAGACCATAAAATTTCACAAACCCCGCCCTGAGTCTGTTGTCTTTACTGCTCCACTGGCTGTTTATAGAGCTGTGTAAATTCCACGGAGCTGTACGGGGCAGTAGGTTTCTCCACAGGAATTTTGGTGGAATAATCCTTGCTCCTGCGGTGACGTGTGCACAGCTCAGACGTGTCTCGGAAAGAGAATACTGCAGGTTTCACACTGCTGAGCTCGGTTAATCTCGTACACGCTGGAAGTTTGAGGCTTTGCGATGTGGTAGTAAAGTAAATCAGGGATACAAGTATTGATCTCATTAATAGTTAATGTCTAGTTTTATCGTAGACGAGCTTAAGGTTCACTTATACAGCAGCACTTTGCTTGCTCAACAGGTGTTTTAAATGCTTAAACAAGTTTCTAAAGAAGCACACAGCGCTCTTAAATGTATGAAATTGTTTGCAGTGGGCTGTTTAGAATGAGTTTTTAAATGTGTTGTTAATATAGCCGCTCTACTGGTTTGATTAATTTTTGTTTTCTGAGCCGAACTTCCTTGTTCGGTTTTCTGGGAGATTCCCAATGGAGTGACGTCACGGGGGGGATTACCCTCCAAGAATGACTGCTCTGAGAACTGCCAATTTCTTCATCTACATTCCTCTCAGGACCACCTCTGCAGCCCCTTGTGCGAAACTAAGGCTGCCCTCACCGTGTTAGATTACGACATGTGTTTTGAAGTAGTTTTGTCTAATTATCACAGCGTGGCGTGACGCAAAGTTCACCACCCCAATGCCAAGCTTAAGTTAGGTGTTTATACACCCGCCCCAGACTTCCTAGAGTACTTCAACTCTAAGACAATTAGCAGGAGCGTGTTTATAGTATACACCAACTTTAAAACGACCTCCTTGTTTCTACATTAATTGTGTCATTTCAACTCCACCGACCATGTACAATTACAGACGTACAGATTGAATTGATCAGGCACAGCAGTGTTTCTGGAGTTTTTAAACACCTCTAATCACAATTGTTGTGCCATATAGACTACATGTATTTCGTTTAAATATAATGCCTTATTACACAACTGGCTATTTTTAAGTTATTTTGAGTTCCACAGTCACTACTTAAATCACC
Source organism: Hoplias malabaricus (assembly GCF_029633855.1). NCBI lineage: Eukaryota > Metazoa > Chordata > Actinopteri > Characiformes > Erythrinidae > Hoplias > Hoplias malabaricus. Next base: position 10,928,327 of record NC_089807.1, on the reverse strand, counting down.
CATATATTTCTAATATATGAGTAAATAATAATAATATAATCCCAAATTGGAACTGTGTGATCAATAATTGTAAATATTATGACCAAAAGCCTCCATAGCTAGTAATGTATAAATACAAAATGCCAAAACCACACAAACATTACTAGTGGTAGATTATTTTAGCTTGCTTTTTTTGGTTCATAAATTCTAACTTTAACATACATTTAAATCTTATGAATGTGCAACGTATTGTAACCAAATGTAAGAACCAATAGAGAAGTATTGCAGAGTAGTTGAGTTCGTATGCTGTATTGTATTTCTTAAATCTACACGATAATGAGATGCATGAACCTATTTGTTCTTACATTTGGTTACAATAAGTTTAACATTCATAAAAATTAAATGTATGTTAAAGTAGGGTGACCAGACGTCCTCTTTTACCCGGACATGTCCTCTTTTTTAGACGTAAAAAATGTCCGGGAATTTGCTTTTCTAGAGCTTACATAGAACTTCGAGAAGTTTCGTTCACAAACTAGTCCCGCCCTCCCCTACTCCGTTTGGTTCGCTTGAGTGAGAAGGGGGCGTGGTGAAGTAGCTTAAAATCTTCTGATTGGACAGTCTTACTGTAGAGCTACCGTTATTGGTCGAGAACCTTCTCTGTAAACATTTAATTGGTCAGTCTGCACGTCAGTAGTCCCCCCCCCCCCCTTTCTCTTTTTCACCATCTCAGATCTGGTCACCCAATTTAGGGTTAGAATAGCACCCACTTTTTAGCAGTTTTCCCCCCTAGAGTAGAGTAGTCTTATCATAGATCTATTTTTAGCTTTTACATTACCTCCTGATGCATCTTACATGCTTCAATTATAAACATTATTTTCGAGCTCAGCCGTCATTTTAAGAGAAACAGAAGTGTGTGGATCAGTACGTGAGTTCAGTAAAAGTATCTGCCAGAAAACAACTTCCATTCAGAAGTTTAGATTGATATAATTTATCATTTAACACCTCCATGTAACAATTAAATAAAGAGTGCTCCTGTAAACAAAAATACCCGTCCAACATCATCCTGTGGGCAGCATCCTGTGACCCGTGATTAAGGACTAGAAGATGACTAACAGCAGATGTACGTTACTGTCTCTGACTTTATATGGTCAACCAACAATTTAGGTGTATCTAAGAGACTGGTCAGTGAGTGGATACGGTTCAAAATCTCCAGCCGCACTACTGTGTCTGATCCATCCGCGTAGGCGCAACACTGACTACTTACACGTCCGTCGAGAAAGATTTACTACTCAGATGATAATAATAGGCAATATCTGCTCTGTGGTGGTCATCTGGGGCTTACAAAGCTCGGGCTTGAAAATCTGTGCTTGAAGAACTTTACCTGTATGGTCAGTTTAAAGACGGAAGAAAACAGTAAAACAAATAAGTAAAAATGTACTTAAACGAACACCAAGAATGTGTAGTATTTAGGAGACGCTGTCTTTATATGTGACAGACAGCTGGTCAGTATATTAGGACCTAATTAATAATGATTTAATGATGATTTAATACGCCTTCGAAACTGAACCAGCAGTACGTCTCTCTCTCTCTCTCTCTCTCTCTCTCTCTCTCTCTCTCTCTCTCTCTCTCTCTCTCTATTGGCTGTAGTGAGAAGGAGGGCGAGTTCAGGGCTTGGGGGAATTCCCCAAATTGGAGTAACACTAATCTCATTCAGCTCAAAGCTCATACGCTCTCCTGTCTGCTGCCGAAAGGGTGTCCGCCGACATGGATGGTGAGTAGTAGTCGTTAATGATTCTATAATTCCGTTTTCCCGCCTTAACAACGCCTTAATGTGCCAATGGAAAGCACTCCACCGCCGCTCGCATTCACCACGAGACGTCAGGAGTCTTTAGCTTTACAAAATTACAGTTCCTCCTTCATTTTCAGTCTACTAGTGTGTTCTGGGTTAAAACCCTGTTTAGAAAAGCTGTGTTGTACTTGAATCTAGTAACTAGTTGCTTTTATTGTGTGACTTGGATTAACGGCTTATTACGTTCGTTAATAAAATCGAGCGCTGCCACTTATTTAACAACACGGAGGAATTCTCGACTGAATACAATATGAAAACATTGTTATCGATTTAAATCAAAGTAAGGATTGTTTTTCGTCTTTTCTACTGTAACATTTAATGGTACAAAGTGGTAGAAACTTGGCTAATTTGACTGTAATCCATGACGGGTAAATCTGCACCAGGAAATCAAAATGAGGAACCTCTGGCTACTGTGCGGTTTTTTTTTCAAGTTCCCATTAGCAGCACTGTTAGCAAATATCTTGAGTTTGCACTTGGGTTCTTTTTTAATGTAATAATTTCCGGACTTAATCTTTTCTTGCACAGCTCACTTTCCCGCGCTGAAGAGTAAGTTAACCCAACTCTGCCAGATTTAAAGACGTTTTAGCCTGCATCTAACCCGCTTATAACACATTTACACATGTTTATAATCGCTTCTATACGCTTCATTTGGAACACTTCCCTATTTTGCCTTAGGTGCTTTGCTGAGTTTGAGTTTGTAGAGTGACAGTCATTTCCTGTGTGTTGCTCTGAGAGCAGGTAGCAATGAGTGAGGTCAGTTGTTAGAGACACTGCTCAACAACATGTCCACTCTCTCTGTCATGATAAGGAGAGATGTGTCCTCCAGGGAGATCAAATCATGCTCAGCTCATGGTCAGTGTTAGAAAAGTGTTAGGAGCTTGATTCCAAAATGTTGTGTATGCAGTTGTGCGTTTATTAAGCTTTAGACTTTGAAAATAACAAAGTGAATGCAAAGAATGGGTGTCACACTAGGCATGATCATGGCAGTCCATAACTCAGTGAGAGTGTAATGAAACCCTTCAAGGCCATATAGACAGGTTGAGACCTCAGTGTGAGAGCAGGAACCTCTGGCATCTCATGCCACACACAGCTGTGTCTGAGCAGGTGTGAGAAAAAGCTTTGTTAATCATAATCTGCTACTGTGGTCCACTGAGAAAGAAGAGCTGGTGGGGAGCCCACTAACAGGTGTAGCAAGGGGAAAATTATTTGATGTTTTTTCATGTCGGGGGTGGTGTGAGAGCAGGTTCTGAGGAAAATGATGTGGTCTGCAGATGTTTAGATGTTTACATTTGAGCAGTCCCACTTAAGACCTCAAAGTGCTTGCGTATGGATAGCCATGTTCCCCTGCTTTCATTCTTGACGCTTGCACTAAACTTTTTTTTGTTGTTGCTCTTTTAGAGGTGCCCATGCTTGCTTATGGTGTCTTCTAAAGCTTGCAGATGTAAACTACTGTATATTATTGTAATCAACACTCACCCCCTGGCCTTTGCCTTCTCTCTAGTGGGAGAACCCTGTGTTCAGATCTTTGAGCAACCCAAACAAAGAGGCATGCGCTTCAGGTATAAATGTGAGGGCCGTTCAGCTGGCAGTATACCTGGAGAAAGAAGCTCAGACAATAACAGGACTTACCCAAGCATTCAGGTATGTTTACTGCTTTGCCCATCTTTCCCTGTGCAGGTAGGTAATGACAAGTGTTCTTAACCATTTTTTTTATGTTACTGTCAGATTCTAGGCACATGCAGAAAAGGAAAAGTGCGGGTGTCTTTGGTAACCAAAAACGAGCCTTACAGACCACATCCACATGACCTTGTTGGTAAAGACTGTAAGGATGGTTACTATGAGGCTGAATTTGGACCTGAACGCAGAGTCATTGCGTAAGTCTGTGCTAACAATGAACACATCCATCTACAATTCAAAACACTGTGAGAAAAGACTCTCTGTGAACTTTAAATATCACCTATTCATGCTGAATCATGCACTCTTTATGCATTAACATTTTTTTAACACACGCATAAATCTTATATTGAAGGAAAAGTATGTCAAAGCACACCGTGTCCTCTAGAAAACCCACTGGATATTTTGTCTGGAATGTTATATTTGTTCTGTTGCAATTTTTTCCCAAATGAACTTAAAACATTATTGTGTTCCACATCAAAGTAATTCCTGTGTGCCTTTGTGGAGTTTAATGTCAGGGTGCCACACACCCACCTACTCCACCCCCACATGCACACAGACACACTCAAAGTACATGCTGCTACAGTTCTCTTCTAAAGATCTGTCCATCTTTTTTTAATATAAACATTTTTTTACAGACAGGGAGGGAGTGAGGGGATTCCCCCCTATGCAAAATATGAACCTTAGAGCTGCAGAATTCTGAATAATCAGCTTAGCCATCTCTCATGTTTAAAAACTACAGATAATTACACCTGGTGTGGTTAGTACTGGATGTTGAGTTGCTGGAATCATCTCACTCAAATGACTCGTGGTGTGTTTCCCAGGTTTCAGAATCTGGGCATCCAGTGTGTGAGGAGAAGAGAGGTCAGGGATGCCATAATGCAGAGAGTGAACCGAGGCATCAACCCCTTCAATGGTAAGACTTTATTCTTGTGACCTTTTCCTCTGCTGTGTTTTTGTGTTTCTCTTACAATTATCAGGGACCCGTTTTAAAAGTTGTTTGTTGGTGATAAATAAGATCAGAGTGATTTCATATCCATTATATAAACAGGTGACTCATTGTAAATCAGTACCACATACAGATCCGTTAGTTCCTCCTGCAGTTCAAACTATGGTAGCATCATTAGTTAAAAAACAAAAAAAAAAGGTCACTTCTCCTTTTTAGCAAAACTGTTGCTCAACTGGCTGCGGTGTTGCATTGCATGTGACCAGGGGGAAATTATTCAGAGCAGGAATAGAGGCCTACTCCTGAAAAAACTCTTTATATGTGCTGCCTGAAATAATCAAGAGGAAGTCGAAACTCTATTTTATTTTAAATGATCGTGTTAGAGTATCCCAGTTCCAGAAACATCGATTTACTGTTAGTTCCACACTCTTAAACAGAAAGCATGAGTAGAATCATTCAGTTATTCGAAGTATCCTAGCTATTCACAGTGGTGTGCAGGAAACACAGAGGTGGAGGTTTTACATTGTAGCTACGTTGAGCTAGTAGAATTGTTCCCTTTCAGCTGGTTTAAAAACTTGAAGTGAAATTAAATGCAGTAGAGGCGTAGAACTGTAATGTAACACAAATTACATTTAAGCTCAGCAGCACATGGCCATTCCTGAAGCTCTTACTCGTAGCATACACAATCCCTTAATGTCAGTGTACCAGTATTATCCTTAGGCATGAGCCCTGAGGATAAACGGCTCCATTAATAAACCCACAGAGCCATTTAGGATCCTTAAACAACCCTCTGAGATGAAAATGAGAGTAGCAGGCTGTCATTTGGCCACTCCAGAAAGGCATTTCACAACAGAAGATGTGGTCCTGTTGTTACTTCCTCTTGGTCATTTCGTCCATCTCCAAGGTGGCTTAGTGATCGTTCTCACTTCCACAGTGAAGACCCAGTACTTCCTGAACTGATTATGTGTTTCGTTCTAAAAGCAGCAGATACAGAGCTGTAACGGTAACACCCATTAGCTACTTGTTACTGTAGGGGTTTTTTACAGTGGCTGTGTAAATGGTGTATATTTTTTTAATGATTTTTTTGTTGACTGTGCCAGAAGTGCTGATGACAACCATGATTATGGTGGGCCATTATATCAAAGATTTTTAACAATGCTTGAAAAAAGTTGGGATTTTATGAACACACTTGTAGGGCCACAAAACAATATCTATTATATGTTCAGAAATCGTATTATGGTTTGTTACCAAACAGATTTCATTATATAGCCAAGCACTATTCATTATGCAGTAATGAAAGCATATCTTGATTCAATCCCTTCTAAAAATGCATAATTTAGTAAGAATACTTTTTATATTACTTGTGATGCTTGGTCATACTTGTAACTGCCAATGAGGCAGTAATGATCTCACTTTTTCTAGTTCTGTCCCACTGTTATTGGCCTTTCTGACTCATGTGGAGACAGTGTGGATAGCTTGCTTTCTGTAATAATAATAATATCAGACTGTCAGACAGAAATTGTTAGTGATATGAGAAAACATTTAGAGGTTGGAGATGTATGTAGGTGCTGCTAATGGCACCATGCCCACTGGATGGAGGATCTACCTTTCCTTTAGCCCTCTCTCTCTCTGCCTTTCGTCCTCCATCGGCCCACACTAACCCAAATGCTCCCCTCTTGACACCTACAAGCTTCGTGTGTTTGTCTGAGTTTCTCTGTCCCTTTAGGCATGCACGTATATGTGTATGCAAAAAAAGCATGCACGCACACCACCTCCTCATTTTCACACTCTGCCTCTGTCTTCAACACCCACTCAGCCTTCCACCTTCTCTCTATTTATCAGCTCTGTCTACCTAGTGCTTCTTCTGTCATCGAGTCTACACATTCACTCCCATTTCAGTGTCTATAGGTTGTTTGAAACCTTTTGTGTGCTCCTGGTTCATTGACTTGATTTTCCATGTGCATATATCTTTTCTTTCCGATACGGGGGTGCTTGATATGTCTGTATATGTAGATGATTAGAAATGTCAAACAAAACAACACCAGGTTTTCACATGTGTCAAAATTACATAAAGAGTACAATTAAAGTACATTTAAACAAAGTAGACAAAATGATTATACGTTGTCGGTTTATTATTAAGGAAAAGTATCTGATATGACATATATGTTATTAGCAAATTGTGTGAATCTCTACGATTAGCAGTTATTTGAAGGTGAACGTAAACATACTCAAAGCAATGGGATAGTAATCAGTTGTGAGTTTATTTTAAAAAGAACTGGGATCTATCAAAAGCTGAGAGATGTTCTTCATAACACGTTTGTGGAATCTCGGTACCTTTTTCTCCATTTCTATTGAGGGCTTCAGAAAAAGAGATGTTGATGCTCATCAGGTTGGAAAAGGTTACCAGACCACTTCTAAAGCGGTTGTATTCTACTCTGATTTATGTCACTCTGCTTAGTGTGGCTGTGCAAGAACCATGACTGCTCTTTCATCAGATATATTTGTGCGAGTCAGTTTCCTCAGCAGAGTGGCTACAAGGCACTAACCGTCCTGCAGTAAGAGGCTACATTACAACCCATAAAGTAGCTAAACATTAGCCATCTACATTCCTATGGGTCTGTAGTACATTTTAAAAGATGAAAAGCACATTCCTTACTCTAATAAACATTCTTTAACAATGCACTCTAAAGGAACTTTACATCTCTGAATACTCGTAGCCTCAGTCAGACGTTAGAACGTTATTAACTTCCTAAGACTAGTGAAATAAAAAAGGTTTACTGCTTTGTTTTATTTACGGATTTTCCTTACCTATCTGATTAGGGCCACTGATCCACGGTCAGCTAAAATAATTGCAGTTTCTTTTTTAAATATATATAAAAATCCATCCTTCCTGAGCCTAAGGGTGTGAGATTTTTTTGCAAACAACTCTATCCTCCTCTCCTTCACTTTTTTTCCTCCACTGGTCTTTGTGGTTTAAGCAGAGGCCGTGCTTGTGTCAGGTTAACAACCTCTTCACTTCAGAATCGTCATACGTCTCCAGCCCCTATGAATTCTCGCTTGCTCTGTGATATTTCCACCTGTGACCTCACCCCTAGCTGTCAGATGAACGTCACCATCGGCAGTGGGCAGGATATCCTACTGTGGACAGACTCCTGAAAGAGAGAAAGAGTGGGCTATGGTGCACGCAGTGAGAAACGTCTTTGCGCGCGTTTTGTGTGGGATGACAGTGTGTGTGTGTGTGTGCCTCTCGATGTAAGCCACTGTGTGGGCACAAGTCTGTGTCTCACCCGGGGATACCGTGGAGTAATATTTGCAATAGTATGACGTCGAGAGAGAGAGTCACTCTGAGATGTTCAAGATAATCACACTTTGAATTAAGTCATTTCTTAATTTATCACCCTCATGCCCTCTTATCATGACTGTGCAAACTGCTGTTGTTTTTTTCTTTCACTGACTTTCAGTCTTTCATGTATGGGGTGATAACGCAGATAGATGTTTCCAACAATTCGAATTGCTAATATGCAAGTTATGAGTGTTAGGAACTGAGTTGTGAGCCAGCATATAAGGATTGCATATGTCTTTAAAAAGCAAATGATTGTCACTATAAGTGGTGGTGATGTTGCTGTTGCATTACAACCAAAGCCCAAAATTCAACTACTTGGGCACCACAAAGATACAACAAAAGTAAAATAATGGGAGACAACTGCAGTTATTGTACAATAAATAGGAATACAGTTTCCACCCTGTTGTCCTGAATTATAGATGAATAAATAGGTTGGTGTGGTGGTTTTTCTGAAGTATCTAAAGAGTGAAACATTGAGTGCAGTACCATGTCTCAGTCCTTGATGGAATTACCTTGGTGGCACTTGTGATTTAAATGCTCTAGATTTGCACTAAAATAAACCACTAAAGCATTCATTAAGACTTGTATTATTACTCACAAAATGTCAATGTTTTTAAATGTGCAGTTCCACGGGAGCAGCTCTTGCAGACGGAGGAATACGACTTAAATGTGGTCCGTCTGTGCTTCCAAGTTTTTCTGCAAGATGAGACTGGACGTTACAGCATCGCACTGCCTCCTGTCATCTCTAATCCCATCTATGACAATCGTGAGTGCCCACAAAACACATATGTCGTTATGGACCAGAAGGGAAATAGCTTCAGGTCGTTTAGTGAAAACTTTGAAAGGTGATACACTTAATCTTCATGAGCTACTGAACAATTTCAGCATTATTCGCCAGTGTTGTATATAAAACTAGAGCATCAGGATGGAATTTGTCTGGGATTGTAAAGAATTAACCCCCTGAACTTCGGGTTAATAGGTCAGTAATTGATTATAAGGCTCATTATCAGTAACTGGGGTGAATTATTTGTATTAGGAATATATAATGAACTCTGATTGAATTGAGGGGTGCACATTTTTCATACAAGCTATTTTATGTCATGTATACTACATTACAGGAAGTGAGCATGGCCCCATTCAGCACTTCCTGAGTTCTCAGCGGTATGAGTACAGTGCATACCGGAAGCCACTGCACAACTCTGTCAGCCAGTGTGCCTGTCCATAATATAGATATGTTTAGACTGGGGGTGGGGGGCAAAATATGGCGCAGCACTGAAAAAAAAATGAAGATAAGTGTTTGTGTCATTTAGATGACATGAAATAGAACATTGTCCATGATCACATATAAATGATATTAAAATATGCACCCTTATTAGGACATGTCGTACACATAGGTGTCATAGACACCTTCACACACTCACAGTGGAGGCTTCAAACAGCCCCACCCTCACGTTCTAAAAGGGAACCTACCGGCCTCTTATATATTTAGCTACTTCACACACTTCCTGGTGTGTTCAAGCATGTAAAACATTTCTGCTTTATATGGTTACAGAGAGAGTAAACTACAAATTCCCGTTCTATTTTTCAGATCTCAAGCTGGTCTGATTTAATGACCTCATAGACTTTTATTTGTTCTGTGACATGACATTTTAATAAATGACATCATTATTTCTGTCACTATCCAGGGGCGCCAAACACAGCAGAGCTGCGCATTTGCAGGGTCAACAGGAACAGCGGCAGTGTGAAAGGTGGCGATGAGATCTTCCTGCTTTGTGATAAAGTGCAGAAAGGTAGAAACCCAAATTCTTCATACAGTACTAGTGGTTTAAAAAAATACTGATTTCAAATTTCAGTAAAATATTTTTCATTCTTCTCTCCCTCCCATTCATTTCTTCAATCGTTCACTTGTGTTGCTATTATGCTACAGTGAACAAACATTGCCTTTTGTGGCAGCCATTCATTTCTGAATAAAACACCCATGCTTTCTTCATCTTTTCTGTTACCATTTCACTAATTCAGCCATCTTTCACCTCATTCCCTATCATAAAATAGATGATATAGAGGTACGCTTCTTCACCCAGACCTGGGAGGCAAGAGGCTCTTTCTCTCAGGCAGATGTGCACAGACAGGTGGCCATTGTCTTCCGTACACCTGCCTACTGTGACACCTCCATCCCAGCCCCTATAACTGTGCAAATGCAACTGCGCCGCCCTTCAGACCAAGAAGTGAGCGAGCCCATGGAGTATAGATTTTTGCCTGATGACAAAGGTAAGATGATCTTTTTTCAGTTTTTATCTTCCCATGTGTTCTAGTATGTGAAAACATTTCTGTAACTTATACATTCATAAATGGTTTTTTGGACACACTTTATGTAAGTGTTCATATGCAAACAAGACAACTACATCAGCAAATCAGGAAAACAAAGCATAGACCTATACAAAAAAATGTAAGAATACCTTGTATGTTGCATTTTAATTTTCATGTATTTTATGCATTGAACCAGTTACGTAATACTGATACTTTGACAGAGTTTGACAAGTCAAAAGCAAACAATTTCTGTATTTTTAGGCAAAGTGATTGCAGTTTATAAATTTAATTGCAATGTAACACCCTCATTATGTCTGTGACATGCACTAGTTGTACAATAAACAACAAAATCAGCTGTAGTACTCTGCCATTTCACATTTCACACAAAAATACTGTCAGTGACAGTATTGTAATTGCAGTTTTATCCGAAAACACCTACTGGAAGAGGCCTTTATGAATTTGTTTTATGTCAGTTGTCATGACAAACTTATTTTTAGACAGTATACCATGTTGGTGTTGTGTTTGAGCTTCAATTTGCTCTCGTGTTCAGTATGTGTTTATTATTTAATTTAGATCCTTACGGCTGTCAAGAGAAGAAGCGGAAAATAGACAACCTGATGAAGAACTTTTCTGGCTTTCAATCTGGAACTCTTAGTGCTATGAGCAGAGCAAAGACTGTGACCCCAAGGATTAAAAGTGGTAAGTCTTTTTGTTGTCTATTCTATGTACATAGAGATCACCACTTAGAATGCGGTACAATTTCATACATATCCACATTTATCTTCCACAGAGCCACCAAATTACTATGGAAGGCACTCCAGCCATGGAGGAATGAGACCAAATCCACCAAGCATGTATAACACCACCTATCAGTCCAGTGCCATGATGCCATCAACATCAGCATCTCCAGCGCCGGCAGCATTCAGTCAAAGTCAATGGCCCAGTCCTTCACTTAATTTCAACCAAGCAAGTAGCAACCTCGGGCCCAGTAATGGAGTGGGCATGCAGGTTAGCACAGGTAATGCTGTTTCCACTCTCAGCACCACAAATGAGAGTGGAAACAGCCTTCCTTTACTGAGTTCACTGGATCTGGAATTTCTTGACAGCCAAGGCCTCTCAAGCAACCAACCTCTGCAGGAGCAACAAAGTCAAAATGTACAACATGGCCAGCAGCCCTCCCACAGGAAGGAACCCATGCCTGCTGGAGAACCTATGTGGTATAACTATGACCTCCAAGGAGCTCAGGCGACACAGAATGGAGCATCAAACTCATGTGGTATGATGGGTTTGGGTTTCCAATACACAGAGAGTCAGGATGGAAGTGAGATTCTCCAGAGTTTTATGGGCTCTCAGACAGGTATGAATTTAAAGCAAGAGCCTCAAAGCCAAAGTACCTTAACCTTACTAGGCCCTGCTAGCTCAGTGTCCTCTGACTGTGCACAGTCCTTTGCGATGCTTAACTATGCACCAAGCAATGGCAGTACCCAAGAGGTCATGAGACAGGCAGCCTGCAGTGGGACCAATGGGCCAGGGCAAAGAAACACACAAACCCCATCATACTCCATGACCAGCACTGATATGAACTGGCCCTACTACCCAAAGTAAAAACACACCGCAGTTCAGTGAAGAGTAATAAACAGGATTATACAAATTAGCCAAATTAGATACGTTTGGAGTGGTATGGAAAATGAATAGTAAAAAAAAAAAAAAATAAAGCATTGATTTCTAAATTTACTTTTTACAGTATTAACCCTAGATGCTTAATATTCTGACTGGTCATTTTTACTACATTTGTAAGTATACATTCATTCCTGCCATTCAGGCTTGCAAAGAAGAGAACCATCCTGACGGTTACTAGCAACAAGTCCAAAAGTCAAGGTCATATTATGGGATATAGTTAACTTAGACATTTACAACAGCACCATTAAAGCCAACTTACATACAACAGCAAACACTGCCTTGACAACATATTTTCCAGGGATGGCCATTCAAATCTCAGTTAAAATTTACAAAAAAAGTTACATTAGGATGGCAGTGGTAGAAGGGAGTGCAGGTGCTGCACTCTTCTCCCTGTAACCCCGACTTGTGCAAAATAGAGAATTTGTGGCATATTTGCAGGAAGAATCATACAAAATTACATATGAAACGCTTACTTACTGTTTTCAGTCCTTTAACATCTTTTAGCTGTTGTGAAATGAAGTGCCAATATCACAGAAGGGTGAAAAGTTTACTGTGTAAAAGTTTTTTTGTAATACAGTACCAGTCAAAACTTTGGAAACATCTTCTCAGTCATTGGTGGAATAGAGCTTTTCACGGTATAGAACTGTGTACCAGCCCCTACCTCTGCACAACACAAATTATGGTCTCAAACACATTAAAAAGGTGAACAGTTCTACAAATTAACTCTTGACGAGGCCACAGCTGGTCACTGAAAACCATTCCAGGTGAGGACCTAATGAAGTTGACTGAGAGAACGCAGAGAGTGTGCCAAACTGTCAAAGCAAAAGGTGGCTATAAAACATTCTGTTGTGTTTAGCACTTTTTTGTTTACTACATAATTCCATGTGTTCCTTCATAGTTTTAATGTCTTCCATATTCATTTACAATGTAGAAAATACAGTTAAAAAAGCACTGAATGAGAAGATGTCCAAACTTTTGACTGGTATTGTACATTCACATTATGTGAAAAAGGCCCCAAAACAAAGAAATCCCAAATTAATTGATGAAATAAAACGTCTAACAATGGACCGTTTGCTGTTTTGAAGTAGCACAGACCAGTGATAGTTTATAAAACACTGCTTTCTGTTTTATGTGCATTTTCCATACCGTTGCAACTTCCTCTAATTTGGAATTATAAGTTCCACACTGCACTGAACTATGGAGGGTATGTCTGTTCTGACAATAGCTTCCATTTAATGTTTAATATTTTTTACTTCCTCTTGATCAAGTGAGATAACTTAAGAATGAGGGGACTGTGTAAGACACCACAGTCATATTAAAACTGCCGCATGATTTCAGTGGACATAGTTTGTACATAGATTTTAAACATCGTATTTGGGAATTTTGGGGAAAAAAACAATATGTCCAAACTTATTCATGTGTGGCAAGGTAATTCTGTTCCCTGGAACTTGCTGGGATCTTCAAACCCGGTGTAATGGCTATGTCATGTTAAAGAAATGTTCCATCCAAAGTTCTCAATATAGTATGTTTATTACAAATTTTCTCTTACGCTAGACTGTCAAAATAGCTGAAGTTTTGCCTTTAAAACATGATGTTCATATATTCTCTTTGACAATTTTTAAACTTCACTGTAAAAGATTGTATTTGTTTTAGTGGTACTTGTTTATGATTTGAAATGCAATTCCTTATACTTTGTATTTGTCAATCTGATATTTTTATACAATAAAATAATGTTTATCTGATCTGATGTTTCCTTTTGTTTTTCTTTAATGCTCCTGTGTTTGAACTAACTTTACTGGTCACCAGTGCTTCACCCAGCTGTCCACTAAATGAAACTGCCCTGTCCACACGAATGGACTAAGTTATCTATATCTTTAGAGTTCATAGTTCATAGATCAACTTAATGTGACACTGCTTCCTCAGTGACCCTTAAGAAATTTATATCAACACATCATCATTGGGATGATAACATACTTGTCTCATAAAGCCTTATGATTGGTCAGTTGCCCAATCGCTTTTGCAATTCTGGATTATTTGACTTATGACCATAGCGAAGCGATCTAAGGGTGTTCCTATCACTTTCTTAATGAGATCTTTCTGTTACAAGGGCCAACAAAAGAAGACGCCTTATAAACTACAGTACCAGTCAAATGTTTAAAAACACCCTTCAGGGAGGGTTTCCTTTGTTTTGGGCTGTACCTGTCAAAATTTTGGACATCTCCTCATGCAGTGTTTTTTCTCTTCGTTTTTTTTATTATTTTCTACATTGTAAATGAATATAGAAGACATTAAAACTATGATGAAACACATGGAATTATCCAGTAAACAAAAAAGTGTTAAATAAACCAGAATACGTTTTATACTTTGGATTCTTCAAAGTAGCCACCTTTTACTTTGATGACAGCTTTGCATACCCTCTCCGTTCTCTCAGTCAGCTTCACGAGGGCTTCACCTGGAACGGTGCTATTATATGTGTCCAATCTTTTGACTGGTGCTGTATTTACACTTTTATCACTGACAATGTACAGCTTTACCATGACAGTTTAACTCACTCCACAGTGTGGGCTTCTATTAACTATGATAATGTAAACTATTTCTTTTGGAGTTCAAGTGCACTTTGGTATGCAGATTAAATGAGTCACGATGAGCACGTATGCCCTGGAACAGTTCCAGGCTGACAACATCCATCATAAAACCCAGTTGTAGCATGAATAACATGAAAAGCTTGTCTGCCCTGGAACACAGCCAGGGCAGAACTTTAATCACAATGAGCTGTGTCAGTTTCCATCTTGAACCTCGTGTACAAATTCAACTACAAAAAAATTCAAAATGGTTTGGGCACTATGTGCTAATAAAAAAGAAACAGTGATTAGAAAAATTGTTAGAGTGAAACTTAATTAAACTAAATATAGTTTAATTTAAAAAGCATTGATTAGTGTTTATTACTTCTGCAATGTAATAAATAACCCAGTGTAATCAAAAATAAAACAACATTTGGGAAAGGAAATGTTAACCACTGTGCTGCATCATTCTCTCATTTTGAGATATTTTTTTTTTTTGGCAAAGTGGTCCCTACACCCACATGTCACACTATCATGTCACAGCCACATATCACAGGTCAGTCGAGCACCCACACTTACTGAGTTTACAATGTTGCTCCAAAATCTGTATAAATATGTATATATCTCTCAGTACTGCATTATGATGTTTCCAGCTGAGTTTATCATCTATAAGTACACACAACTTCTTGGTGTATTTATTGATGATAAACTCATGTGGAATGGATCATATTACAGTAATATCACATAAAATAGTGAAAAATATTGGTGTTATCTGACAAATTAAATATATTTCCTTCTCAGTCTATATTATGCAATGATATAATCTTATCAAAGTATCTCACGGGCATTCATATCCTACAAAAGCGGTTTGTCAGAATGATCACTTCTTTTCTTTCACCCACTCTTTTTAACTTAAAGATCCCAAACATATGTGACATCAACCTTTTTCAAACCTGTCAGTTTATTTTCTTAGTCAACAAAGCCTCCTTCCTGACTGTTTCTAAACTCATTTAAATATAGATCTGAAATCCATCAATATTTCACCGGAGCCTCCGACAACCTGCATCCTGCCTTCAACAGAACCACATTAAGCCAATTCACAATTTCACAC
Organism: Hoplias malabaricus; assembly: GCF_029633855.1. Lineage (NCBI taxonomy): Eukaryota > Metazoa > Chordata > Actinopteri > Characiformes > Erythrinidae > Hoplias > Hoplias malabaricus. Next base: position 10,912,877 of record NC_089807.1, on the reverse strand, counting down.
AGAGGACCTTGCATATGGAACTGTTTGCCACCGAACATGAGAACTTGCAACAATCTGAACTCCTTCTAAAGTCCATTTCTTGTTACGCCCATCTGTTTTTTTTTAATCCACACTACACCAACCATCTCTTTGGTATGACTCTTTTATTCTGTATTTCTATTCTTTTTTCCCTGTACATTTTCTCTTGTTTTTCTGTAACTCTTCTTTAATGTGTATAATTTAAGCTAAAGTGGGAAAGTGCATGGTACAAGCCCTTTGGACATTTTTTCCCTGCACTATTTCATTTGATATTTTGTGTTTTCTTTTTTATTCTGTACTCCAATATCAAATCTATAGTGTGCGTGCACTAATATAACACACCATATAATGACAGATTCTGGCAATTGAACTGTACTCTGGTAAGAAACTGGATGGCTGTATCAGTGTCAGTTATTTCCATTCACATTTCTGAACGGTTGATTCATCAAACCACAAAAACATGTTTCCATTGTTAATCTGTCCAGGATGAGCTCAGAATGTATTTGCAAACATTTTCCAGAAAAGTTGGGACAACAAGAATTTGAGATTTGCCATTTCTCTTAAAAACTGACAAAAAACACAAATAGAAAAGTAATGTTTTTACTGACCAGCTTGATTGCAATGACTACACAGGAACTGTTAATTTGATGCCTGTAAGAAAAAACAAACATGCAAAAAATACAAAATACATTGAGGTTGGTCTTTGAAAACTAAAAAATATTTTTTTTCAAGATATTTAATAAATTCACAGATTTCTTATTGATTGCATTTTACAGAAAAACGTGATTTCTGGAAACATTTTATGTTTGTTAAAAACATTAAATGCCATAGTATATTGAAAAAATAAGAAGTAAATGCAGCAATATTTAGAGAAATTGGCACACTCGGTGAAATTCTGACTGCAGTCCGTAGAACATTTTCTTAGTGGTTGCTTCTGCTAGTCTTATTTAACTGATGAACAAACATCAGCTGATTTAAATCTAGTAATCTCAAAACCTGTGCTTTTTTATGACGCACTAACATTGGAGCCTGAGTAACAAGATCTGGCACGTTGTTTAACATGGACGTCGTTAGACCTGTTTTACGGAGGCTATAGCTGTACTTTATGAATGTTCTTTAGCCACTCAAATGCTTTCATTTTCAACAGCAGTTCTGTCTCTATATTAACACTGTAGTGAAACTGGGGCGCACTAGGACCTGGGGGAGCTGCTGCTGTTTGATGCCGTTGGCAGTCGGTCTGTATTGCTTTCTTAACAGAATACGCACACGTAGCGTTTCCAACCGTCCCGTAAAATACGGAATTTTCCCGTATTCGTACATTAAAAGATGCGTTCCGTTAGGAACCGATACAGGATGCTTTTTGTTCCATATTTTTCAGTTGACACTGTTATGTCGAAGGAAACCCGCAGCTTTCTTTTTGTTCGGTCGGTGCGAGGGGCAGATTCTCCACCTCTGCTAAACAGATAACGTCCTTTCATTGGTTGTCACCTTTATTTAGCCAATCATCAGCCAGAGTAATCTATCCATCATTCCGCGCTGCAGCCAATGGAGTCACAGTCCCTCCTACAGGGGGTTGTTTTCCCGTGGCAATGAAAGAAGCAGGTCACCGCTGAAAAACTAAGAACTACAGCTCTGCTTTTAGATCTAATGTTAGAACTAATGTTAGCAACGTGTCCTGGAAAAGCTACATTTCATTCTCCCTCAACACATCACAGATGAATTACACAAAATCACACGAGATAATTAAATTTCATATACATTAACAACATTAACAAACAATTATTAGAGTGTAAGACAAATATGAGCAATTAATTCTATGACATTTTGACTGGACATATGATCATGTAGTGAGGATGAGACTGTCTTTTATACTGTTAGACCAATAAAATTCTTTCACTTCAGATCTTATTGTAAATAATCCATCCATCCATTGTTTGTAAGCGCTTATCCAGTTCAGGGTCGCGGTGGGTCCGGAGCATACCCGGAATCACTGGACGCAACGCGGGAACACACCCTGAAGGGGGCGCCATTCCTTTGCAGGGCGACATACACACACATTCACTCACACACTCACACCTATGGACACTTTTTGAGTGGACAATCCACCTACCAAGGTGTGTTTTTGGATTATGGAAGGAAACCGGAGCACCCTGCGGAAACCCACATGGACATGGGGAGAACACACCAAACTCCTCACAGACAGTCACCCGGAGCAGGACTCAACCCCCTAACCCCAGGTCCCTGGAGCTGTGTGACTGAGACACTACCTGCTTCACCACCGTGCCACCATTTACTGTAATTAATGAACAATTTAAAATAATATAGTTATTTTAAACTTGTAATACAGTATTTGCAAAATACATGGACACATTCTGCTTTTCCATTGTTCAAAAATGCTACTATCAGGTACTGACAGTCCTGATGGCAGTTGGCTTAATAAATGTCTGACAACAAAAATGTTTTATCTGATTTACTACAGTCAAAAATAATTTACAAATGCATATTGGTCCCCCAGCCTCTGCATTTTGATTTCAGAAAGTTGGCCACCCTATGCACACGGTGTATGCAGGGAAAAGATGTAATAGGTTTCCAGACATTTCAAGACAAAGATAAAGTAAATATATTATTGAATGCCTGTTACAATCTTTAATTTGCCAAATTGAAAAGCCACTGATGCACTAGTTGAAACAGTATTATGTTAGCAGAGGAGACCTGATTAATAATGAATGTAAATAAGGCTTGCTAAAAAAGCCAGTTAAAATGTTCATGCATTAAACACTGCAGTATTTACCTGCATATAACGAGTAATAGTTGTTCATAACTCAGTTTTGTTTTTGAACCCCTGGTTAAAGCTTAGCCCCCACAATCTTTCATCTCTAGTGACGGCCCTGTTGTTTAATAGTTCCCTACGCTGCAGATTTTCAGTGATTTGATGAGTCCCAAACTCAAAGCGCGATCTCAGGGTTCTTCTCTTGACATGGGCTGTAGGTTTTTGGAGAATTAGATGGATTGTCAGACAACAAGGCTCCCAAGTCTTTAAAAGGCAAATAACAAAACATTATTGCATCAAGGTTTACCAATTTGTCAGTATTTCTCATAATAATAGTTCAATTGCTTAGCATTTCTCTACATTAAGGATGTTGCAAGGTGAATTAAATGATGTAAGAGATAGCATTTCTGTTAATACGGTTGCATGAATCAGAAATTGAGAGGTGTCTTCCCTATAAATACGTCAATGCCTGAGAATTGAAGACACACACAGTGACAGTCTCCTTTTAGGTCTTATCAAGAAGTCTGCCGTTTAAAATCGTAGTTTCCTGTCTTGTCTGTAGCACAGCAAACCACAATCAGCAAAACAATTCAGCCATATGCAGATCACAAACAGAGAGGGGGATTAGCTGTACGCCGCTCTGGTTACGCAGATGTCAGAAAAGGGGGTTCCTTTCCTTGGCTTTTAACTGCATGGATTGGACGATAAGATGAACTAAGCATAACTTTTCATTCAAAAGGAACCACCAGCAACAACTATGCAAACTAAAGGAGGTAAGAGGTTTGGTTTGATCAGCATTGATGAGGCCTAAGCACAAGCTGAAACCCAGGAGAAATCTATATTAGGTTTAGAATCTAGCTTTGGTAGCTAAAAAGTGCATAAATATAGGAAAGACCACAACATAGATCCCACTGAAGTCCATACAATGAAGTAAAACCTTTCTGGTCTTGTTTTTAGGGATATTTTCTGTTGCAAATCTTTGTGTGGGAGGGGACAATTAGAATAGCATGCAGCCAGGGTAGAGGTCTTCTATTTTCAAAGTACTTTTTGGGTACGTGATTAAACAAAACACTGTGAACAGCATTTCTGCCTTGGAACATTGCCAGGGCAAAAAGATCCTCTATATCAGCTCTGTAAGTTCCAGTCAAGCTCCTCCCACTTGTTTCGTCACACCACACACACACACAAGTTTATGATGGAAACTCGAAAACACGTTCAGTGTGTGCTTAGTGCCTCTCCAGGAGAATGAGGAAGTAAGGAGATCAGGTTACAGCTCATACAGGTTTCGCTCATACTGTGCACGAATCATCAGACTGCAGTGTTCAGTACGCGAGAGTATGAAACATGCTAATTATTATGCAAAGACAATTGCAGGCAATTTGATTGGTCAGTCAGATTCAGCTGAAATTACATTCCTCTGTGATACTTTCATTTTTACTGTCCCCCCACAAGGTTCTGGGTATTAATCATGTGAGTGTGAGCAGTATGAACACCACAGGACTAGGTAAATATATTGGCTAATATGTTGAAATCAATTACACTGAAATGCTCAGTAAATGCTCAAGCTGTGGAGCTAGGAGTAAAATAGGAATAAGCAATAAACTGAAATTTCCATCTTATTTTAACTATTAAGTAAATGAAGAACATAATAAATGAGCTGTGGTATGGTATAGCGCAGTGGGTAAGATTGCTTCTCTCCACATGGCGAACATTGTTCGGTTCCCTGCCTGTAGCTGTCCCTGAGAAAGACTCCTAATGCAGCATTAGCCACATCTGTAAACTAAGCTGAAGAGGAGTGTCTGGCAAATGCCATAAATGTAAATATACTGTCCCATACACAGCAACTGTGGTGGGAGTCATATATGAATATGGATCCAATTAGCACACCCTGATTCACACCCGGGTTAACTATAACAGATATTACACATAAGAGAATATTACGTATCCTGACAGTACATTTACACTGTTTGTAGCTTTAGCGAACACAATGTACTTGTACAGGACCGTTTTTCTAGAGAAAGGGTAAATGGAGACATGATTTGGTGTTACAAACTGTACGTACAAACAAACACGTACCAAACACACAACAGGTTTCACTGTCAACTTTTGTAAATCTTGCCACATCTCCAAGCAGAACATAAAGACTTGGTAACTCTGCTAGTGACAAGCCCTCTTATTCAAATGAAGGTGCTGAAGACATAAAATACATGCAAACAACTTAATCATTCAAGGGAATAGATTTATTATAACATTATAATACTACTACTAATAATATTTATTATTTTAATATAATAATATAATGATTTAATAATAAGATACAGTTGTATTTGAGTTAGGCTTTTAATTATCCCTTAACCCATTGTGCTAATATTTTGGAGTTACCAAGTTAATACGTAGAAATTCAAGGCCTGAGCAGTAGCAGCTCAACCAGTGAAAAGCTCTGTGCATGTCATTATTTACTTCTGATGACATCATGCCTGAAGTTCACAATTCTTATAAAGACATGAGAACAGTCTGAGGCTTTTAAAGCCATGGAGATAGATTTTTCTTTTCTCTGAAGACAGTTGGTGGAAATAATCTTCCTGAAGCTCTGCATAATTACATACTTGCTGTCTGTTTGGCTGAGATGCTAAGCTCTTACAGTGAATCTCAAATTTCAGTGCACAGGGAAAATCCCTATCTTGCAGGTGGCTTACAGCAAAACACTTGCATTTTTCTGTGCCAGCATGTATCACATATTTATTCACACTCTCGGTTTACAAGCAGTTGTCAGGTTTTTTTTACAAAATCAACTTTCCCTATAGGTACTCGGTTTGATCAAAACTCTGTGACACTCCTTATAGTGCTGTGAATTCAACGTCTTTGGATGGATGGAATGGGGGCACCAACATTCAGCATAGCCCACACTGCTGGTATGATCTCCACAGAAAGACATGTAATTAAAATCTGGCATGCTGAGAAGTCACAAAGCCCAATGACAAACTCAGCATTATTACCCTGCATTTCAGAACCCCCTCTTTATTTCATTGATTACTGACTGTTTAGAATTATATTAAACTGAAACATAGGTGCTATTAGGGTATTGTTGAATTAAATACTTTACTAGGTTAAATTTCCCAAAAAAATTAAACTCCTTACAGTTGTGACTTTGGCTTTTGGAACCATCTGGGTTTCATTTTCTGTTTTTTTCTTTTCCCAAACAGTTGAATTTCATGCGTTTAAAATTATTCCTGTTATTGGATCAATGAAAATTCTTACAGCCCACAACTGAGGTCATTTGTTTTTGTTTGAGGACACTTCACCAAAAAAAACAAAAAAATGGGGACATGTTCTACCACTTTCCACAAGTCAACACAGTCCCCTGGGGTCTTATGTGGTTTGCTTAGGTTAAAATACCATGAGGATCAAACACCATTTTCCTAATCCTTGTTCAGCGTGATGGGTTTCAGTGCCTGTTTCTTTAAATGAGAATGAGCCACAGCTCAGTTCAGGGCCATGTGCCCAGGAGGGAGGAGCGAAGGGAGGGCAGAACCTCTGGATTTTGGCCAATTTCACTTGGTTTATTCTTCATACTGGTTTTAACAGTATTTAATCAGTACACTTACTCTTGCGCCCATGTTGTGTTTGTTTTGCTCCCATTAACCTGATGTTTGGGCTTTCACAAATGGGGTCAAGTGCTGTGATTGAAGGTACTAAGATGAGCCTTTTTCAAAAATCTCAGGAGAAGGAAAGCTAAATCAGAACCGTTTGTTACCAAATGAGCAGAATACACTGAAAAGAGATTCATTCATAATAAATCCCCTTTAAATTAATTTGTGAAAGCATCACCTTTAAGATTTGACATTCTCTGAATATAAGTGCAATGCAAAGTACAATTCACTGACTACAGGGGTGTCTCCAAACTTTTGGATGTATAGTGAATGTTAAAATATATATACTTTTGACTTCCTTTTCAGACTTTCACTTTTAGTTGCATGGGATGTTGACACATTATTTAAGAGTAGATCTTCTGCTATTTATACCCCAGAGTTGCATTAACAGTATGTTTGGGGTCACTGTCCCTTCGTCAGGTGGTCTGAGTTGTGTAAGAATGTTTTTGAGATTTCCTCTGACTGCTTTAATAACTGGGGGACAATACTAAAAAGCATGGCACATTTGTTCCCTGTCAAACATTTATGTGCAGGCATATTTCACATTGAGTTCATATTGTTGTTCATTTGAATTCTATGAGAATGCAACACAGAGAACATCCAGTATTTTCTGTTATATATTTAGCAGCTGTATACATTAAACAAAAAACATTCACCATGAAGCCAATTAGGAAAAACCCATGGCTGCACTGAAAAAAAATATACTTTGGATTTACTTAATTTTTTTTACATCAAAGGGTTACACAAAATTAAATTATTTACATCCAGATATATAATTAAATGTACTCATTCTCACATTATATATCTGGATGTAAATGATTTATTGTCATGTGACACTGATGTAAAAAAAGTCAAAGTAATTTTTTAATCGATATTAAATTGTAAACTGGAAGTTCCTTTCGTTCAAATCCGACATATTTCCCAAAGCAATTCTGGTAACTCTTCATAGAATCGGATCTTCAGAATGCATTATAGATGTATTTCTCTGGCATTAAAGGACATACATGAAGTAATATCATAGAATACTTGCCATAACCTTGTAAGCCTTTAGGTGCTCCTCTGGGGTTAACTTCAAAACGCAACAAAGCAACATACGACTCTGAAAATCAGGATTCATAACACATTATATTATCATTCCGTGAGCATGGATGGTGTACAGCATATTGCATCTGGCATGTCATTTGGTGGTTGCCAGTTTTACTGAACCATTTTCAGAACTGATTCTCTCTGTCAAATAGTGAAATAAACATTTATTGCAGCAACTGTGGTATCAGTTTTTCCTGATTTATCATTCTCAGCTACAGTGATCCAATATGTTCATTATAACTGAACAACTTAATTACTAGCAAATAAAATAAAATAAAATAGAGCATTTAATGCTAGTTTTTTCTTGTTTGTGTGACAGCACCCCCTCTGTTTCGCTTTGTTTGATGTGAGATGTTATCTGTGATGTTGTCCTCTGTATGTGAGAAAGTGTGCCATTGCCGGTGGTCAAGCATATATGCGTCACCCTGTGTGTGTGTGTGTGTGTGTATATGTGTGTGGGCGAGGGGGGTGCTAGGGTGATCAGGGCAAGTTGCAAAGTGTAAACTCAGTTCCAAATGTCAGCCAAAGCCCCAACCCCAGTTTAACCACACTCACACACTCAAACACGCTCTCTGACATCAAACTGTGATCCCTGTCTTTTTGAAGACTCTGACCCACGCACTGACATTACTTACCACATCTATGCAGCTGATGACATGGGAGCAGACCCTGATGGGAGCTGTGTGGCTGACCAGAACCCAAACAGAGTAAAGGCTACTTTTCGAAATTCTGCTCCTCTAACCCCTGTCACATGCTTCACTTCTGCTTTTCAGCTGTGCACATTCTCAGTGGGGAACCACAATAACAAGCACACCTGCCTAAACTCACTCTACTACAACTCATAGCTCTTACAGCACAACTGCTAGAAAGTGTAAAACAATGTAAAAGGCAAAAGGTGCTGTCTTATATAATGAAATATAGATATGAACTTCAACTTTCCCTTATAAAGTGACACCTATTAGCTTTTATAGGGGTTTGATGAGCACAATACAAGTGCTGCCAAACATGAGCCTAATTTCATTATGCCCATTGCTAAAAATGGCTGTAGTGTTGTAGCCCACGGCATGTGCTGGAGTGGTGTTTGTGAGCCCTCTAATGTTTATGTGACTGTGACTGAATGTAATCAATAATACAACAATTCCTCACAGCACTATTCAAGCATCAAAATTCATATTAACAATATTCACAAACTGCAATGATATTCATAATGTATTTATATATAGTGCGCTACTTTCACTAAGCCTACTTGTTTTCTGTTCCGTTCTGCACCACACTGTCATGGAAAAAGGGAGTGAACACTACGTAAGCGGCACTTCTTAGTCTTAGCAGAATGAGTCTGCCCTCTTCTGTGGAAAATAATAATTACAGCTGTTTACCTCACTGCTAAAGTTTTTCATCCATAACCACAAATTGAGATCCGCAGGATAAGCTCATATTTCATAGTATTGCTCCACAGTTCTCCATAGAAGCTCCACTGTTTTGTTTTGGGGTTTTTTCCTCATTGAAAACACCAGCCGCTTGCATTTGTTAGATGTTGATTGTGAATGGGCTAGTAAATACAAAAGTAAATTTTTTTCATTAATATCTTTACATTAACTTGCATTAAAGGTTAAGCATGAAAAGGTTTTTTTTTCAATGTTAGAGTTATTTTCAGAGATATTTTTTTCCTGATAGCAATAATGTACCATACCTCTTCCAAAACATCAGTAGATTGTCAAAGGATCTGATTATTCATTCATTCATTCATTATCTGTAAGCGCTTATCCAGTTCAGGGTCGCGGTGAGACCAGAGACACAGACACTCACACCTACGGACACTTTTGAGTCGCCAATCCACCTACCAACGTGTGTTTTTGGACTGTGGGAGGAAACCGGAGCACCCGGAGGAAACCCACGCAGACACAGGGAGAACACACCAACTCTTCACAGACAGTCATCCGGAGTGAGAATCGAACCCACAACCTCCAGGTCCCTGGAGCTGTGTGACTGCGACACTACCTGCTGCACCACCCAGGATCTGATTAGTGCCATTTTATATTATATTATTTAAGTGTATCAAAAAAATCTGTAACCAGTTCAGGGTCACGGTGGGTCCGGAGCCTACCCGTAATCACTGGGTGCATGGCAAGATTACACCCTGGAGGGGGCGCCAGTCCTTCACAGGGCAACACACACACTCACTCATTCACACCTATGGACACTTTTGAGTCACCAATCCACCTAACAACGTGTGTTTTTGGACTGTGGGAGGAAACCGGAGCACCCACAGGAAACCAACGCAGACACGGGGAGAACACACCAACTCCTCACAGACAGTCACCCAGAGCAGGACTTGAACCCACAACCTCCAGGTCCCTGGAGGCCACCATGTCGCCCGTACCAATCTTTAACCTTAACTTTAATCTAAAATAATTTGTTTAGCAGTACATTACATTATATATATGTCTTTATATAGCACCCTTCTTCACTGAAGTGAAAATACTAGTAAAAAACTGCAGTTTTTAAACCAGCAGAGGCCCCGTCACAGTCAGAAAGTGCCCAGGAGATTGGATCTCAGTATTATATTCAAAACTTATTCCATAAATAATGTTGAGACCGGCATTAAATGTTTATTAATGCTTCAGTCAAGGCCAAGTTTCTTAAGATGAGGCTGAACACTTGCCACTATTAACATACAGTACCTGGTACAAACTGAAATGAGACAACTTCTGAAGAACTTGTAAACGTTGATTTAAATATTCAGAAGTTATATATAAAGGTCATTGGCAGATATTTTAAAGTGAACATATTGTTTATACAGACATTCTGTTGGGCACACACACGACTTGTAAAATTTTTGAAGGAAAGGGATGCGCTACAGTAGATGCACAAAGGTCATCATTCTGAATGCCAAGAGTAGGCTAGAGGGGTATAAAAATCTGGAGTTCATTTTGGGCCAAAGGTTTTACACAAAATAATAAAATCTATAAACATCATAAATACAAACCGGATTCCAAAAAAGTTGGGACACTAAACAAATTGTGAACAAAAACTGAATGCAATGATGTGGAGGTGCCAACATCTAATATTTTATTCAGAATAGAACACACATCATAGATCAAAAGTTTAAACTGAGAGAATGTATCATTTTAAGGGAAAAATTTGTTGTTTCAAAATTTCATGGCATCAACAAATCCCAAAAAAGTTGGGACAAGGCCATTTTCTACCACTGTGTGGCATCCCCCCCTTCTTCTTACAACACTCAACAGATGTCTGGGGAAAGAGGAGAGCAGTTTCTCAAGTTTAGATACAGGCCTCTAACTGTTCAATCGTCTTGGGCCTTCTTTGTCACACCTTCCTTTTTATGATGTTAGTGGTGTCTTTCCAGACATGCAAGCTGCCCATGCCACAAGCACTCACGCAACCCCAAACCATCATAACACCATTCTGGTATTGCTGCACTATCTTTCTGCGCAACAATGGTGGAACTGGTCACCCTCTTACCATCTTGGCTTCAGAGAGACACTGACACTCTGAGAAGCTCTTTTTATACCCAATCATGTTGTCAATTGACCTAATTAGTGTTAATTGGTCTTCCAGCTCTTTGTTATATGCTCAATTTCCTTTTTCCAGCCACTTATTGCTACTTGTCCCAACTTTTTTGGGATTTGTTGACACTGTGAAATTTTGAATCAACATATTTTTCCTTTAAAATGTTGCATTTACTCAGATTAAACTTTTGATCTGTCATCTATGTTCTATTACGAATAAAATATTGACATTTGCCATCTCCACATCATTGCATTCAGTTTTTATTCACAATCTGTTTAGTGTCCCAAACTTTTTGGAATCCGGTTTGTATTAAATGGAAAAAGTATATCGAAAATGCAAAAAAAAATGTTTAAATTACTTAAGATACTTGATTATTTTATTGATCTTTGTAGTCATTTTATACATTTTTTATTAGAATCATCACTAATGATGTAAATGTGTATAATGCAGATAAACAGCTTTTCAGTTACTACAGCAATGTCACCATCCCCAACTAATAGCACTTCTTCATAATCAAATCCAACAAAAGACAATCCATTTGAAAATCATCTTAAACAATCATGCAGTTTAAAAAATTCATCATAAATAAATAAAAGCATCATAATGCTGCATCCGCCACAGGCTCTGTGTACTGTGGGGAGATCAGCGGGTGGTGCTATGCAGAGTAGCTTCTGGCAGGCCTGTTGCCCCTGGTAAAAAGACATTGTTGTGTTGTTTATTGTTGTTGTATTGTTGTCATTATAATATAGTTTACGCTTGTGTTTAATGCATTGTAAATGTTTATGTTTGTGTTGTGTGCTTGTCCATGCTCCTTGTATATCTTTCCTTTTGGTGCTTACCTTTGCATCTTTGAGTAAGTGCTGCTCTGGGAGCTGGTTTGAATCTTAAAAATACTATGTTGTACTTTCCTAATATATGATAACATAATCAAAGATATTTTAGGATAGTTGTAATAACTCTGCTTGGATCAGCTGATTAAGAAATCCTATAATATGAACTTAAGTTGATCTGCTCTGGGTGAGAGTGTTTGCTAAATGTGTCAGAAGTAATCCCTGTTTTGGTATTGTATGTGTATTGTGCCTTGTTTCCCTCCTGTCTCCCCTAGCCACGCCCCCACACCTGCGTGCTGTTTAGCATGTCATCGGCTCAAAGGTGCCATTATTTAAGCCCTCTGTGCAGTTTGTTATTCATTGTGTGTTTGTTTCTGTACCATCCTCTGTTTTTATGTTCAGTTATGTTCATTTACTATGGTTTTGTTCATTAAACTATCATTTCACCTCAGCGATTGCTTCCTCCCCTTTGAACTGACAATGTAAGGAAGCAGCGAGGTGGTGTAAGGGCTGTCCAGGGTTTGAGTCAAGCCTCAGCACCATGCTCCTTGGAGGTTCCTGAATCAGCACAGTGCTCTCCTGCAATTACCAAGCACCACAGAACAAATTAAACATGCATCTCATGCCCAAGTGGGACATGGCCTAGCACAGAGTAGTGGGTTTCCTTTTGCTCTTGTGCTGGGTTTGCCCACCTATGCTTCCCCACTGCTTTATGGACCTTGTTTTGTCTGGTTTTCTTGTCTTGTTCTCCCCAGTTGTTTATACTTACTGTCTGTGTAATAACTTATTTTGTTTTCTAGGACTTTGTGCCCTGGTATTCTTTCACTATTCACAAATGAATACATCCCAATCTGTGTCTCACGGTCTGCAGTTTGTACAAATACAGTTACATTCATAAATACATGTTTTTGGTTTTCATAGATATACCACAATTTTATGCAAAAATAAATACATTTGTTTAAATTTACATTGCAAATATTTGTAAAGTTGAAGTCTCAAATTTAAAATGTATTTTTAAAATGTAGAATCTGCGTTTGTGGATCAAGTCACTCACGTGTTTTCCGTGACGTGCGGGTTTTTGGATTTTGAGACTTTCCTTTTGTATTTCACCCGATCCACATACAAATGCAGCCTGATCGAGAAGGGTATCTCTGCAGGCCGGAGGCAGCTCCAAGTGAGCGCGGAAGAACATTTTAAGCACGACTCAAGCACGTCGCTGGCTCCGAGATATGTAGTTGGCATAAAGGCTCTGGAGATGACCCAGAGGCTAAAGAAACCTTTTTATTTGTTTTTAAAAACAGGGCTGATATGGAGCTGTTTCTGAAAGCTTGTGTTGATGAGCAGGGTCTCAGGGTCAATGCAATGTCTGTGTTTACGCCATGCCCCTCACCCCAGAATTTTTAAGGCATGTAAACTGGACTGTAGCTGGCCCCTCACCTCAATTCTTAAGGCACCGATACTAGACTATGGTTCAGACAGTGTGTATAGTTTGATACTTTTAGAAACCTAGGCTGTCTGGTTCACTGTGATATCCTGCTTTGTTTAAAATGCCCTGCACAAAATAGGTATCCTAGTTATTTTCTTTCTTCTAACAAATTTCTATAACTAATGCAGCTCAGATTGCTCTGTTTGAGCATTGTTTGGAAGTTTAAGAGAATGTCAGTGAGTTCTTTGGGACATTGTGTTAGATTATTGTGTATTTTGTAGTACAGCTGTGTGCCTGGTGACCATATAATAACTGTTCTGTTTTCAGTGTTAATATTGTACCTGGGGCGGCACGGTGGTGCAGCAGGTAGTGTCGCAGTCACACAGCTCCAGGGGCCTGGAGGTTGTGGGTTCGATTCCAGCTCCGGGTGACTGTCTGTGAGGAGTTGGTGTGTTCTCCCCGTGTCCGCGTGGGTTTCCTCCGGTTTCCTCCCACAGTCCAAAAACACACATTGCAGGTGGATTGGTGACTCGAAAGTGTCCGTAGGTGTGAGTGTGTGTGTCTGTGTTGCCCTGTGAAGGACTGGCGTCCCCTCCAGGGTGTATTCCCGCCTTGCGCCCGATGATTCCAGGTAGGCTCTGGACCCCCCGCGACCCTAAATTGGATAAGCGGTTACAGATAATGGATGGATGGATGGATAGTGTACCTTGCAAACATTGAGTACATTATATGGAGTACATTTTCAGCATCATGTGATTTACAGACTTGTTTGTGTTTGGCTTAATATGTGAAATTCTTGCAATAAAAAGAGAATAACCGTTTAACTGAGACCTACATGTACTGAGAATGATAATGTTTGCTCACATATAGGCTACTGCTCACTTCCTAACAAGAGACATGACAGTAAATATGGGTTCATCAGCACAGCTCAGTGCTGGGGTGCTCTATATTCTTCGCCTGGCATTAGGTTCATGTTAATCTACTCCAGAGAATCCAATTCTATTGTCAGTATTTCTCTACAGGGATTAGAGAGGCAGTGCACGTTTGCACATCTGTGTTAGTAATGGGTGCAGCTTAATGTAGAATACATTCATTACAAATTTGTCCTCAAATATTTGTACATATGGTGTATTTCTGAAATAAATTAAACTGAATAAATGAACTGTACAAAAATAAATTGGACTGGTGTGTTCCTGCCTTGCACCCAGTGATTCCGGTAAGACTCCGGACTGGACCCACCGCGACCCTGAATTGGAGAAGCAGTTTCAGACAATGAATGAATGAATGAATGAATGAATGATAGTCCTTCTACAAATTCACATGCACAATCCAGGTAAGAAGAAAGGGAGGCTTTCTGACAGTCTAAGCCAGTGTTATCCAATTCTGATCCTATTCTACCACCTAACTTGTAGCTACATGCACTGACTATATTGTCATATACACCCACTATGACTGAGTGCTCATGGTAGGTTTGCTGAATATTATGATTATTTGCAAATTATTAGCACCATTTCTCCCGTGTCCATTAATGGAAGGTAAACTTGCTGGTTTCCGCCCACTTGCTGCGTACGCCCCTCCCACTTGCTGGCCTCCGGCCTGGAGAGATATGTAGTTGTGTGTGTGGAGGTCTGATACACAAATGTGGCCAGCAGGCGAACAAGCCACCCCTAGGTGGCACTGTTTTCCCCCCCAGTGTCTCAGGACTGACCTGTTGCTCTCAGGGCCGCAGCTAAACAACCCCCTGTAGACGGGACTATGACTCCATAGGCTGCCGCAGTAAATGATATACAGCTAACTCTGGCTGATGATTGGCTAAATAAAAGTGATGACCAATGTCGCATTTTCTGTATCGGAGCCGTGGGGTATCTGCCTCTCCCTGCAGCAGAGGGAGAGCATCTGTCTGAAACAAATCACCCGTTTTAACAATCCAATCTCAAAATTACGAAACATATCAGTCCAATAAGCAATAATGATTTTAACGTATTTTATTTGACAACCCTGGTCTGCAGCGAAATTAGGGAAGTTCCGCTGGATTTTAACGTCGTTTAATTTAGGGCACCTTCAAAAGTGTTCCACGGTGATCCCCCTCCTAACGGTCTGTGATTTAAAGCTGAATTCAGCGGCTTGGGCGGGTTTTTTTCGAACTTCCACATTAAATGCTGCGCAAATGCATCTCCATTTAAGTTGGTCCCACACGTCCTAAAACAACAGTTCACCTGCTGGCCTCATTTGTGGATCCGTGCTCCGGTTTCCAAAAAAAACACATTGGTAGGTGGATTAGTAACTGAGAAAGTTTCCATAGGTATGAGTGAATGTGTGAGTGTGTGTCACCCTGTGAAGGACTGGCGCCCCCTCCAGGGTGTGTTCCTGCCTTGTGCCCAGTGTGTCCAGGTAGGCTCCTGACCCACCGGGACCCTGAACTGGATAAGTGGTTACAGACAATTAATGAATGTATTAATTATTCTTAGTGCTGCAGTGACATTGACGTGTTGGTGGATTAGTGTGTGTGTATGTGTTCTAGTATGAGTTGATCAGACACAGCAATGTAGCTAGAGTGTTTAAAGCCCTCAGTGTCACTTCTGGACTGAGAATAGCCCATCAATCAAAAATATTCAGCCAACAGTGTCCAGTGGATGGTGTCCTATAATAAAATGTTTGGTAAAATGGACAGTGAATGTAGATACAAGGTAGGTGCTCCTAACCCAGTGATTATTCAGTGTATTATCCATAGTGAACTTCTGTCTGTTTATATGATAACTCATGTCAGTCCATACTGTACAACATCATAGGCCTTTATCCTGTAACACCAGTAAAGCATATTTGAAATATTTGAGAGAGAGAGAGAGAGAGAGAGAGTGAGAGAGAGAGAGAGAGAGCCCTAGGTTACCTATATTCCATGTACATAGAGGCATACACCCAAGCCTACATTCTCATGTTTCTGAAAATCATTTTTAAACACACTGTATTCTACAGGGACACAGACACGTTCTCACCGCCCTCCGTCTTTGGTTTTGACTGAATTCAACATGGCCAGGTCGGGAATGTGACCCCCACTCCGACATGTTACTATCTGCCCATTCGTAGCGCTGCCAGGAATTCTCAGTCGGGAGTGGCACATTCCACATCCTGGGATTTGGCTCTTCCATACATGGTAAGCTTCACATGATGATGTAACGTCCCACCTCTAAACAAACATAGGAAATGGGCTCTTATCGACCAAAAGCCCTCGGATGTGATTGGTACATTTCAGTCGAAGCCCCGCCTCTCTTTCTCTCTAGTACAAAGTGACCGCCCTGTCCGAGTGAACTTCTAAGAAAGCTTCTCTTTCGCCTTACTCGGTGGGCTCGAGACGGCTTCCAGGTGCTCGCTCACAGCTTCAAATAGTTTTTAGTGAACAACATTAGCTAAATATGCCGGTGCAGGTCGTCATGCAGGGCCCTGGACCTTGGGGCTTTAGACTTGTCGGGGGAAAAGACTTCGAGCAGCCCCTCACTATTTCGCGGGTGAGTAGTGTGTTGCTACATAGTTTTCTTCGTGTATTTGTGTGCAGTTATGGGCCCAATGAAAGACGGGTGTTTGCAGTACTTCTTTCTAAATGTTTCGAAGTTTTAGTTCGAATAAGTTCAGAATAGTTCATAATTGTAGCTTTTAGGACTTTGAGGCTTAGCCTGGTGAGCTGCTCGAGTTTTTCCTAATTTGTTATATTTAATAAAACCATTTGGTTCCAATGCATTGACCTCCATATAAGAGATTACAGCTATGCCATCGGCCCAGCACCATATGGTGGCTAGTGCTAAGGTAACGGTTACTGTATGTGCTGTAACTTTCCAATACCAGTCCTAATCTTATGAGTTTCTAAATATGTTCTTCTCGGCCCTGCCTTTGACACAACATATTCATATAGGGCCTTTATTAAGTAACCACATCTGCCCCAAGCTGACTGTTACTTGTTTGGTACTTAGTATGGGACCTTACCCTTAACTTCCCTTAAATACAGATATCCCTCCCATGAATGTTTTTTTTTCTCACCAGGGAGTGGACAACATATTGAATGTCATCACAATATACATGTAAACGCCCAGTAAGCCCAGCTAACATCATCTTCTGGCCTGTTCTTTCTCCAGGTGACCCCTGGAAGTAAAGCTGCCCAGGCCGATCTTTGTATTGGGGATATGATCCTTTCCATTGACGGAGAGCCAGCTGAAGGCATGACTCACTTGGAAGCCCAGAACAAAATCAAAGGCTGCGTGGATGAAATGGTCCTTTCCATTGACCGGTACATTGCAGAGTGTTTTTCAGTGGTTTGCATCACTGAAAATTATACATATCAAAGATAGAACTGATCCAAACTGAAAGCTGAAATTCTCTTTCTTTATAGTGAAGTATTAGATGCAGTGTGGGAATGAGTTTCATTGGCATCAGGTCTCTACTAATTTTCTTCTAAAGTCGTTGAGTGAAATGAACCCAACACGTTTGCCACGTTTGTTCGTTTGCCGTGTGAATGTTCACTGGATGTTATCTTCGCTTGTTAGACACACTTCACGGTTCCCTGTTGCAAGTTTCTGTTCTGTTATTAATTAGAAATACCTGGAGTATTGCCATGAAACAAGGAGCACTGAAATGTTGCTTTGTTTATTATAAACTGATATTGTAATGAAGCCTGTTACAGATTAATTTTTTCTTTGATCCATTCTTAGGTCAGAATCTAAAATGTGGTCTCCACTGGTTTCGGAAGAGGGGAAGTCTCATCCATATAAAATGAATCTGGCAACAGAACCACAGGTGTGTGTGTATGTATATATATGTGTGTGTGTGTGTGCTGTTAGCTTTTAAAAGGACCTTTGACCAAGTCTTTTGGTTTTACAATGGTCCCTTGAGGCATGCAAAGAGATAGATATACAAAACAGAGCTTTATGTCAAAGACAAAAAACAAACAGAGGCAGGGCACCCAAGCTGCCAAAATGAAGTCATTATTTATATACAAACAAACTACATCCATGGAGACTGGAGTTTATGAGCCAGACCATGACGCAATGAATATTTCCTGCAGGCTTGGAAATTTAAGGTCAAAGATTGAACGTTTAGCGGAAGCGTATGTACTTGTCTCTGGGGAGCAGGAGGTTTAATGTTTCAAATTCTATCTGTCTCAGTGGGAAGGATGTTCTGACTAGATAAAGCACTTGATGTGCTTAAGGAATGCAGTGTGGTGTCCTACTGCCCAGTGTGTAAGAGAATGATAAAGAGCCTCATAGACCAACACTTTCCACAATGTGGGATGTGCAGTTCTTTTGTGTAATAGGATTAAGAGCTTCATGGACTACAGTTTTTAAAATGTGAGCTGTGAAAATGATTTTATTTATTTATTTATTTTAGGTCAGAATGGAAAACTTGTTTATAGTCTGTATTCTTGTCTGAATCGTAATGTGTGTGTGTATGTGTATATATATATATATATATATATATATATATATATATATATATATATATATATATATATATATATATATATATTTATGTTCTGAATCTGATTCTATGAACATGTACTATGTGGGTAAAACAAATTGCACAAATGAATAATGTGCATAGTGTGTGGAAATGGGTTTCCACACACTTTATACTCCCTCTGGTTTCTGTGACCTTTTACTACTTTCTCTCTACAGGAAGTGAAACACATAGGCTCTGCTCACAACAGGAGTGCTCTCCCGTTCAATTCACCTGGTTCGAAGGTGGTTACTAACCAGTACAATAATCCAGCTGGCTTGTACTCTTCTGAGAACATCAAGACCTTTAACAGCGCTGTTGATGATGTCAAGACCATTGCCACATCTACTGAATCCAGTCATGTGTAAGCATTGCACAGATTGTTGGTACTTGTCTGTGATGTACTCGTTTGATTTTTACAAGCCCTAAACGTAATTACAAGACTTTTTTGAGAATGCATGATTATTTTCTTTGGTTGTAATATCAGGTAAATCATTTGTGCTCCATTTTCAGCCCAGATCCCTCAAAACCTGGCCATCAGAGACCACCACTTGCCACTGATTCTGAAGTTTACAAAATGCTGAAAGAGAACCAAGAGACGGATGAGCCTCCTCGGCAGTCTGCATCATTCAAAGTCCTGCAGGAGATCCTCGAGACTGGTACATAACCACGTGTGCATTCGGTTTACACACAGAATTAATACACATCAGCCACAAGATTAAAACCATTAACAGATAATCACATTACAGTGCACCTGTCAAGAGTGGGATATATAGGGCAGCAAGTGAAGAGTCGGTTTTTGAAGTTGTTGGATGCAGAAAAACTGGAAAAGAATTAGGATCTAAGAGACTTTTACGAGGCCAAATTGTGATGGACATTTTCTTTAGGTCAGAGCATCTCCAAAACATTTGCAGGTCTTATTGGATGTTCCCAGTATGCAGTAGTGAGTACTTAGCAAATGTTGCCCAAGGAAAGACAACAGATGCGTCTGCAATAGGGTCATAGGCATGTAATGTTCATTTGAGGCACGAGGGAGCAAAAGGGTCAGCACCAACCTCACAGTAAGCTACGGTGCACAGAAACTTCCTTTAGAACCTGTAGCCTAGACCCCTTGATCAGATAATTTTGCTTTTTCCTGCTTCCAAAATCAACTTTAAGGAATGATGGTTGACTTGCTGCTTAAAATATCCCACCCTACAGCAGTTGTTTTAATGTCATAGTGGTACACAACATTAAGCTGTTTCTTTGTGGAGTGAGACTTGAAGTGGTCCACTGTAAAGCAGGTGGAAACATCACTGGTTGGTGCTGTCATTGAGCTTTGGTTCGTTTGAGAGAAATCATGAGCATGGAACTGTATAAATCTTCTTTCCTCCAGGTGATCCTGAAAAACCTTCTGGCTTCAGAAGTGTGAAACCTCCCACTACAAAAATAGCTTCTTCTGTGGGCAAAGCTGAGAAACTCTCCATATGTGACAACTGTGGATCAGGAATTGTGTAAGTAGTAATAATTAATATTGCATTCTACTGTTCCCTGTACAGAACAGTTTAAGAAGAAAATAGAATAATATTTAAAAACAAATTGAGAAACCTAAAGGACCACAAAATTATAATTAGGTTTTGATGATTGAATGTTTTAATTCATAATAAATACATCAGTCAACGTCCCATATTAGTTTCAATAAATGTTTCTTGGTTAGAAGGCTCCTAAGCGCCTGCAGACTCTACAGGATGTTGTAGTGTCTCCACCTAGCGGACAGTTGTAGAACTCTTCAAAACACTTTTTTTAAACTGCTCCGTATTTACTGGACTTGCTTTTGCCACGAGATTGCGCCACATATCTCTGTTTTGCAATTCGTGTGATGTGTTGTAATTCACTAGGTTCACTTTTTTTTTTTTCAAAACACTTCTGTCCTTTCATGCTTCCTGCTCTAATAGTTTTTGTAATTATACTTATGTTTTCATTTCACAATGTAGGGGGATGGTTGTCAAACTCAGAGATAAGTTCCGACATCCTGAATGCTATGTCTGCTCAGACTGCGGGGTCAATCTGAAACAGAAGGGGCACTTTTTCGTCGAAGACAAAATTTACTGTGAGAAGCATGCGCGTGAACGAGTGACTCCACCTGAGGGTTATGATGTTGTCACAGTCTTCCCAAAGTAGATCCTGCTCCAACACTGCTTCAGAATTGCACATGTCCCTGTTCAGGGAAATTTTACGCAAGAACATCTCCATCACTTCGTCCGGGTAGTTTTCTAGAGGCTAGTGTCAGAATTATTGGGGAGAACGGAACACCAGTTAACTCTTCTCAAACTCAGACTCTCTAGGTTTTGATTACAGTAGTTGGTTACTCCCCATGTATTTTTATTATAAATATATATAATAATAAAAATATGTGGAGACTATCTGTATGAAGTGGTAGCAACATTGTACACATTCCAGAATCGTAGACATTCCATATGTAACAGGGTATTAAAAATGGCACTGCATTAAAGACAGAAATAGGCAGAGACTTTTAAAAACAGAATACCTGACATTTTGCACTTATCTTTATTGATTGGACATGGAATGTATGAATATTTTACTGTAATAAATATTGACCTTTTTGGCACATTTTGCTGAACTGAAAATTTTAACCACTTTACTTTGGTCTCCCGAGAGAATCAGGGGAGCGGCCGTTCTCACGTTACTGGAAAAGTGAAATGTAACAATCTCACAGATTCAGCTTTGTTATAAGCTCCATATATAAGTAAGATCCAAGGATATTCTGTAGTCTCTTACTTGATCAATTAGGGACTTTTTTGTTTTGTTTTGTTTTCATGTCAAGTATTATGCTTCCAGTATCTTTGCTGCAACATTTGTAATAAATAGTAAATGAATCATCTTTTTTTTAAATGTCAGTCATGTACAGCCCGCATTACACTTTTCAATAAATAAATGTTTTCATAAACTTTTTCTCCTAGTTTCCAATAAAATGATGTAAATTGAGGTGTTATATTGTGAGAAGGGGGCGCTGTTTTACACTAACGAATCTAGATGGTCTTTTATGGATGTGGCCCTTACTGGTGGGCACTGCCTGTCCTCATGGATGACTTTAAGAGAATAAACCTGATGGGTTATGATGCAATAACAACTAAGCTACTAAAATCCATCCATCCATCCATCCATCCATAATCCATCCATTATCTGTAATGAGCTTACCTGGAATCATTGGGCGCAAGGCGGGAATACACCCTGGAGGGGGCGCCAGTCCTTCACAGGGCAACACACACACACCTACGGACACTTTCGAGTCGCCAATCCACCTGCAATGTGTGTTTTTGGACTGTGGGAGGAAACCGGAGCACCCGGAGGAAACCCATGTGGACATGGGGAGAACACACCAACTCCTCACAGACAGTCACCCGGAGCGGGAATCGAACCCACAACCTCCAGGCCCCTGGAGCTGTGTGACTGCGACACTACCTGCTGCGCCACCGTGCCGCCCAGCTACTAAAATAATTGTAAACTCAACTATTATTTAAACTCACACATGAGCCACATGCTGCTTTCATAAAAACTGTTGTTTTATCTCTAGCCAAAGACAACAAGTAAAAACGAATACACTGAAATACACATTACAGTATGGAACAGGAATAAGAATTTTGACTGTGATACAAAATGCAGTTATACACCGATCAGCCATCAGATTAAAATGACCTAATGGTTTCTTCATTGTCCATTTTGCACTTTCCACATAGCTGCGCTTTATACTGCAAAAAACCCCAGCAGCGTCTGATACAGTTGCACAAGCCAAAGGTGACATTCACATTTTTATTTAAAAAAAACCTACATTCTGAAGATGTTTCCTGACCATTTGCTAGCTCTCTAGTCTGTCTGCTCAAAACTGGTCTAATATGTTTACTTCATTAAATGGTTAAGAAAAAATAAAATGAAAAGTATTTTCTCAGTCTGGGATGCTTGGCTTGCTTTCTTTCTCTCAGCTCATGGCTATCCCGAGTTTTTAGACTGCGGAGAGAACTGCAAATGTTGAAAATCTGTAGCTGAGATGAAGATATTGCCCTACTCCTGCTCCACATTGACTTATTTTTGCTGTCTCTAATTACTTAAGGTGGAACTGTCTCTAAAATCAAGAGATAGCTAAATAAACAGCTGACAAATGAGTGTCTGTTGTGATTAAAACAGTGAATGAAAACTTACAGTGAAGTTAATCTTTTAAAACATCAATAAAACATAGATTAAAAAAAACAAAAACGCGAGGAGCTTCTGAACATAAACAAACCAGTGAGAACAGAGTCTCCCCGCAATCCCACCATGTCAGTGTCACTGCAGCACTGAGAATTCTCCACCACCCAAATCACTCCGTGGTGCTCTTGTGGGGGTCCTGACCATTGAGGAACAGGATGAAAGAGTGCAAAAAAAGAAAGCAGAACATCTGAAAGACCATGGTCTGTAATTCTGGAACTACAAAATGCACCTACATCCCCAGTGGATCTAATAAAGCGAACAGCGAGAGTAGAAACGGTGTTCTATTTTTGTGTAAAATTGACATAAACAATTTGCTTTGGTGTGAAAATAATTTATTTTATATAAAAAAAATACTGTCCTCAGCACGTGCAGTGATTAATGGCAGAGTTGCGTGTCGTCGAAAAACAAGCCCACCCATTATTTATCAATGTCTCTTGGTTGAAAGCGCGCGCCAGGTTTTCCTGAAAGCTGTGGTCCACGTCCTGCAGCAAGAGCTCAGTGCAGTGTCCTTCCGCCGAGAAACAGCTCGCGCTAGTGTCCAGATCCTCCTTGAAACGGACGTGGTCAGCGATCCTGAGCGTCTCGGTTAGCGCCCAGATGTAGTTGTGCGCGAACCGCAGGGTCTCTATCTTGGTGAGCTTCTGCTCGTCGGGGAAGGTGGGCAGCACGCTGCGGAGCGCGTCCAGCGCGGAGTTCAGGTTGTGCATGCGGTGCCTCTCGCGGTCGTTGGCCTTGGCTCTGCGGTGCGCGCTCCTGCCTGAGCACTGCGTCCTGGGGCGCGCTCTCCGCGCTGTGGAGTTGGGCGACGCCTCGTCGGGGCTGGGCTCGAGTTCACTGCTGGAGATGGTGACCTCTCTGTCCGAGAGCTCTGCCCTCAGGCAAATCGCGGGACGAGCGCGAGAGGCGCACGTGCCATGTCTTTCCAAGGACGCGCAGTGGGGGGACATCCTGTAAAGAAGGTAAACAGAGACACGTTCTAAAGCATAGTGCACGTTCTAAGCACCCCGTGGTCACGTGACATTATTCAAGTCCCCAGTTTCTGGTTGATAGGTTTGGTTTCTTAGGATTATGACAGAGGAAACCCTAGCGGTGGGGCAACAGGTGTCGCTCTCACACAGCTGCAGGTTCCTTGTCTGAAGACTTTGTTCTGTGTGTTCTCCCTGTGTGTGTGTGGGCTTCCTCCGCGTGCTACTGTCTCCTCCTACAGTCCAAGGACAGGTCGGTAGGTGGATTGTCTGTCTATATAGAAGTATGTACTTATATACAGGGCGCCCTGTGATGGACTGGAACCTGCATTGTGCCCAGTGATTCTAGGAAGACTGTAGACTCAAGTAACTGTAATCTGCAAGTTAAAGAGCGGAAATGTATGAAATACGAGAGAGAGTAAGAGCTTGACTAGTACAATAATAATCTAATATAAAATAATATAATAATTAAGGTGACACTTCTTGAAGGAGTGTGTTTCTATTAAAGAGGTGGAGTCAGGGATAAATATGTCACTGTAAATGAAGTATGATTAATAAAACGAGGCTCAGGAGAACGTGTTAATATTAGAAAATTACCAGAAAGTGTGCAAGAATTAACTGGATGAAGAAGCAGGTGTAGTATCTATTGCTCCCTGCAGCTATAAGTCCTCTGAAAGAAGGCGCAGTAACGGAGCTGCATTGGACTTACCTTTACGCAGCAGGCTGTGTCCGTGTAAGGCTCTTCTCGTGGACCCCAGGTCTGACTTCAGCACTGGGAAACGACCTGAGAGCGTGCCTTAATCCCTCTATTTAAATCTCCAGGGACAATAGGCAGGTGATGCTCCCCGGTTGGTTTATGCTCTTTTTATCTTATCTGGAGGGCGCAGAGCAAGCGCGCTGGATGGCAGGGGCCAATCAGATTGCACCGAGGACAGAGCACTTTCTTGTTCCTCCTGCACGCACTAGAGCCTTTTGGCGCACTTCAAAAACCGCTTGTCTTTTTGTACTTGCGTTAGTTATGAATAGGGACAGTCTGAGGCTCTGGTGGTTAAATGAAGGTCTGGAGACTAAGACTAAGAGCACATTTACATTAACAGCAGGCTAAAGTTGTCTTTGAACTGGCCATTTCGCATTTATTCATTTATTATTATCAGGGTAAAAGGTAAAAAAAAGTGGCCACGATTTCAGATGTATTTGCTTATGCTTATATACATCTCCCACCTCATAACGAAGACCTATAGATCAGGTCCCTCTCTCCAGTCCCAGTCTCCTTCATGCGCAAAGAATCGATGTACTCGTCTGTTTACACGTGTATGTTGACCTCGGTGTTACAGCAGTCTGGTAAAGGCTGATACACACAGTTGTAAACAGCCTTCCTTTGAACTTATCCCTAACAGAAATGGATTGATTTTGAGTTAAACTCGTACAAATCTTATTTCTCCACATGACTCCGCTGTGCGCAACAAACCGTTGTTCTCTGTGCGCAGAGATGGTTGCCAGGGGGGAAAAAAGCCTTGAAAGACGTCTCACAGAGGTGTTTATTAACCCCTTCGGACCCAACGTCCATTGCAATGGACATGACATATTTCTGCTTCTAAACCAATAAATACCCTGTAATTGAGTGATGTCAGTAATACAGATTACTGATTGGATCCTGATTAACCAATCACAATCATTTCATGACTTTGACCACACCCTGAGAGAGTAACAGACATCGGAGAAAACAAGCATGGCAGAGCAACTGCAGAGAGGGAGGAGTAAGGGCCCATTTTTAATCAAAAATATAAATTTATGCTCATGCAGGCCAAACAAATTTGCTGTCAGCATAATTGTAAATGTTGCCAGTGATAATATTTGAAGTTGTTTTGAACACGTGATGCAGAGTATAAAGGTGAATACTTCTTTGAACGTCTCGTAAATGAAGAGTTATCAGAAATTGACTCCTTGAATTCAGGAGAGGAGGAGGATAGGACCAGGCCTGAGATAGGTGGTAAGGTGGTTTCTTTGTATGTGGTTTTCATCAGTGTAATGCCTTATATGTAAGATCTAAATGGAATACATAACAGTTCAAGAGAGAGAATACATAAAATGAGTTAAAATGTTATTGTTTTTTTATTAGATTTAGAGAGGGACAGTGGAGAGGTTACATGCATGCCAGAAGAACTTGATGTGGCAGATGAAATTGAGATAGAGGAGACAGACAGTGCAGGGACAGAGGAGGATAGGAGGAGGACAGGAGGATATGACAGAGGATATGCCAAGAGTTTCCATGTACTGGGAAGCTGGGATGGACATTGGTATTTTTCAAAACACCATGCCCTGTGACAGATTCTTCCAGCTCTGGTCACACTTGCATTTGGTCAACAATTTGGAGAAGCCAGCTGAGAACAATGATGTGTTTTTCAAGGTACGTCCTCTCTATGATGCCATACGCCGTAGATGCTTGGAGCTTCCACTAGAGGAGAACCTTTGCATTGATGAACAAATGGTACCATTTCACGGAACTCTGTCTGTCAAGCAATTCATCAAAGGTAAACCACACCCATGGGGGGTGAAAATATACTTCCTGTGTGGGAAAAGTGGCATGGCCTATGACTTCGTGCTGCACCAAGGCACTACAATGGAGCTATCACAACAGCACAGAAAGCAGCTGGGACTTGGAGCTGGAGTGGTGTACCATCTTAGCCAGTGAATCACAGAGGCCAACCACAAATTGTATTTTGACAACTACTTCACAACGTACAATCTTATGGAGCTGGTGGCTGAGAGGAAAATTCATGCCGCTGGGACAGCAAGGGTCTCTCGCTTTGCCAGGCCTCCTCTACAGTCTGACAAAGAGATGACCAAAAAGCCTCGAGGAAGCTGTGATGAAGTTGTAAGCTGTGATGGTAAGGTGGCACTGGTCAAATGGTATGACAACAGACCAGTTCTCATGGCCTCCAACTACGTTTTTATGACATTTTACGCCCATTGTGTTGTGGTGTCCATTGGAATGGACATGAAAAAATACTGTTATAAACATGAGTTAGCAAAAATATGTTTTTTCCACTTTGTTTTTATGTTAGAGAGGAGTCAGAATCAGTTTTTAAAAAAATTTTTGGCCCAGCAGAAAAAATGCCGGTCTGAAGGGGTTAAACCGCTGAAATCCGCGGCGCGTGCCACTCATAATCAGTACAAAAGCCCCCCCTCAGACCCAGAATAGATGATAAAAACAAGCGTGCGCACTGGGCTCTCCAAAGCGGCCGCTGCGCGCTGTGTGTGCAGTGTCAGGGCGCAGAGAGGAGTTCTGAGAATGAATGATTGACCCGAGTTTACCCTCCGCCTCGGGTCTTGATAAATCCTGGTTTATTGGAGAGATGGTGGTGTTCACTGTGGTCGCAAAATATTTGCCATATGTCCGCGAGCTCTCCGCGCTCAGCAGCACTCATCGGCGGTCTGACTAAATATGTATTTTGTAGGATATCTGATAACCATATGCTTTCAATAAACTGGACAAATAAGGCCGGTAGATAGGGGGGATGTCGTCGTGCTGTTGTAAAAGGCTTGAAATAATCCAAAGTAAACCCAATCTCGCCGCTTTACAAATACGAACGGATGCCAGGTCTGAGCTGGGATATCGCGGACAGGTGCGGGTTTGGGGCTGTCAGGTTCCGAGCCCCCGATTTTCCCCCCTCTTTTTTTATCAGTGCCCTGTAATATCCTGCTTGTTATGCAAAGTATGGGCAAACACGGGCGAGCAGTTGCTGTGGAAATCTCAGATATCGACAAAGAGTCGCTCCGAAGGAGATTGAACAATATTTAACAATAAACGGGGCCGAGGAGAGCAGGTGATACCTGCCCTCGCCTTCTTGATTAATACTTCCTCAACTCCTCCACTTTACAATCTGTTGTAACTGTTTATGAAACGAAATCTATTTCTTATTATTTTAGCAAACAGAAGTACCAGGTGGGGCTTTATTTTCATCCTCAGCTTTTGTTTGAAGGACATCTGAAGAGGGCAATCAAAGACTACAACTCGCTGACCAGCTTTTTGCCATCCATTTGTCCTAAACTGGCAGACGAGCTATTGAATTCTTCCCTCTTGTTGAGACGCGGGGAAAAGGCTGCACAGAAAGAAGAAAAGGAAACTTCGCTGGGGAGGAAGAAAAAACACAACTTACAACATTTAATTACAAGCCGGATGCCATATGTACACCTCTTACAAAAACTCGAACAATGTCCATGCTTTTGTGAGGGGAAAACGTGCGCTTTTGGAGACGTGTGCGCTTTTGGAGAGGTGTGCGCATCAAGACCAGAATGATCTTGAGTACACTTCTTGGAAGAAGTAATGCTAGTTTAATGTGCTGTTGAAGCTCTTTTTAGAGTCCTCCCATTGTGCTATAACGCATATGCTTGTGATGACCGAATACACCAATTATAAGTGAATAGCCGAGGACTCCTGGGTAAAGCCCCGCTGCGGTTCAGCAATTGGGGTCACGCAGATTAATCAAGCCCTGGTGCTGTGAATGGGCAAGTTCAAGCGGAGAGTTTAGACACCGGGCCCCATTGGAGTGCCGTGTCTCCTCTGGACTTGCCTCTTTCAAATATTTATGGCCTATATTTATGCCAAAATATAGATATAGACGCAGAATAGTGACATAGACCCTGTCACAGCGTGGATTACACCTGCTCATGTCACACATTCTGTCTAACAGACACACACTTACTTAAGCTCATTAATTCATATGTTTACTGTTTTTTCATTTAAAATAGTGCCATATTTCACAACCTCCTTCACAATCGTAGCCTGATTTTCTAAATGGTAGTAACACATTTCAACTCTGCTTTGGTAAACACATATTATTACTATTTATTTATTTATTTATTTTAATTATAATTTTTTTTTTACATATTCTTCAGGGAGATTACAGGTACTGACATTCAGGAAGAGTACATGTGACTTCAAAAGCCCAACTCTGTACCTTCAAACTCCATTCACTCTCCATTCCAAAGTTAGGACGTTTTCATAAAATAACTTTAGAACTAAATGTACATGCAAGAAATCAGTCGAACCTAAAATCATGTTTCCTTACTGAAGACGTACCCCTGAGGGTCTGGTTAATCTGAGAGTAAAGTGTTAATATCAGGTAGGCTTTGAGAACTGGAATAATGTGAGGGTACAATGTCCATATCAACTCTTAAAAATACAACTTCTCAAATAGGCCTTCAATAGCTTTTTACAGTACTTTAAGCTTTAAAGGTTTTCTCACACTCGTTCATCTTATTCATAAAAACATCCAAAGAACTGGCAGTTAAAGGGTTACTTCAGGAGCCATATAGGGCTGCTCCATGGCATTGATCCAAGGCACTCTTCTTGTTTAGACCTGGTACCTTTATTTTAAAAAGCGGCGTGTTTTGTCTTGTTTTGTCATAGACTAACATTCACTGTTCTAAGTCCTGGAGTCTGCTCAAATTAACCTCACTTTTCTTAGAACTGATGAACATAATAGAGTACTTCAGCACAGAAAACTGTTTGTATTTAGAGTTTTATGAATTAGCTGGTCTTATATTGACTACAGATTAAAACTCACTCATTCATGGTTCAAAAATAGATTGCCATTAAATACAATAAAGATTCAGTCAGTCAGGCCATCAGTGCAAATATTAGATTGCATAATATGACAGTTCTTATTGTAGTTAACGTTGAGATTGAGATTGAAGTGATAAATGTGACAGCCAGTTACATGTTACCTCTAAAGTCTACCCTCAAGGAACCCAGTTTGTCCTTCTATGACATGGTTCTATGACACTGTTTCCATCTGGGACCTCACTGCTAAGAGTATTTAATCTTTTTAAATAGAAATCAGGTAAACATTAGCAAACACACTTTGTGCATTCTGAAGAGAATTAAGCTTTTTTAACACATACAGGGAAACCCAGAACTTTTTCAGACATTACACAGAGGAGCTGTATTTGTGAACACGGATGTGCATAACAGTTACCCAGTATTTATACTGCCAGCTTCCCAGTACAAACTCTGGGTAATGTCCAAGTGAAAAGAGCTGGTAATGTTCCAGAGAATTCGCAGTGAATTCATGCCATGCTTGTTGTGCACACTACACAGGCAGTGCCTGAAATATGTGGAATATTATATTATAAGTGAACCTGACACCAAAAAACTCCAGCTGTACGTGATGTGCGAAAAGGTAACTCCAGAACATGTCCAGATCCAAACGCTTCAGACATTTCCCAGAGTTCATATGTGAAAACGGGTAACTGCTACATCTCCACAGGTAGCTTATCACTGCTTAGCTAGGTCTGGCTAGCACACAAACCCTCATAGTAATTATGTATTTTACGTAGTTATGGTGCATTTCCACAGCATGGAACCTACACGACTCTACTCAGCTCTTTTGCTTTTCCACTGGCCAAACCTGGTATCTGGTTCCTGGAACCAGGTACATTTTCAGTCCCTGCTCGTGCCGTGTTCCAACAGTGCCTAGTAGGTACTAAATTGTGACGTGTGAACCCTACAGAGCTCTGATTGGCCAGAGAGACATGTCAGTCACAACGAAAGGCAGCACAAATTTGCCACTTGTAAAATCTCTTGAATTAAAGCAGCTTTCACATTTATTTTTATTGGACTCACAACGGCACATCGTAACTTTACCTTTGAAGAGGCTTAAATGCTCCTAGGGCCAATGGCCGACGAAAATTTCCAGCGCAAGTCGAACATTCAACAAGGAAAACTGCGAGAACTGGGCCATGGAGCTACAGCTGTCCTAAGCAGTTAGATTAAAAACAGGGTAGTAAATGTCATTTCACACTAAAAGGTCGTTTTCACCAAACTACATCTCAATCTGGAAGTAATATTTTGCAACCAAATGATTTTTCTAAAGTATGATCATTCTCCATGAGGCAACCACACTGCTAGGCGTCCAACTGAACACAACCAGCTTTTATAATCTCTATAGAAAGATGACTTTGCCCAGTGCCAAGCATGGGCTAGTGTGATATGAATGCACCAGCATTTGGCTATGAAGCAGAGTAATTCATTTCTCTGGAGTGATGGAACTCCATTTAATATCAATGGGCTAAAATGGAGTGATGCTTCTGATTGAAAACAAACAATCCAAAACTGGACTTCACCATGCTAATGCTCTTATGGCTGAATGTAATACAAGCAGGAACATTTCAAACATCTAGTGGGATGCATTATCACACATTATCACACATTACCTCAGAAAATTAAAGGTACTGCAATAAAGTAGAAATAAAATAAATAATACCTATGAACTCCATTTGTTTCAGAAGAAATTTTGGATGAAAAGTTGTCTACACACATTTGGCCTCATCGAGTTATTGTAGCACATGCACTTTGGCAGTGGTTGTGACATCTTACATACCGCACAGAGCTATGCATCCTTAACTTATCCGCAACACTGGTTCATCGGTTCTTAGATAGCATATCTTTTGTGAATCTGGATGCTGGGGAAGGCCTAAAATGTTAACTCATTGCAGTGTCATCATGATCATGCTAGTAGGGGTTACAAACTTTTTACTTCAAATGAAAAGTCTGTGGCATAATATGGCTATGGTTCCTTCTATGGTTTTCTAACTATGGTTTATTCTATCTACATAGCTGAACAAGTCAAGTCTATTTGATCTTATTCTGGTACATGTTTGGCCAGGCCATCAGTTTCATGTTTCCCTCACTTATCACATAAATGGTACACATAATTAATTCAAGGTTTCAACAATATTTTGCCAGTGGCTGAATGATGGATTTGAAAAACTTGGTTATCCTCCATCATAAAGATCTCCAGTTTTGGGCACTTTCGTCTATGTACCCATATCTGAATGATTCCACCTCTGGACTAGAGACTGTGAGATCTCCATTGGCTGAGTTTTTTTAAGACTTGCATGCCTCTTGGGATTGCACCATTCAGGGCGGGTTGGGGGGGGGGGTGGTGTCATTTAGACTGGTATGCAGATAATCAGTGTTTGTATGGCAGTGGCCACCAACTCTCCTTCTAGAGATGTATTTTCCTGCAGAGTTGCATTCCAAACTGCATCTAACATGCTGCCCTCTCTTATCTATATATCATTGCTGTCTAAAAAAATACACGTATCTCCATTTTTGTCCATTTTTGCTGAATACAGCAATTTCATAATGAATCAACCAATTAAAATGCTCCAAAATTAATTCATTCATTGTCTGTAACCGTTTGTTCAGTTCAGGGTCATCATGGGTCTAGTACACACCCTGCAGGGTACACACATCCATCAAAATGAATCACACTCTCACACCTATGGACGCATTTTAAGAAGCCAAATCCACCTACCAATGTGCGTTTTTGAGCCGTGGGAGAAATTTGAAAGAATTAAATCATTAATTCATTATCTATGATTGCTTATTCAGCTCAGGGTTGCAGTGGGTCCATAGCCTGCCCTGAATCACTGGGCGCAAGGCAGGGACACACACGAATGAGGCGCCAGTCAATCACAGGGAGACACACACACTGGTTATCTGTGGACACTTTTACATGGTCAATCCACCTAACAGCGTGTGTTCTTGGAAGGAGGAGACCAGGGCAGCTGCAGGAAGCCCACATGGACACAGGTAGAACACACCAAACTCCTCACAGACAGTCATCTGAGGCAGGACTCGAACACAAAACCCCAGGACCCTGGAGCTGTGTGGCAGCCACCCTACCTGTTACGTCACCATGCCACCCTGCTCATTTTTTTATTTTACATGGACTTCTTTTGAAAGTTAAGAAAGTTTTTTTTCCTTCACCTATAAAGTTACATATTTGGAGATATGTGCTCTTTTGGACAGCTACGATATCTGATCTACAAAAAATCAAGGACTTCTGAACAAGTTAATATGTATGAACAGAGGGGTTAGACTGTAGTTGAAACACACAGTGGGACACATTGTTTAATCCCCCCTTTACTTAATGGCATGTGGTGCTTTTGTCCTCTTCACTGATCTTAAATCCACTGTGGGGTGAACCTTTGGCCCAATCAGGACACGTGTGGATTCCTCCACTAAAACTGGCAGTTACTTCTTCCGAAATAATCATCTCATGTCAGAGTGCCAGTACTGGAGGGATGGGAGTGTTTCTTCTGGAAGGACTTTCAGTGTAAAACCTGTGCCAAGTCGAACTGATGAATTGAAGTATACATTGGAGAAATACACTTCTACTTTATGTTTTTGGCTGTTTCCACTAGGGGTCTCCACAGAGGATCATTCACTGAAGGACAGATTTCTTTAGTGGCAAGCATCAGTTTGTTTACTTTGGATGGTGGTAATAGTGCCATTGCCTTTCAAGTCCATTCTGCAGAGTACTCCAGGACATAGAAAAACACTTCAGGCAGGTAATTATACAGGCAGCATTTGCTGTAACATCTACAACATCTGCAAGTTCATTCATTCATTGTCTGAAATTGCTTATCAAGTTCAGTTTTGCAGTGGGTCCGGAGCCTACTCAGAATCACTGGGCACAAGGTGGGGCACACCTATGGACCCTTATTTGTTGCCAATCCATCTAACAATGTGTTTTTGGGCCATGGGAGGAAACAGGAGCACCCAGAGAAAGGAGACAGAGAGGAGACACCAAACTCCTCAAAGACAGTTACCCGGGGTGAGGACCTGGAGGACCCTGAAGCTGTGTGTCAGCGACACTAACAGTTGCACCACTGTGCCACCCCATTTGCATTATGTTCTATATATATACAGTTATTATGGCTTGCACTCAAGGCCAGGGTCAGTTTTGATTTTAGATTTTTATTTTATTTTAAGGGAGGCACAATGGTGTAACAGGTAGTGTAGCTGTCACACAGCTGCAGGGTCCTGGGGTTGTGGGCTCTGTGGCGGTCTGTGAGGAGCTTGGTGTGTTGTCCCAGTGTCCATGTGTCCTGGTTTCCTACCACAGTCCAAAAAACACACTGGTAGGTGGATTGGTTGCTCAAAAGTGTCTATAGGTCTGAGTGCGAGGGAATGTGTGAGTGTATGTCGCCCTGCGAAGGACTGACACCCTCTTCATGGTGTGTGCCCACCTTGCTTTCAGGTAGGCTCTGGACTCACCGTGACTCTGAAGTGGATAAACTGTTACAGATAATGAATGGATTAATGATTTTAAGGATGTGGAAGTCATTTCCAAAGGATGAATATGGTAACATTGTTCAGCACAATAATCACGGAAGACATAAGCATTTGAATCAGAGTGTTGTACTGTATAGGGTGACCAGACGTCCTTTTTTCCCTTGACATGTCCTCTTTTTAGACTTAACAAATGTCCGGATGGAATTTCACAAACGTCCGGGATTTTGTTTTTCTAGAGCTTACATAAAACTTCGAGAAGCGTTTCGTTCACAAACTAGTCCCGCCCCCCCCCCCCCCCCCCCCCCCCCCCCCCCCCCCCCCCCCCTCCACTACTCCGTTTGGTTCGCTTGAGTGAGAAGGGGGCGTGGTGAAGTAGCCTAAAATCTTCGGATTGGACGGTCTGACTGTAGAGCTACCGTTATTGGTCGATCACCTTCTCTGTAAACATTTAATTGGTCAGTCTGCACGTCAGTAGTCTTTGTTTACGTCAGGCAAAGCTCACGCCCAAAAGTGCACTTTATAGGTGGAGAGGCAATTGTGATTCAGCCCTACGCTGGGAGGTTTACTAGCGTGGCTGGGTCCCAAACGGCTCCGTGCTCCATAAGTAGTGGACTACATCGGTCTTAAAATAACGGGCTCTGCACATAAACAGTGCATATTATGTGTAGTAATAAGTAATCAAAGACTCAAACACGTGTGGACATCTCCATACTGAACAAACAGAGCACTTTGTAAGCGAAGAAGCGAAAACGTAATAAGTCGTTTAGATAGTGCACTTCATAGAGAGCATGGAGGGATTTGAGACTCAGCCCTAGTGTAGTCTGCAGTGTAGGGACTAGGTCTCCCGGAAAACGTCACTGTCGACGCTCTCTGTGCTTGTTGTGGTTGAGAGGGACCTAAATGCAGATCTCTACATTGTGTTTCTTATTGAAATGGACCGTTTGAGGAAGGTCTTATGGCTTGGAGATTTCCTGAGCGCAGGTCCGGCCTCCGTGTGCACGCTCTCTAACGGTATAACGAATCCCACAGCCTTTTACTGAGCACTTCCTGATCTAAGGCTGAGCCCGTGATTGTGTCATGTAAAGTCGGCCGTCGGTTTTCACAGAACTCAAACAAAAGGTCTCCGCACTTGGGTTTCTCACTGTTAGGCAGCAGCCACGTCTGTTCTCGTCTGCTCTGCACTTGACAACCGATATGGACTACTGGGTAAGTGTTGTCTACGGTTTTAAACCCAGTTCAAGAACTTGTTTGTTACAAGAAGGGAAGCAGGGCATCTAAAATGTGTCATGATAAAGAGACCAGTACGGAGCGCAGTAACTCTCCCTGGAGTTTACACTGGCTGCATAGAAATAGGGTTTTAATCTGGGTTTTTAGTTCTTCAGTCACAGAGGGAGATCTAAGACTGTCACTGTCTGATCAGCAGTAGTTTTGACACTTTGTATCGCCACAGTGGTCAAGTAGCTACAAGTATTCCTCTTATGTGAAGTAAACCTAAACAAACAAATCAATGTATCTTTCCAAAAGCAAAATGAACAGAATTACAAAAGAAGCTGTAAATGCCATTTAAAAGTTATTCAGGGCTGAATTATAAGGAAAAAGAGTTACAGATGTTCACATATTGATGATGGGAACCAGATGTCTGGAACATTTTAAACCTCTAAAGGTTACATCACATAATGAATGGTTAAAGTCCATTATTTCTCATTGATTAAAGCTTTAAAAAGGCATCTCTGATCATCGGAATTAAAAATTTATAAGTTATATCCAATAAAAAAATACCAGAGTAATTTAATGTGTCTTAGATGTAACTGCACCTTTGTTTTGCTCAGTACAAGTGGATTAATGAATGTGCAGTTATCCTCCAATAGGAGAGGTTCCTTTGGTTTCTGACACGTGAAACACAGCCGGTCCGAATTTACCCATTTATGGCTGTTTTTATAACACCGCAGATACAAAATTGATGACCTGCAATGGTGATGACTTTATTTCACTCATGATATGTATTCTAGTCTATAAACATCGCAGACATGTTAACAAGGCAAACAACTTGATTTCCACTGGAGGGGGTCTATAAAAACAGTTTTCTTGTTCTGTTTACAGGTAGATTGCATGATGACGCAACATTGTTTTTACACACTATTTAAAAAAAATCATATATTTAAATATGTATTTTAAAGGGACTATATATTTTAAATATATTCCTGGCAGGGAGCTACTGGATGCTGTAAGGTAAAATTGTATCTAAAATATATAAATCATTATCAGCTGTAATTGTAAAAACATATATTTATATGTAATTGTGCACTAGGGGTCATGGACCTGTGAGGACTTTCTGTAAAATCTGTTTCAAGTGCAGAAAAACATTGTTTTTTTTTTTAACCCAGATCTCAGTTTTCATTGGTTCAGTGTGAGGGGACAGACCTATGTATAGAACATGTTTATTGACCAAGTGTCCAAGTGAAAACACACTCTCTGTTTCTGCAGGTGGAGTAGGGGGGATTTTGAAATGGGAACAGTTCATTGTGTGCTCGTCCATCAAGAGAATTCCTGTGTGAACTACAAACGTACAGGAAGTTCTATTATTAACAAAGCTGTATACAGTGAGGGTAATGGGCAGATCTGCTTTGACTGCCGTCCAACAACATCTGTTACGTCTGTTTCACAGCTTAAGTCAGCCACTCGTGATGTGTTGTGCAATAAAATGTTTGTGACCACCATGGTCCAATGCATCATGCACTAAACTCCATCGAGATATAGAACCGATTGAGCTTCTGGATTTGATTTAATAAGAAAATTAAATACAGAAATAAAGATCTTTGTATTTAGTAAGTTGTTGTTTCTGAAAAAAGAGAAAGTAGGGATATACTTTCACTATAAATTCCATAAATGGTTCAGCTCAGTCAGCCACAAATTGAAGCAGCAGATAAAGAACAATTTGCGATGCTTAACACTCTGCTGCTTTCTGACACCAGTTAGACTCTGTTAGAAATATGATCTTCTTTCAGACTCAACAAAGGCTTCCTTACAAAGACAGTTTTGCACCAGGGAAACAAGGGTGTTCATGCCTCCAACCCACTGGGTGATAAACATCTTCAGAAGCTGTGTGCCTTGTAAAACTGACAAGTCCTTTTCATTCAGAAAACTCACTCAATCCCATTATCTTTCAAAAACAGAAGGAAACGTGTTAGATAACTAAACACACGTGTATAAGGCTTCATCTGCTCAAACATATTATTACTCTTCTGCCTTTTGCCCTGTATGAGATAACTTAATCTCAGCTGTTTATGATTAGTGATGCCTCATCTCAGCAGTGAACATTAGTGCCAGGATAGATGAACAGACAAGGAAAGCTGCCCTTCTTTGAGCTTCTCAGAGTGATTAAATGGATAATCCTATGAAAAGACAGTTGTAGTAAATCCAAAACCAAATCTCTAATGAACTTATTCTGAAATCTCACACATTTTAGGGTTGCTAATAAAACATTAAGGTGCTAGCTTGCGAGGGTGGTACAAGAAGGCAGTAGGCATTAGTAGTGTAGCAAGAACATTTAAATACTGTGTGATTAAGTTTCCCAAGTGTCCCCTTTGCAAGTTATAAATAAATAAATCCAGTGTGCACACTACAGTTGAATTTGCTTGTACAGTCACACTGGTTTTTCAGACATCAGACTGCCTTAAGTCAGATATGCAGAAAAATCAGATTTGCCGTTTTGCCCCTGAGGACAAACGCTGTCTTAGCCTTATCACCTGTGCACTTAAAAATGTTTTCTGTGACATTACGTGTATAACCAGATTTAGGTACTGCATTCTTGTGCTCATTTTTATTTCAATCCTAACATCACAAAGGCCATTCCTCCCAGTCAGTTTCTTTTGGTTCCTTTTGACATGTTTACTGGCCTTCCAGGCTTGGATAACCCTGCCAAACCTGTCAGAGAGCTTAGACAGGATTTTAACTGTGCATTCTTTGGGTGTAGTCTGTAATCTTAATTGGTTCATTTGTTACCCCGTGACAGACCTCTTAGAAGAGTTATGTATAACATTCAGGGAAAGTGAATGGAGGGGGGATAGTATGTGAAAGTGGTATTAACTTTTCAGGATAATTTTAGCTGAGCAGTGTACATTTTCTCAGTTAAAGTATTAGTATTATTTAGTATTATTATTAATTAATTAATTAATTATTAATTAATATTATTTATTTTTGTTTTTCAAAGACCAAGAATGACCAAGAACAATTGACTCTTGAACAAGCCACTCCTTTGGACTAAATCTGCCTGTTTACCTCACTGCTATTTCTAGTCATCTAATTTGATCAACAATCTTATCAGATTTCTGTACAATGGTTCTTTGAGATCGCTCCGTATGCTGAACCCTTCATTCAGCAGTTATGAAAGTGGTAATTTAAAATATTATCTAGTGGACCTTTAGCCTTCATCTGAATTGGTGCGTTGAGAAACGGTCCATGTTGTTATCTAGTAATGCGTCTTATGTTGTAAAACAAGATAAGTACATTTTCAAAATAGATATAGTGTTTATTAGTGCCCTGGAAAATGATCTTTGAAGTACAGTAATAATGTATTATGAACATATTTTACTTATGTGTTTGCTTACACTTTCTCACCAAGTTAGTACAAAGAACAGTAACCAAGAACAGTTTTCATCAATTCTGTATTTTCATTGCACATAGTGATGTGTAGTGTATAGTGTGTATACGATATCTGGCTCAGCTTCATCCCAAGATTGCTGTGTTCAGTCATCTATACATTCACTGATAGTTTATAAGACACAGCAAAATATATCAGGCAGGACAAAGTTGGATTTTCACCAGACTGTCAGGATTAGTTAGAGGTTATGTAGGTGGACCTGAGTATTCACTTCTAACTGTCAATGGTCTGGACATGTTCTTTAATTTTAATATTAATATAAAGCTTGTTTGGGTATAAAGATAACTCAGCTCAATAAAACACACTATACAGTGATCAGGGAAAGAATATAGTTTTCACATTTCAGAACTTTTCACTAGTTAATAACATCAGTCTTCTGTCTTACATACAATGTAACATTAAAACTGGAACGCTGACAGGTCCGAACAGTCTCAAGAGAGTGGACTTGGTGAAGTAAAGTGTTATTTGTGTAGCCTTGACATTTGAAAGTTGATGGGCGTCTTTGTTGAACAATGGTGTGGAAACATGAGTAACAATTGGAATTGTTCACATACAACAGTGAGTTTTATGTAAGTTCTGCAGTCACTGCAGTGTGGAGAATTTTTAATGTTTTTGTTTTGGCAAAATGTACTCTGAAAAGAACCAGAATATTAAGAGATTTAAATGTGGGTTCGTCATGGAAACTGGGTAATTAAAACATGTATCTCCCAAAATAGTAACTTTA
Source organism: Hoplias malabaricus (assembly GCF_029633855.1). Taxonomy (NCBI): domain Eukaryota; kingdom Metazoa; phylum Chordata; class Actinopteri; order Characiformes; family Erythrinidae; genus Hoplias; species Hoplias malabaricus. Next base: position 10,873,401 of record NC_089807.1, on the reverse strand, counting down.
CAGGTGAAGCATAAAACCTTAACTTTCCATGGACATGAAAAGATTTCTGTTGGTCCATTCATCATGAAATTTACACACACTGTGAAGGACAGCTGCTGTGTTCAAATAATGTAGTAAACTTAATAAATTGAGATACATGTTTTGAATTGGAAAGCAATGAAATGTGGGTTGTATGATCAGGTCACCGAAGTTATAATGTGTATTTCTCCTTCTCTGTTCAGAGTGCCTTGGACATGTATAAGGAGATGCTGCTGCTTTACTGGGATGAAGCAAAGCGTTACATCAACTCCCAGTGTGCAGGTCTGGAGGCATGGCAGATCATTGCAGCAACAGTTCTCCTCACCCTTGTTGCAGTGCGTGCCAAAGGTTTCCTCTTCCAACAGGAGAGTGAGTAAACTTAAATGCCTACATAAGTCACTTTTTGTATCAGAACATATGGAAAATTCTAGCTTTAAAGAGTGGGATGAAAAAGGCATAAATGCGATTAAATTGAAATTGATTGAATCAAATATGATTAAACACAAAAACCCTGTAAATAATCTGGGAATGTAATAAAATATTGTATGGAAAAAAAATCCATTTGTGAAGCAAATACTGTATTTTTTAAGCACAATTTGAGGTCTTATATTTTAACCCATCTCTCTATTGACATAAGCTGTTAGCCATTTTAACCCTAAAAATTGAGGAGAAATTGAGTGTTTTTATGCATTCAGGGTTGTCTGACGTCAAAACGTGTCACATTTGTACCACAGTCTGATATTAGTCTCTTGATCTGCAGGTCTGAAGTCACGAATCAAGAAGCAGTGCTTTCGACTCATCAGGAAAATCCCATTTATTGGTGCATCAGTAAGTGTCTTGTGGTTTTCTCTCCTACCGCTTCCCTAAAACTTGCTTCAGGGTTTTCTTTGTTGCTGGGCAAATGGCTATGACTCACTTCTCATGATGCTAGAGCAGTGAAACCCTTTGACACAGTTTGGATCATGACAGTGTGATAATGCCAGGGATTACTTTGGGTCATCAGCTTCAAGAGAGCACAGTTTATCTGTTTCTGGAATGGAGTTTTGCTTCTATTGATTGTATTACTTGAATACAGTCTTTCCAGATTTCATATAACATGGTATACATATTCATACACTAATAAGAGTGTAAATGCCTCCACTCTCAATTAATTGATTTGAGAAAATAATTAATGAATTCACCAGGATTAGTTACAGTACATAATTGTCTCTGAAACTGATGAAGTTAGATCAGCCGCCTTAAGAGAGGTGTGAGCGGTGAAACTCCTAAAAGTCTGTCAGTGTGTTTTAAGACTGATTGCCCATTTCTTTCCTTTGTAGATCCAGAAAAAGCTGAACAAAGCTCTGGATGACATGTCAAAGAGCCTATGCACCCTGAAAGAGGGAATGAGCTACACTCAGCTCCTGCCAGCTCAGGGCCTCTCCCAGAAACAAGTCCTAGACAGCATCAGACAGTACCAGACACTCAGTGAGTCACTTCAAGCTGCTCATCTTGGACTGTATGCCAAAAATAAAATATTATCGCAGTTATGTTATAGCACTCTTCAATTAGTACAATGAAGCCTCTTTTTTAAATAGCCTTTTTCACTAAATATACTTTGAAATTAGTTTTCCTGGTGATTATCAGTTTATATTATGTTAAAATATCTATAGATCTTATGTGTTACACGATCTACACAATACATTTTTGGCCAATATTTCATGTCAACATAACCCTTTTCCAACATTGTTCTTTCTGTTTCAGATGAAGTGCAGTGGGTCAAAGGCAAAGTGTCAGGGGCTGTCTACTGGGGGGATGAAAAACTTACAGAACTCCTAGTGAAGGTATTTTCAGTCCTGTTTTTTATTAGATATTTTGCAAGTCTAAAATAAAGTTTGTTTTCCCGTTTTGTCCTGTGTGGTTAGAAACTGAAAAAGTCACATTTATACATTTATAAGTCTTTTATACATGGTTTTAAAGCCTGTTTATTACATGGCTTATTTATTACGATGTGAACACTTTAAAAGTCATTAATAATCATTTGTAACAGAAAAAGGAAGTGTGAAAGTGGCCTCTATTTCTAACACTGAATGTGACAGAGAACTTACTGAAAATAACAAGGAGAAGAATAAACTCAGACTTGAGAATATGATTTTATTCACTTTACATGTTTAGGTAAACCACATTATCACTGATGTATAAAGCGATACTCTATTGGTAGTTAATTCATTAAATGGCTAAACTTATTAACAAATAGGTGATACAGCCAACAGTCTTAATGCAACTGATGGAGAAGATAAAGTAAGTTCAGTTTCTGGCAAGATCTGAGGTTTAACAGTGTAGATGAATGTGGCTTCAATATTTGGCAAACAACAAGTCCCTGTTACCTTTTCTGTTTTTTTTTAACTGATTATTAATTGCTATTAATGTATTAACACCATAAGTAATAATAATCAATAGACAGTTAATTAACAGTTACTAGTAATAAAATGTGTAATCTTATTCTGAAGTGGTACCCCTACTGCAAGACATATTTAATTTATTTTTCTCTTTTGAGATCGCTGACAATGTTAATTATGATTAAATATGCAGATGATGTCAAAGTATGTTGATTATGAATTTTTGTAAACCATTGTAGGTATATGGTGAATTTGCCTGGAGTAATCCCCTCCACCCAGATATCTTCCCCGGGGTGAGAAAGATGGAAGCAGAGGTGGTGCGGATGTCTTGTGCTCTCTTCAATGGCGGGCCAGAATCCTGTGGCACAGTCAGTCTTTTTTAAATTACTAACCAAATATAGAATTATAGACATTAGGGAATACCAACCTCCAGTTTCAAAGAAAACATACTATAGTCATTCTTCCATTTTAAACCAGTAACTATGTAAATGCTATTAAAGTGAGGTGCAACTCACCACAGTGTGTACCACTGAGAATATTGTCGCTGTTGGAGCAAAAGTAATATGCCTTATTTCCTTTTGTATGTCAAAATTACATTACAAATGGGCCAACAAAAGTTATCCAAAATGAAGACATTGGTGTGGTTTCTCTGACAGGGAATAAGCCTAGTCCTGGTCTACACAGCATGTTGATAGGAGGAAACAGTCCAGGACTAAGGTTAATCCGTCTCTGGGAAACCAATCCATTGAAGAAGCTATCTGTAGTACTGACACCAAGCATTTAAAATATCTACTATCATACAGTTTTTAAACAGTGGACAGACCTGTCTGCCTTCTCCCCCTCCTCCCCAGATGCCTCCCAAGGTCGCTAGTCTGAGGAAAACTGAACATATACAAACAAGCAAGTGATGAGTTTAGGAACTTTGGATTTGAACTAAAATCAACATATTTACACAGAAAATTGTTCATAATTTTCCATGCATTTACAAGCCTCTACTGTCTAAATCCACATTAAATATTACAACCAGACAAGGCTGGTGTTACTCATTGATTTCCCCTTCCACCATGAATGTCGTTCTAGGAAGCAGATCTTTGTTTCTTATTCACAATTTTCCTATTTAAACATTTTGTTCTGCCTTGTGTCTGTTTGAGTCTTATTGCCATTTTTTGCCAGTTTCTTGAATTCTCTGATCCACCTTTAGAGCTGAAGATAGAGCTAGCTTTAGAAACTTGAAACTCAAGGCCAATATTTCCTCTCATTTTACACCGTCTCTGGTCATGGAGATTTTTAGAAGGGCAATGGGGCATTTTGAGTCTGGTAAAATCTAACATTATCTCTGTTCACTTGTTCACTTCATGGCTGCAAAATGCTCTGTTTGTGGACCTGGCAGATTGGGTTTGGACTTGAATATGATTGGACAGCGGCTGAAATTTCAGTAGAGGTCTGCTCCGAACTAGACACTTACCAAATAGAATATACTTCTTCTCTCAGAGATGCCAGTGCTTCACTCTCGCCTGACCAAACACCCTTGACATTTTATGACAATTTTTAATAACATTTTAAGTTCTTAATAACAAGTTAAGTTTTTGTCCTTCTGCTGTAAAGTTACCTTTTGGAGATGACAGTTTGTATTTTGACTGTGACCATATAAAATTAAATCTTTCAATATTCTTCAGCATGTAAAAATGTAACCTGTGTTCCCTGTGTATTTGCCTAGGTGACCTCAGGAGGAACTGAGAGCATTCTAATGGCCTGTAAAGCATACAGAGATCTGGCTTATGTGAGGGGAATCAAACATCCAGAAATGTATGTCCTGTTCTAGTCCATCTAGAAAAACTGCACGTGTATAATTAGCCATTTTATGTCGTCTAATGTCTGTGCCTTTATCATTTTTTGTTTAAAGAATTGCACCTATAAGTGTCCATGCTGCATTTGACAAAGCAGCACATTATTTTGGAATGAAACTTGTTCATATTCCTCTGGATAAGAAAACCATGAAGGTTGATGTGAAGGTAAGAGTGCACCTAATGGACAGACAGTTTGTGTGGTCAGCAGGATCTCACTGATAAATAATGGTTCGATTTGCTTCCTAATTAGGCTATGAAGAGAGCCATCTCTAAGAACACAGCCATGCTAGTGTGTTCTGCTCCTCAGTTCCCTCATGGAATCATAGATCCCATTGTGGAAGTGGGGAAGGTAAGAATCTTTGGTTCATATTCACAAGAAGAAATGCTCTTCACTAGAAGTATATAATACTTTAAATGTTTTTGTGAATTCTGTGTGAATACTGTTTTATTTAGCAGTGATGATTTGTTTTTAGTTGGCAGAAAGGTACAACATCCCTTTCCATGTGGATGCTTGCTTGGGTGGGTTCCTAATAGTGTTCATGGAAAAGGCTGGATTCAAACTTGAACCGTTTGACTTCAGGGTCAAGAGTGTGACGAGCATCTCAGCAGACACACACAAGGTGAGAGGTTGAATATTACAGAAGGGAGAAGATGCTTCCTGCTCTGATTTTGAGGATTTAACATGGATTGTACCCTATTATTTAACTCATGTTGTTTGAAAAATATGACCCCCAAAAATCCAAAAACAAGTTCAGGTGTAACTGAAAGAGTATGTTGTTTGTGGTTATATTTGCAGTACGGCTATGCTCCTAAAGGCTCCTCGGTGGTGCTCTACAGGGATAAGAAGTACCGGCACTACCAGTACTTTGTGGCACCTGACTGGCAGGGAGGAATTTATGCATCTCCTTCAATGGCTGGTTCTCGTCCGGGTGGTATCATTGCAGCCTGCTGGGCCACCATGATGCACATGGGAGAGAATGGCTATGTTGATGCCACCAGAAAAGTTGTTCAGACTGCTCGCACCATTGCAGCTGGGTATGACAGATTTCTGTCTATAAGAACTAAATTATTTTCAGCAGTTGTTTATCTCCTTTAATGTGGATCCATCTTTAATGGCGTGGCAAAATGAATTTAGAATAATGGGAAGATAAAATATCAAGATGTCTAGAGTAAAAAATGACCTGAGTCTGAGGATGTACCATATTTAAAATGATGCGTTTTCCTCTTAGAATCCGTAAAATTGAAGGAGTGTTTGTGTTTGGAAATCCAGAAGTATCAGTGGTAGCCATAGGCTCCAATGTTTTTGATATCTTCCGTTTGTCCAATGCACTTACGGCAAAGGGCTGGAACCTCAACACTCTTCAGTTCCCATCAAGGTAAGAATGAAACACTCTTGATACCACAACCCTTGGTGATCCCATGTGAATTACTTCAGAACACGTTTGCATGGGTGTTGTGTCAACTGAATCAATTCCTTATTTACACTGAGAGTGCACAACTTAATTGAGTAATAACACGCATTCTCGTAAACAGTATTAATGTGTTTAGGAGACACTTTTGAAGCACATGATAACTTTCTGAAAGAGTGCTGTCATTCTTGAGACCAGTAAACACTGCTTGCCTTTGTTTTCTTTGCTTGTAGCATCCATATTTGTGTTACTATGCTGCACACAATGCCAGGTGTGGCCCAGCATTTTATTAAAGATGTGAAGGAAGAAGTAGCCATTATCATGAAGAATCCCAAGGAGAAGACCACAGGGAAGGTGAGAATAAAAGCTAAATACTTAAACAGCTTGATTAAGTTTGGAATAAATTTTGTTTTTGAGACGATATTCACCATATGTCTAAAAGTATACAGATACTCATTCTAAAGAGTGACTTCAGGTACTTTGAGTTGTGCCTATTGCTGACACAGTTTGTACGATCTTCATGACATCTTTCATTATCAGTACCTGACCTCACAAATGTTTGTGGCTGAATGTATCAACTTTCCAAAACGTATAGTAAACTTTTCCCAAAAGTGTATAAGAAGTTAAAGAAAATGAAAGGGCAGAAACTCATTATTGATACCCTCAATTTTAGAAGAAACAAATCCAGTTCAGTAGTTAGTAGTTAGATATTGGTCATAAAGTTTCACATCTTTATGGGTGACTCAGTGTTATTAAGCTAAGGCAGCACTCTGGTGAATCACATGAATTACAGCTGCCTCAACATTCGAGAACACTGTAATCTGTCTCAGTCTGTTCTCCATTACTTGCCCTAAGAATTACTGGGCATTGACTCACAGAAGTAATATGTTCAACCATCTGGATTGGGGGTTGTTTTTCGTGAATGGTTCACATTTCATTTCTCTGATTAGTTGTAAACTGTTTTCACATGTTTACTGACTGGAGCTTCAAACCTGTATTTTAGGGAGCAATCTATGGCATGGCACAATCCATCCCTGACAGGACACTGGTGACAGAGATATCGTGTGGTTTCCTGGACTGCCTCTACAGCACTGATGTATCTAAGGTCCAGAACAACCACCACACTAGCAAGAAGAACCACATGAACGGGAGCTCCAAAACGCACTGAGTCTGGACTGGCTGCCTGCAGCTCACCAATTTGTCCCTCATCATGTTTATCAGTTATTTACTAACTTTTCTGTCCCTCATTTCAATTACTCATATAGTCGTTTCTCATTCAAGCACAAGCCATAGTTCTCCATGCAGTTTGGGCATTTTTGACTGTCCTGGGGAGTGATGATTTACTGTATGTTGCATGGTTTCAACGTCAGCACAGAAGGTTCAAGGACATCTTCCTCTGAGTGAAGCTGAGCAAAGTGTGTTATGTCTTTTAATGTTTGTGGCATCAGTTTATTGACGGTTCTCCTTTTGTTGTTCACATTACTTCAGCCGTCCATTTGGAGGCAAAAGCTCCAGGAAAACTCAGGTTATCAGCAAGGGAGCGTTTAATTGAGAATGAAACATATGTTCATGTTGTGCTGGGCCTGAAACTGAAAGTACTGTATACTTTTAAATTTCACTTTTTCGAGGTACTGTTGTCACAATAGCACCACACAAGTGAAATAGCAAAACTCCTTAACCCTTACACTCTAGTCTGGATTGACACTGACCATGATTATAAATCTACAACTTCATTACTATAACCTTAAATATGGACCAAGGCTCAACATATTGTCTGTCAGTAAATATTTCCATTTTGCCACTGTTTAAAGAAACTTGAAAAGCACAAAAATGCCAGTATATTAGCACTGCTCAGGTGATCCACCATTAAAATGGGTCTTTAATAAAATATTTACTCACTGAGATAATTCAACAATAAGGCAATAATCATCACTGAACTAACAGAAGGGATTTGTGTCCTTACGTATCTCACTAAAAAACAAATTAGATCTTACAAATTATGTTTTAAAAAATCAGCTAATATACACCTAAATGTACCCAAACTTAAATTACTCTGAATTCTTAATACGTGGTTGAAACAATCACTGTTCCCTTAACTGTCTACCTCATGTTATTCCAACATATATTTTCCCTTATCTGTTGGAGTGAGTGTCCTCCCTTGGATCAGTGACTGAATTTGACGATCTGTTAATGTCAAAGCCTAGCACATAATGGTAACATTTGGGAGCTCTTTGAAAGAAAGATAAAAGATGGCTAATGTAAAGTCCTTCGAAAGCGTTTCTTTATTCTATGTTTATAGTCCAGGAAGATGCTAGAGCATCAGAGAATTGCCTTGCTAATGTTCCTTGTTAAGGGAAAACTGCTCTTGGACAAACAGGGAAAAAATGAGATGATGACACGGTACCCACTGAATCATGACCGCAGATATCGTCATCTGTTTAATTTCGTATTCCTTGTGTCTGACCACTGTGTGTGTTTTACATTTATACATCACTGATGTAGTGTCTTTTATTTCAATAATGTAATTATGTTTGAATTGACTTTTTTTGATGTTATTACAGGGCTATAATGTGTGGGTATGAAAATGTGTTGGACGCTTAAGGGACACCATTTTTAAACATGATACCACTAAAGTAGCATTGTGATATTTAAAGTTTGCCTTAGGTTATGCTATTAATATGGAAAGTACCACTTCTTATAACAGCAGGAATGATTTAGAATTTTATTTTCTTATCCAAATTTTTATATTTAACCCATTTGCCTCCAGAGAAATATTATAATGTCTATAAAGACATGTCTGACAATACTGTTTAAGTAATTTATGAGAGGCACCTTCATTTGTGAAATCTGGAGAATTCCTAAAATTCCATGATGAAGCGTTCACCTTCATGCCTTTAGGGTCTTAAGCTCATGCAGTGATTATATCAGCTTTAGGGCGAGGACCTTTTATCACATCGCATCATCGGCTTCCACTACTTCCCTGTATTCCACGGTTCCTCTGAAAATCATTAAAGATTTTGTGAAGAATTAAAAAGCGATTTCTTTCTCATTGGTCAGAAGTGAAACTGTCTCTTTAGTATGTTTTTGCCATTTTTATTGCTATCATTTATTAAAATACATTACTTATGATAAATAGATCATGGAAATATGTATTTAATGCAGAATCTAAGTATGTGTAGTATAAATACAATTTTGTCAACGAGACCTCTGAACAGCACTGTTTTGTCCCATTAGAGTCCCCCAACTGATTCCCTCTAGGCGGCACGGTGGTGCAGCAGGTAGTGTCGCAGTCACACAGCTCCAGGGACCTGGAGGTTGTGGGTTCGATTCCCGCTCCGGGTGACTGTCTGTGAGGAGTTGGTGTGTTCTCCCTGTGTGTGTGTGGGTTTCCTCCGGGTGACTGTCTGTGAGGAGTTGGTGTGTTCTCCCTGTGTCTGTGTGGGTTTCCTCCGGGTGCTCCGGTTTCCTCCCAAGGTTCAAAGACACACGGTAGGTTGATTGGCAACTCAAAAGTGTCCGTAGGTGTGAATGTGTGTGTGCCCAATTCCCGCTTTGTGCCCAATGATTCCAGGTAGGCTCTGGACCCACCGCGACCCTGAACTGGATAAGGGTTACAGATAATGAATGAATGACTCCCTCTAGGATGTATGAAATTGACCAAAAGAACTCAATTTTAAAGTGGAAAAAGACAAAGTTAAACATCACTTTTTTATTTTTATTTTGATTGTAAGTCTTTGCTGCTACGCTCTGGAAAAGATGACAATACACAGCCCAATGTTCACCAGATCAACAATAAAGGCACAATACATTTAAGATATGTGAGGACACTGTTTAGGGCTAGAAAACACGCCCCATTATTTTATAAAGCTATCTGTAGCTTAATAGATGATAATATCATTACTGCTGTGGGATGATTTACCCTATTTTCATATCCATCACGAGTCTGTAACAAGCCATATGTAATTTCAGTAGGGACTCAAAGCAGCTTAATCCAAAACTGGACTTAGTATGTGTCTCGAAAACCAAGACCCTGAATATGTCTTACAGGGGTTTTATGTCCAGTGAAGACTGGTGAGGTGTTCAGACTGGTCCATGACAGTGAGATGATGATAAGGATTTCTCTCAGAGAACCAAGGCTTGATCGATGAAAGAAGCGAGAGTAATGTCGCGTTGAGAGAGCCCTCCGCACTCATGTGTGCTCAGTGTGATCTGAACCTGGCAAAGAGAGAAAACCCACACACAGGTTAATACAGACTTATCTACTCCATCATTCGTCAGAACATAACATTATTTGAACACAGCAGCTGCATTTTTACATTGTGTAAATCCCATGTTAAGTGAAACAAAATAAATGGCCCAACAAGTTCGAACAAAATCTCTTTGCCCTAAAGCTGGAGTAGGTGATTTCATAAAACCCAGTAGCTTTTTGAAAACAAATCCAACCAAAAACAGTCCTACCCCCTCCTTCTAATTAAACTCCCTGAAAACACAGGGATGGGCACGGCTTGATAAATGTGACAGAGAGAAGCACCGTGCCCAAGGTGTCATATTCAGGCTTTATACATCTACCTCAGGTCTCATTCTTACATAGAAAACCACCAAAAAGCTACAGCTATTCACTCTGGTTTGCTCTCTGGCTCCATCCAGCACATTTTTGTTGGAAAGCCTTTTGTTCTCTTCCTCAGTCTTACTTTTCTGGACCCCTCTCCCTCCAGCTTGCTTAGGTGGTGTCTCTGCACATGTATAGAGAGTGCATGCTTGGGGGCAGTGTTAAAGAGTAAACAGGAAGTTAGGCCATCCAATCATTTGGTTTGGTGTGAATGAAATGACCGGGCAGAGATTTTACAGACTGTATAGAAAGAAATCTTTTTGTATGTTTTGTCAGAGCATTTAATTTGCTGATTGCTATTGAGATGTGAAGAGTAGTTCCAGAAATATAACAAAGACTGTTTTTAGATAAATCACCCACTCTGTCTTTAACTTGCACTGAAAATAAAGAATAGCTGTAATACCTTATTATAAACATTGAACCACTCAGGATGATGGTCCATTTTCTCCGCCTGTAATGCAACTCTAGACATGAACCCAAAAGCCTACAGTGCAATAAAACAAAATTTAGGAATTGAATGAATGAATGAAAATATAAATATGCATATTAATTACAGATAGTATTACTTTGGAATGATTTGAGGAATAATGCCATTACAAATAATTTTATGACTGTGAATACCTGGTTAAAATCTTTGAAGATAAACTCCTTGTAGATGGCATCTCTACCCACCACCGCCACCCACTGTGCGTTGTGCAGCATGGGCAGCAGCTGCTCTCTCTCCTCCAGGGTCAGAGTCTGAATCTTTCCAGCCTGATGAGTTATAACACACCTCATTACAGCTCTAGTGCGGTCAGGTACCGACACTGAATGATAATTTTGGGATCACATACCAGAAATATTATACAGAATCCCATCACTCCATAGAATGCAGTTCCATTACTCTACAGCCAAATTTATGGAAGGAATTTATACCTTTCAACCTTTACTTCACACTGGGAATGGTAAACTTAGACTCATGCTCAGCAGCTCCACAGTGTCCCATTTCATATCATGCATTTCTTAGGAGACTATAGACACTTGGTGCGCACAATTGGGATCATTCTTAGATGGGTTCATTAGCTGAATTAACTCATTATGAGGATTGTCACACTTCTAGCATTTAGTGTATACCTTAACTAACTGCTGATGTAATTTAAGACATTACTAAATATGAGGACATTTTAGAAAAGATTTCATAATAATCCAATTTGTTAAAAATTAGCATACTCTTCAGAGACCTAAAACAGGACAGAATACCCTGAGGTTTAGTCCATTACACATGCTGAATATCCATTTATATGATTTAAGGTTATGCATGACATTTTAGGCATTTTGTAAAAGTAAATATCACAGCAATGCATTTTGCAACGTGCTTGGCCAAGTGGGACGCTGCAGAAATAAGGACTGTGATTGGTTGTTCTGAAGCCCATCTGGAAGCAATGATGACTGGCATTCTGAGATTCAGGAGACTTTAACAGGTTCCTGTGTGGGACACAAGATATTTAAACCTACCCCTCTGAACAGGCCAATCAGAATCCCACGAGTTTCACATACATGACCCTACTTTAAAATAGGTAAGGGTTACAAATTCTAACAAAAGAAAATGAGATAGAGTTAGACTATGAAAATGTGTGTGTGTTGGTGGGGGGTATGTTTCATTGCATTTTTCACTTAAACTTAAACTTTAATGACTAAAACAAAAAGACTTAACCTGTTGCTTCACAATGGAATAAATTTACAGATATTATAAGGTTTGTTTATTAATAATAATTATAGATACACATTATATTTAAACAATATGTTGCTTGATATTCTTCTTTACACAGATCCTGAAATCCTTTGCCTGGGGTTAAATCTAACCTTACCTCTTTATCCATATGTGTTACGCCACATAGTAAATAAAGCCTCTGCTGAAGAGCAGACTGATAACACTGTGTGACATCACCAGGTCCCCTAGCAACCGTCTAATCTGCTCTCTGCCTACTCCAGCAGGCTTTAGGAGCCTAGCACTAAATCAGCAGCATGGAGGAAACAATAAGCTACATAAATATTTCAGAAAATGACCTGAATGAGCCAATGTTCTAAAGCCATAATCACATGAAATACTGAAATGTGTTTAAACAAAATAAAGCCAGAAATAGGAATTAGAAATAGATGCTCTCTTATAATGAAGCAGTCAAAAATAAAAAACGTGATTCTAAGCTCTGCATTAAATCAGTGTTCAGTGCTTGATTTAAATCTCAAGTCTACAGTAAAATAAGCTGTTCTGAATAGACAGTCAGTACAGAGTACTAGAATAGCAACAGGTGGAATGCAATAAATGTATCAAAGAGCAGATGACACTCCTGTCTATCTTATCACAAGATCTGTAATTTAGAATCATAAAAAGAGTGAGTTTCATAGTCCTACCATATTGTGGTGCTGTTCTCCTCTCTCTGTCTGTCTGTCTGTACTCTCTCTCTCTCTCTCTCTCTCTCTCTCTCTCTCTCTCTTCTGATCCTCAAACACAATGCCACAGTCAGCAGCTGGAATTCATCCTAAGGCCCAAGTACAATAGGTGCCCTAGCAGAAGCCTGAGCAAAAACATGGCTAAAACAAACAAGCAGTGGCTAAAAGACTGGCAGGCTGCTGGATGGGGACACTGGCCTTTAGTTCATTTGCAGCCTGTCAGCAAAATGCAATTAAAAGCTTGTGTGCAAACAGAAAAACTGCACAATAATGAAGCTGTAGAGAGCTAGATATAAGGCCTGTGCTAGTTCACTGCTTGTGTGGGATTGGTTCTACACCTTCAAAGCTGATCCCATGTTCTTCAAGGCTGACAGGTTCCTAAGCTCATGGAGGGAAATGAGCACCCTGTGAATCAGAGCAATCATCTTAAGAGCATTCTTTTAAACCAATTCATTAGCCAACAGACAGGGTGATTAAGCAGCACAGAGTAAATAAACCAGAACGCCCCATCCTCAGGCCTGTTCACTGAACTGTGATCTGTGACCTGGGGTTCAGGATTTAGTCTTTTTCCAGGGGCTTTTTCTAAACATCCCATAAGCATTACAAGATTTATCTCTAAACCTAAGCGCACTTTATAGTGTCTGTACCTAAACTATGCACTGTAATGTAGCCCATTCATATTATACAGCATAAATCACTTATGAAATGTATACCTGTTACATTTAGACCTACATTTTTCAGGGTTCCAGCTATACAGAGAGAGAGAGAGAGAGAGAGAGAGAGAGAGAGAGAGAGAGAGAGAGAAGAAGAAGAAGAAGAAGAAGAAGAAGAAGAAGAAAAAGAAGAAAAGAGAATAAAAGTCCATCATGAAAAAAATTATCTATGTAAATATTGAGGTAGAATTGCATTCAATTTTAGGGGGAGTCAGAGATCTGGGTAGAGGGCAGCATCATGTGCATAAGTGCTGCAGGTTCATTCATTATCTGTAACCGCTTATCCAATTCAGGGTCGCGGTGGGTCCAGAGCCTACCTGGAATCATTGGGCGCAAGGCGGGAATACACCCTGGAGGGGGCGCCAGTCCTTCACAGGGCACCACAGACACACACACATTCACTCACACACTCACACCTACGGACACTTTTTGAGTCGCCAATCCACCTACCAACGTGTGTTTTTGGACTGTGGGAGGAAACCGGAGGAAACCCACGCGGACACAGGGAGAACACCTGTGCCGCCAGTGCTGCAGGTGTTTAGATAAATTATCTTTCAAATATAGTTTTGATATTGTGATGCCTGTTATCCTTGTTTTATTTAAATATATTCTTAAATGTATTTATTTAAAATGTTTTTGTTTCATTACTAATATTATGTTATCTGCCAAAAGTAATTAATTAACTTTATTTAAAACTAAATTAGTAATAATAATAATTATAATAATAATCTACTCAGGAGTTAGTAAAAGTGTATAGCCAGGAAATAGTGAAATGTGCCCTTTGAACTCTTTGTATTCTCTTTGAACTTTATAATCATTTGTATCATAAACCCCTTCAGCTGAGAAACAAACTGTCGAGTATGAAAGTCTCCAGCCTGAGACACTTTTTCTTGTTTCTTATTTTCACTACGGGACAATGTGACGCAGCTTCAGATTCAGGTATTTTAATAATGTACCTAACAGTACTGTTATTAACAATCTTCCCATAAACACATGGACGTTGATTTCTTTTCACAGACTTATGTCTTTGGTAAAGTCTTGTTAACCTTTGTTAGCCATGTTCGATGTTTTTCCTCCAGATGTCAGTGTTGATCATTTTTGGTCTGAGTGACTGTTAGCTTTCTTTTGTGAGACGATGGAGCACTGGTTGGGCGTTTTGTCTTTGTTGTTGTCTTACATGAGAATTGATTGCCCCAGTTCTGTAATCTCCCTGATGACTTATGAATAACTGTACTGGGACACTTTTTTATGAGTCATATTAATAATAATGACAGGTGCTTTATGCCCTCTATTTATTTCAGTTATTGATTTAATAAAATGGCTCATTATTTAGTAAGTCATATAGCAGGTTTGACTGTTAAATGTCTATTATAAATAAACCAACTGTATTACTTTAATGGAAATTACTAGGTGCATCAGCAAATCTTTCTACAACTTTCAGATGCTGTTCTGAAAATGGATGAAGCGTTACTAACAGTCCAGAGTCAGATGCCTGGAAGCTTGCTTGTTACCTACACCTCAGATTACTGCTATAAGGTATATAACATCGTTCTTTGATTAATTAAAGTGTTTTTCTCAGAAGTCCTGATTATTAATGTATATGATTCTGAACAGGTAGAATGAGCGTATTAATTTGTTTTAATATATCAGATGCTATAATGTGAAAATGATGCATACATAATCTACGCAGTGTCTGTATCAGCCTTTGGTCAGCGTGGATGCTGGACCAGGAAATGTGTCTGTTGTGGTCAGTACACCTTTCACACTGACTCTAAAGGTCACTCCTCTGAAAGGCAGTAGCACTTATTGCAGGTGAGGCTCCAAGTAACAAATGTAAGGGCAGATTTACTTTACTATTTGTTTCTTTTTTTATATGTAACTTTGGTTTGAACTGCAGTATTGTTCCCCAGTTAAAATGACACTGTTTGTTCTTGTGTGCAAAATCAGTTTTTTCATTTGGGCAGATTGCATTAACCTCACATTCTGTAAATCACAATGAAAGACAAGCTCATTCCATTTGCGTGGCCTGAAGGACCTTGACATAGACTAAATTTACAGCCTTTATAGCTGAAGATTCCATTTGCCATCTCTCAAACTATGCACTACGTACTGTGTCAGCGTGTGACCTGACATCTAGGTCCTGAGTGCTGGCCTTTGGAGGATATCTCACTTACTATTGATCTTGCTGCCTATTGGGGTTAATAGGAGCTGACACTCCAATAATAAAGAAAAGAGCCATTAAGGCATCAAAGCAGCAAGTGTCCCTAGAAACCTCCGGTAACATGTTAAACACTAAGAGTCACTGAACATATTAATAAGCAATCTGGGCCTAAGAGTCATCAGGGCTGAGGCATTCCATTTGGGGTCATTATTAAACTGGTGGTGGGGTATCTGGTTGCGTAAGATGAGGTGCAGTGTCTTTCGCCCCTGCCCCCAGGCTTGGGTTTAGTCCTGGGCTTCTTAAAGATCAATAGTGAGGTCCCTTTCCAGACGGAGCCATTATTGACCCACCTCCTCCCCCAATGAACATGCCGGCTGGTATGTCATCCCTAGGCCAATCAATAAAGGCTTGTAGCACATTTTTGGGATGAAACAGGAGAGGGTAGAATGTGGTTGCAGTTCTACCACTTGTGCTCTAGATGGCTCCCTCCAGCCTCTTGCATACAGCACCTTGTCTTACACAGAGAATAGCATTCAACACAAAAGACTAGAATTACCAAACTCTGACCATATTAATACATATGAGCTAGGACAACAGTCCACTAAATACACATTTAACAAATAACAATAAACAAGAACACTAACTAGATAAGTCCCAACACTAGTAAGAGTGTTGTGACATACTTTTTAACTGTTTTTCACGGTGGTATTGTGAGACAGTACACACTGAATAGCATATGGTTAGACTTTATATAAATTCTTATATAGAATATATTTTAAGTCAGTTAAATATTTTAAATGCAAACCCCTGCTGCAAGCAAAACTGTTTAACTTCCTAAAAAGTAGAGGAAAACATATCTTTTAAATACAGTAGTGTAACTGTCAGCAAACAATTGAGAGTTGAATCCTTTGTTGTGTTTTCCGCTTTTCACAATCCGAGTTAACTTTCCTTTTTTCAGTAACAACTTCTTGCGGGCTACAAATTCTATCAGAGCCACAGAGCTGAGTTGTCCACACACAGTGGAAGGATGGATAGAAACAGCTGTGTATTTTTTCAGATTAGAAGCAAGGGTGGAGCTTGTTTTTCTCTTATCTCTCAAAGACAAATGCTTTTATTTGATTGTATCAACAAGATCTTGCATGTGTTTTTTAACTTTTAATACTTTAATCAGTTCTCTCTCTCTCTCTCTCTCTCTCTCTCTCTCTCTCTCTCTCTCTCTCTCTCTCTCTCTCTCTTTACTTTCCCTGTTGCTGCGTAAGTGGCATGTCCTCAGAAATATCTTCTGTAAATAAATACCAAAAACAAATACCTCAGATTTAATTGTATTTCTGACTGGAAAATAAATAAAATGTATTTAGGGTTTAAATCTGATATTTTCACGGTATGTATCAAAAATGCATTAAACTGTGGTGCAAATACCTCCGTATATATTATGCTACTGTATGTAAGTATCTTTTCAAGACCTTTGATGATGTTTATATCTTTCTAAATACACAGTGACGCTACTGAGATTCATTGTAATGTTTTATTTGTCTATTATTTCAGCTTGAGTCACTTATTTCAAGAGGCAGGGCATTATACTCTTTGGGTGAAGCCTGGAGTTGGAGACTTGAAATCGAATGTGACCTGCTCTATTTCACTGGAGAAAGACCCAAATAATACCTATCTACGTAGGTACTGCTTGCCTTACACCTACTAATTATGTTTATCTTCTCTGCCTTTACTTGCAGCCTGCATAGTCTATGCAAAGGTGTGTTAAGATGTACATATCTGCAGATGCATTAATAGGAGCTATGCAAACACAATTTAGAGTGTTATTTTTTGAGCATGTTTGATGTCTACACACTAATCTCTATGATTCAGTCAAACCAAAGATCCCCTTTGATCCCTTCAGTCCTTAATTGAGTCAGCAAAAAGGAAACATGTCTTGTGATCTGAACTTTTATAGAGGAGTGCTTTTCTCATGTCCCAGGGGCGGATATGTGGGGTATTGATTAAATAAGCTGCCCCCTTTTCTTTAAAAACAGCACAAAGAAAAGCTTTTTCTGCCATGTTTGTTTTGGATAGACGCCCCATGAGGGGAACACTGAGGGAAATACATTAGAGGAGCATGGAGGATTAAGGCATAATGGGATTTTGAAAGCAGCACGCTCCATAATGTAGAGTCTACTTTACAACAGCGCAGATTATGTTGTTGTAGATCAGACTTTTAAGGGCAAGTAACCATTATCTGCTAGATATATGGCGAGTGTGACTAAACTGTGGGCTGTATGATGAGTGTCCATTAGCTGCACTGTGCGCTGATTATATGCAGGCTCCAGTGAGCTCTCACAACTTAAGTAATGGGCTTGTGATCAGCAGCCTGGAGGCAGAGAGAAGCTGACTACTGCATATTCACTGTCAGGTCTGGACTGACCTGGAATGAAAAGCTCTCAGTGTATGTATCTATAGATCTTTTTCAATGAGATGGACTTTGTGAGCAGAATACTTTGACCATATTGCACCAGTATATATCTGCCTAATTTCTCTGCACTCAAATAAGACCAGGATCATATTCAACTCTCTATGCAATGCTTAAAAAACAAAGTTAATTGGTTCTGTACTTTCAGAAAACAAAGGTAACTGACACTGGGACTGTACCCCTCATTTCACTTAGTTTGGAAAATTAATTGGGATATATTCCATTGCAATTAATATAAATGTATCATGCATTAAAAATACTGTCTTGGCTACAGGCTTTTTAATTCATAAAAATATATTACTGATTTCTGTGAAGAGTTTGGTGTGTTCTCCCCATGCCCGGGTTCTCTGGTTTTGTCCCACGCTCCAAAAACCCATGTTGGTATGTGGATTGGTGACTCAAAGTGTCCATAGGTGTGAGTGTGTGAGTGTGTGTCGCCCTGTGAAGGATTGGCATCTCCTCCAGAGTGTGTTCCCATCTTGCACTCAGTGATTCCGGGTAGGCTCCGGACTCACTGCGACTCTGAACTGGATAAGCACTTACAGACAACGGTTGAATTAATATTACTGTTTTAATGTTGTAAAAATATTAAATATGTTGTACTTAGAACATCAACAAGGCATGCATTGACAAGTGATGTCTAAACCATTGCCCAGCTAATTTATTCACAGGACATTTACTTGGACATTATGTCCAATATGTTTGGTGAGATTTTCATCAAAATGGGATACCCTTAAGATATGTTCTTGGATGCAAAAGTGTCTGCTTAAGTCAATTTTCCATTTTACTGCAGATATTCTGGAGCAGTCACAGTTTAAACATGCAGTTTGAGTTAATTTCAAGGACATGGCACAGAGCCCTGCAGCTCAGCCATCACTATAGGGTTTGTGCATATCCATAGTGAAGCAGCAAGTGTCATGGTGGGTATTTGCTCGTTGATTAAAAGTCCATTTCCATGTTTGTTTTTCCACACTAGCCCCTCCTCTTGTACCTTTGGTGGTTGCCAGTTTTACATTTTTCGTTCTGGCGCCTTAATTGTAGATGATGCCTGCTCGCAGCCCATGTCATGTGTTCCATCATGTGCTGTGAAAATATGCCTCTGTGCATTGGGTTATTGGTGATCCACGGTTTGGGTTGCAGAAATTGATTTTACTCTGACAAGCTGGTTTCAGGTTATGTAAAGAGGAAGTGTTGGGCTCTTGAGAACTCCCTTGTGAAGCAGAGCGATGGAGTTTCTGAGTTGGCCCAAGACAAAATGAAGCTAAGAAAATGGTAAAAAGGTTATAGAGTGTAAAATATATTCTATAAGATTTATTTATGAAGACAAGTTGGAAAAATTAAAGACAGTGTGAAAACAAACCATCTGTATCTGGAAAATAGGTTAGCAGTAAATTAGCGTTCATGTGTCTTAGTGGTCTGGGATAAGAACAAAAATGTTGCCAAACGTGTACTCAGCCTGTCTACACTAGTGCTATAGGACTGACTGCAGAACACATGCTTTTGAAATCCCAGCTAAAACAGCTCTGTTCTCCAGCATTTATGTATGGTAATGAACAAGAAATGTTGCTGTTGTGTACCTGCAGCCAGGGGGTACAACTACTAAAACGCAGATGCCATAATTGGCATCAGCTGTTATTCTTTACAAAGCACAGCTTCTCAAAAGTCTAAAATCATAAAAAGGTATGACATTTTTCTGATGTATGAGCAAACAGAAATTTCCTGTGACATTAATTTCTGATATTGCTGATATTATATACAGATATTACATTATTTATATATTACCTCTTTCATCAATTCACTGCTGACATGCCGTTGAGCAAGGGACCTCGGCCCCAACTGCTCCCTAGGGGCTGGGGATAGCTGCCTGCTGCTCAGGGTGTGTTGTGTGTGTGTGTGTGTGTATGCCTGTTTTCATTGCCACGGATAGGTTAAATGCAGAAGACAAATTTTGTTTTAATGTTGTACAGTGACAGATAAATGCACAATTAATTTTGCTGTTATTCCCTCTACTAGCTCTTCTGGTAGCTGCCCTTGTTCTGGCACTTCTTGCTGTTCTATGGGTCAGTGTGCCGTTTCTCTCCAGGTAATGATGTTCTTTCTATTTTCTGCTCACTCTTCGTACATTTGGTGTTTTATAACCTCCTTGCTCTACACTCATTGTCCACTCTATCAGCTCCACTGTCAACAGGAGCACTTTGTAGTTCTATAATTACAGACTGGAGTCTGTCGCTCTGTATACATTGTTTGCCCCCTTTCATCCTGTTCTTCAATGGACAGGCCCCCCACAGGACCACCACAGAGCAGGTATGATTCAGGTGGTGGATGATTCTCAACGCTGCACTGACACTGAGATTGTGGTGTTGTGTTATTGTGTGTTATGCTGGTACGAGTGGATCAGACACAGCAGTGCTGCTGGAGTTTTTAAACCCCTCAATGTCACAGTCCACCAAGCAAATATATACAGTCAGCAGTGTCCTGTGGGCAGCATCCTGAGTCCACGTTTGAAGGACTAGAGGAAGACCAACACAAACTGTCCTACACTATACCAACCACTGCCTACCACACCAGACAAGGATTTGTTTCCAGGAGAGAAATTTCAATTTCAACTACATTTCAATAGCCCGTGTGGAAGTGGCTTCTGCAGTAGACCCTCTATAACAACCACTCTTTTCATTGTGAAATAAATGAAATTAAAGTCAACTAAAAGGTCAATGATTTTTTTTAAATGTTTGTAATAAAACTGCTTAGGTTACTGAGGATGGGACCACCAGGATAACTTCAGTCACAGAAGTTCAGTATTTGATTAATCAGCACAATTTCTGTTAATTAAAATCATCAGGCTCTTATACTGCTCATGCACAGTAACTGCTTGATAACATTGAACAGAGTTAGAATCATGACTTTATTACCTTGTAATGGTTTTATTTAATTATTCATGCAAACATTAACTCTCTGAACATGAGTGTGTGATGTGAATACTCATTGGATGGAAAAGTAACTGCGTCTGCTAAAGTAACGCATCAATAATAAAATATTGGCCCAGTTATAAAGAATAATTAGAGATGATGTCAGAATCACATCCATATGGACGAGCATTTTCCATTTGAAATATATTTTTGAAAACATTTTTGATGATAAGTGGAACAGTAGAATGCTCAATAATACTGATTTATTGTGATGAATGTTTTTTTGTTTTATTTTACTTCATTTTCTGTCATCTACAAACCAGTATTTTGCCTCTCATTTCATAACCCAACATTTCATAAAAGTCTTTGCATTGGCATCTGTGTAATCAGGAGATGTACTTGAAAATCCATATATCAGACTAGGATACTCATGTTGGTGCATTCCTGACAGTGATAATACATATTTCCTTTTGTATTGTTTGGTTGTAAAAACAAATTTAATTGATTCCTTACAGATGTAGCTGTACGTCCAAACTCAGGAAGCTTATTTGCTGCAATGAGTCTCGATACTCAATGGAAAGGGTAAGTTATTTCAAAGATAAAACATGAACTAGTTGTGTTTGGAAAACATTTAAAGAGTGCTTTTGTTTGTTTGCTTGCTTTAATGATTTTGTCTGCTCACCCTGAAATGAGTTCTAGTTTGATTTGCTTGGTCTAAAATTCCTAGTTTGATTAGGCTGGTCTGTAGCACTACAGTTAGGGTTAGAAGGAGCCAGAGCAGGAAGAGGTTTGTGCTAATTCCTGTGTGATGGATCTCTCTGCCAACACAAGGCCATATGGGAAATGACAACCTCTTTCCTGGGAAATGAGAGAAACTCTTCATACTCCTCAAATGTATTCAGCCAGTACACAGGGATTTAAGTAGGACATTGCAGCATTTACATCTAACCTCTCAATTTCCAGTATTGTAAATATATTCAACAGTACAGAGTGCAACTTGTAGAGTAATATACATCATCACATGTTAAACTGCTGCTGATGGAATGAAATATCTTTTTTTTGACATAATTTGAAGACACTAGCTGCATATTTGTTGTGTGAAAATGTTACAGTGGAAGGAGCATTTACCATTATTCAAACATGCCATAGACTTTTTTTACATAAACTTCCACTAAATTTTTGAAGCAATTTAACTTCTGATATAAATGTATTCTCAACTCTCGAGCGCTGAAGCCGTTAGCCCTGGCATAGGGCAAAAATGAGTCAGATTCCCAATGATGCTTCAGCCATCTGAGGCTGGATGCCCACAAGAGCACAACTGGCCTCGCTCTTCTCTCTCAGCAACAACATACATAAATATAGAAGGTTTTTATGGAGAAGTTTAAAAGTTTTAACCTTCAGTACATTGTTTAACAAAGACTAAAGATACATGAAGTCATTTATGAAGTATACACTTGAATGTTTTTTGGTTTGTGCAGGAGGAGGCAGTGGGTGAGACCTGTGTGGACCAACACCAACCGAAATCATCTCGTCTTAAATCATTAGACACGTTCCGAGGGTATGTTTCATTTTTGTGAGAATCCTTGGGGATTATTTTCTTAATGAAGAACTCTCAGTATATGCATGTAGCTCCTTAATTTTTTTTGGCCTACGCACTGTTTGCTCAGAGAATGCATTGTGCAACTGTAGAGAGTGGAGGGGTCATAGTCTGGACACTTGCTCACTTGCGCCATTGTGATCTGGCAGTTGCTCTAGGCCTCATTTGTAATCTTTTGCGTCTATGCTGAGGAACAGTGGATTGCTTTTGGTCAGGAGTGATGTGATTTAATCTGGAGGCCCAGCAGGACTTAATGGTGGCTGCAGGGCAGACACAAAGTGCTGTTATCTCGAAACAGGAAACTGCTGTAGTTTTGACCTCCTTACTTGGCCCAAAAAATTGAAGCAATAACACGGGCGACATATCAGCACATATTCAACAGGCTGTGAGTTTAGAGCTGAAGAGGATATGACTTCTCAGGTCAGGAGTTTGGATTAAAGGAATCTCATGTGCCTTGTTGGCAGATATTACCATGCATTCATAAAGGGTAATCTATTTCACCGGCAATAACAAAGCAGGTAACCAAATTTAAATCATATTTCAAGCTGCTGTAACTTTTAGATCTAGCCTTCAGTTTGCAGGCCACTTTGTGAATTTTTTTTCCCCTTCAGTCATTTGCTGTTAAATGTTCCGGTAACTTTTGCCATGATATTCCTTATAAAGTAGAGTACTCACAAAACCAGATGTTTTATCCGTCTACACCTGCTTTTGCTCTCTGAAACCCAATGGCCCATTTCCTTATTTAGCCTAATGGTTTTACCCATGTGATTTGAGACTCTGTCTTTGTCTCCAAAGGGCTCCTTCCACTTGTCCTGGGACACATGAGCAAGTACTCGTGCTTATACTGTTGCATCAGCACCACTGACCTGAGTTCACTGGCTTGGTCAGTCTGCCCAATGGGGCATTTATTAAACCCCCCCTTTTTTTAAGACCCCTTTTTCTATGAAATTTAAATAACTACTTACACATATTGGTCTAAATGCACGTGAACGTATACCTGAACTGTTGAGTGCAATCTTTTGTCCAAACTAATGCTAAATTCCCATTATTAAAAAGCTGATACTCTATTTTAAGTATGGGATAGAAGGAAATGGACTATAACCCCCCCACACTAATAGGCATTAGGGCAGTAGAACCACATTCTCTGGGATGATGGAAATGGAATGAGCTGGAGTGTTATTTGTGATTCAAAGCTAATCGTTTCACATCAGTACCTGACCTCACTCATGTTTATGTAGCTGACTGCAATTGAATTCCCATAGCACACTTCTAATATCTAGTGTGAAATCTCCCTAGAAGAGTTTCTGCAGCAAAAGGCAGGGAAGCTTTTATTAATCCCATTTGATTTCAGAAGAAACCATGAGCAAGCAAATGTCTCCTGACTTTTTGCCAGATAGTGTAACTTGTCAGGCTGGAGTGAGAGAAATGCTGAAACAGGTACCTGGTAAATGCTCCAGGACTTTTTCTGAGACAGTCTTCATAAAACAGTCCTTTTGAAAAACCCATTTTTGGAAGTCATATCTGTAATTTGTTCAAAGATGAGGTAAGGTGATGTCTACAAGCACAAAGAGTGAAATATGTCTGGCCATGGTCTCAATTTCAAAATAGTAATAGTGTGTCTAGAGTGTCTGGACCACTCCAGCCTCACAGACTGAATGAAATATTGTCTGCCTTTTGCAATCACTTCAAAGATTTTTTTTTTTGTTTGTATTTTTTATTTTTTATTTTTTGCTAAAGACATAAGCAACTGTCATCCTGGCAGAGAATCACTAGAGTGAATTTACTAGATGCCACTGACATGATATATAGCACAATATAACTGTGTAGCTTGTTAGAATCTTAATTTTACAAAAAGAACCTTAGCAGTACTTAGTACAGTACAAATTCCTTTTCATGGTAATACTGCAAAACAATCCACACACATTTAAATCCACATGTCACGCCCTCGTCTTGTCATGCCTGTTTTCCTCGCCATGTGCTCTCTCTGCACATGGCTCTGTCTGTTGTTGTCCTTGTCTCCGCCCATGTCCCGCCTTTGTTCTGCCTCCTTGTCCGCTGTCCTCGTTATCTGTCTCAGGTGTGTCTCGTTTGTATGTAGTATTTAAGCTCCTGTGTGTTACTTCCTGTTATCGGTCATTTGTTGTTTCACTCCCTAAGTCATGTTGGTCTTTTTTCCTGTATTGCCCTGTCGTGTTACACAGTCTGGTTTGTCTGTCTCAGTCATCTCCTGTGTCGAGTTATTAAGTCTGTCTGTTGTGTTATGTTTCATATCTCCTGACCGCCAGGGCGGTGCCAAAAGTGGATGTATCCCTGCCGTGCCACGGCCAACCGAGAGCGTATGCCAACGAAGTCACTCACGTGACACAGCGTGAGAATCCCACGCAGTATATAGCTGCTCGGATCACGCTGTACTGCCTCCTTCTCTTCTCGCCTTGGAAGCCGATTGAGCGCAGCTCGCCTTGAGCTTCGGAATTTTTCCCGACCTCTAGAGCTGTTTATTTTTTCTTCTCTTCACGTCTCTTCGAGGGATACGTCAGCCGACCGCCGTACATAGCCTGGTACACCAGTGCTTAGGTACGAGCCTATACGCAGTACGAATCACCGCGAACCTAACGGGTGAGTACTTTTCTCCAGCCTTTAGACGCACAAGCCGCGGTACACCGAGGGCTACAGCGCTAGGCATCGACGCGTTTTTCCTTTCTGCTCCTCAGTGTTCGGTACACCGAATCCACTGAGGCCACGCAGTATACGCCGGTAAGGAACGGCTTTTGTGACGCAGAGGTTTTTTTTCCTTGGCAATGCTATCTCAGATTAGCTGTATTCACTGCCCCTCCATTTTGGAGCACAACGATGGACACCGACTGTGCCCGTCGTGTCTGGGCCTGGACCACCTGCGCGAGGCACTTACGGACCCGTGCATTGATTGCGCGGTGATGCCCTTGGCCATTCGCCAGGAACGCCTGGCGGGCTTTGAGGCACGGAACACGGCCGCTCTACCTGCGGCTGCACCTAAAACACGAGCCAAAAGAAGCGCCCCGCGCCTCGCGGAAGAGCCGCGTCGGAAAAAGTCTTATGGGGCTCTATCTGACAGGATGGACACTGTTTTTTCCGAGCTGAACCAGCTGAAGAGCTTGGTTTTAGCTATGGGCAGCCAGAATCAGAGGCAGTCGGAAGAAGCCTCTGTGGATTCTCAGGACTCTGGGTTGCTGCCTCCGGAGCCGGACTTAGATATTCTTTCCACGGTTGCATCGGACATGGGGTTCCCGACCATGCCACCTAGTGGTCGTGAGACTGAGGCCCTTACTCTAAACCCGAGCTCCCCACTGCCGCCTCACTCTTTCTCTTCGAGTGGAGCTAGAGAGGATGGAGAAACCCCTGCGGCGTCTTCACGCAGGTCTTCGGTGGAAAAGACATTGAAACTAGCCCTGGCCAGGCTGGGCCTAGATACCCCAGCGGCAGAATGCTTGCGCTCTAACGCTCTGTTTAAGCGCTTGGAGGCAGACGGACTTGCAGTACCCCCATGTCAGGATTTTGTGACGGAATTCTCTGCCGCCTTTCGTAGTGAGAGAGCATGTCGTCCGACAGATACGGCTCGCATGCTATCTTCCATGTCTGGAGCGGCTGAATACGGTTTAGCGAACATGCCGCCTATCGACCCCTGTGTAGCCTCAACAGTGGTTTCACCAGATGAGGCTCTTCGTCAGGAGCCCCGCTGCCCCAGTGTGGAATGCAGACGCACGGACGAAATGGTTGTTAAACTGCATAATTCAGCGACACGGCTGGGTAGGCTGCTCAACACGCTATGCATCCTGCTCATAGCCCTTCAGAACCCTCCTGCTACCGCAGAGGACCCCACCGCTCCAGAAGAATTGCTGAATCTGGCTCTTTTAACAGCTGGCTATATGACCCATGATACTGGACGGCTTGTGGCCACTAGTCTACATGCTCGTCGTCAAGTGTGGCTGGCCCAGTCCTCGCTGCCCGAGCCGTGCCGTGCCACACTACGATCAGTACCCCTGGCTCCTGGTTATCTCTTTGGCCCTGCAGCCAAGGAAGCCCTGGAGCGCCGCTCCTCCCTCACAGAAGCACGGAAACTTCATGGCGTGGGACAATCACAGAGCTTTCGTCGCCCACCGCACAGAGTGCGGAGTCATGACCGAGGACGGCGGATTAGCACTCCAGCTCCCCAGGTCCGCCCAGGCGATTCCACGGTTCCTGTGCCGGCCCCTAGGCGGCATGCACGGCCCCCTAGACGGCATGTACCCCACGGTACTACAGCAGATCGTCGCTGACACATCCCGGCCGGTGACTGGACCCCTCCCTGCTTTCCATCAAGCTTATTGGGACAGGACGGTCTCAGATCCATGGGTCCTCAGGACCATGTCGAGGGGTTACAGGCTGCAGTTTCGCCGCCGGCCACCCCTAAGTTCTCGCCCACTGTTTACCAGAGTTCAAGACCCACACCAGGCAGCAAGGCTCTCCCAGGAAGTTCGAGTTCTCCTGGACAAGGGAGCCATAGAGTTAGTGGCCCCTCATATTCAGACAGAGGGTTTTTACTCTGTTTACTTTGTAGTTCCCAAAAAGGATGGTGGGCTCAGACCCATTTTAGACCTCCGGCGGCTAAATGCCTATTTAAAGGTTCTACCGTTCCGGATGTTGCACACAGCGGTCACCCTTCGTATGATCGACAAGGCAGAATGGTTCACACTTGTCGACCTTGCAGACGCCTACTTTCATGTTCCCATTGCTCCGGAGCACAGGTGCTTCCTCCGGTTTGCCTTCAATCAGAAGGTGTACCAATTTCGTGTCTTACCATTCGGCCTCTCCCTGGCTCCCAGGGTTTTCACAAGGTGCGTACGTGCCGCACTGTCCCCACTTATGGCAGAGGGACTGAAAATTCTGCCTTACCTCAACGATTGGCTCGTGTGCGCCCCGACAGAACAGCGTGCGCACAAGGACACACTCCAGTTGCTGCAGCACATACAGGCACTGGGGTTCACTGTAAATTGGGGCAAGTGCGTGCTCACTCCGACCCAAACCATCACCTTTCTGGGAATGGTGCTGGACTCACACCTTATGAGAGCGTCCCTCCCTTGGGCTCGTGCTCGAGCCATACTCTGCGCCATCCGCCGCTTGAAACTAGGACGCAAGGTCCGGTTTTTGGATCTCTTGCGGCTACAGGGACTGCTTACCGCAGCCTCACAGGTGGTGGCACTGGGGAGGCTCCACATCCGACCCTTCCAGATGTGGATCACCAGCTTAAGGCTGGACGCAGTGCGTCACAGGCATTTTCTTGTCCACATTTCAGGAGAATGTGTTTCTGCCCTGAACATATGGACCTCAGTCACCTTCCTCCAGTCAGGTGTCAGGCTGGGGTGCATCCCCTCCCGCAGGGAAGTGATTACCACAGACGCGTCCCCCACTGGCTGGGGGGCAGTATGTCATCACAGGGCAGTTCAGGGACTCTGGTCCGACCGGCAGGCCCAGAGCCACATCAACACGCTGGAACTGCGGGCAATATGGCTTGCTCTGAGACATTTTCTTCCCATTCTCCAGGGGAGGCATGTCTTGGTACGCTCAGACAACATGTCAGCGGTGTATTATGTGAATCACTTTGGCGGAACGAGATCCCGCGAGCTCCTGAGCATTGCCCAGGGTCTGTGGACATGGGCTTACCCAAGATTCCTGTCTCTCAGAGCAGCACATGTGGCTGGCTCCTCCAACAACGTAGCGGACACCCTCTCCCGCCACACCATACACTCAGGACGGTGGAGACTGCATCCCGAGGTGATTCAGTCAGTGTGGAAGTTGTTCGGGAAAGCTCAGGTGGATCTCTTCGCCTCACGGGACACCACGCATTGCCCCCTGTGGTTTTCGGAAGAGCCGCAAGACAGCCCACTGGGCGAGGATGCCCTAGCCCACAACTGGCCGAGGGCACTACTCTATGCCTTTCCTCCCTTTCCACTACTTCCAGCTCTCTTGGACAGAGTACGCTGGGAAAACCATCGGGTTCTCTTGGTGGCACCTCAATGGCCATACCAGCCATGGTTTCCTCTTCTGCTTTCCCTGGTTCAAGGTACACCATGGGAGCTACCGAGTCGTACAGATCTGCTCTCACAACTGAGAGGACAGGTGTGGCACCCCCAGCCAGAACGGCTTCGACTGTGGCTGTGGCCCTTAGGCCCCCCACTGGGCTAGAGTTGTGTTTTCCCCAGGTGCAACACACTATTGATAATTCTAGGGCCCCCTCTACTCGTGCCCTTTACAAGGGCAGATGGAAGTTTTTTGAGGTCTGGTGCGCTGGCCAAGGTTTGGACCCACATTCATGCACGCTACAGACAGTTCTGTCCTTCTTGCAGTCACAACTGAATGAAGGGAAGTCTCCCTCTACACTTAAGGTGTACGTGGCCGCCCTGTCGCACCACTTGGTGCTGTCTGATGGTGTTTCATTGGGTTCTCAGGAGTTGATTACGTCCTTCTTGAAGGGGGCGAGACGACTGGTCCCGCCTCGTACACTTCGGTCTCCACCTTGGAACCTTTCACTGGTGCTAGACAGCCTTTGTCAGGCACCTTTTGAGCCATTGGAACAGGCGAGCCTCAAGTGGATCTCCCTGAAGACCACTTTTTTACTAGCCGTTTGCACAGTTAAGCGGAGGTGTGAGCTCCATGCTATGTCCATCAGCCCCTTATGCCTGCAGTGGGGCATAAATGATTCTAGCGTCAGGTTGAGGCTGAACACTGCCTTCTTGCCTAAGGTTTTGGAACCTGCCTTTGTGAATCAGGCCATCGACCTTCCCGCCTACACAGACCATTCTGATGCAAGGCGGTCCTTACTTTGCCCTGTGCGTGCCCTTAGGGCCTATGTAACCGCTACGGCTAATGTAAGGAAGACCGATCAGCTGTTTGTTTGCTTCTCTGCCGCCAAGCTGGGGATGGCACTGTCTAAACAACGACTGTCCCATTGGCTTGTGGACGTTATTCGAGGGGCTTATGAGGCTGCAAGCCTCCAGATGCCTTACCATATCACGGGCCATTCTGTCCGGGGTGTTGCAACTTCCTGGGCTGCACTCCGAGGTGTTTCCTTGCAGGAGATATGCACGGCGGCTACGTGGTCCACACCGTGCACCTTCTCCCGATTTTATAGTGTGAACATCGCAGCTGCGGAGGGGCTGTCTACAGCAGTTCTATCCCGGGCCGCAGACTGTCAATAATCCTCCTCGTGACATCGTTGATACACGTCATCCACTTTCGGCACCGCCCTGGCGGTCAGGAGATATGAAACATAACGCTGGTTACGTATGTAACCGTGGTTATGTGAATAGTGGATGACCGCCAGGGTTCCTGGTCACTCGGAGAGGCGAGAAGATCCAGGTCCCTGAGGCAGTACAGCGTGATCCGAGCAGTTATATACTGCGTGGGATTCTCACGCTGTGTCACGTGAGTGACTTCGTTGGCATACGCTCTCGGTTGGCCGTGGCACGGCAGGGATACATCCACTTTTGGCACCGCCCTGGCGGTCATCCACTATTCACGTAACCACGGTTACATACGTAACCAGCGTTTTCTCTATCCCTCTGTGTTAAGTTTCATATTTAGCTCTGTGTTTAGGTTTATCTTCAGCTCTCTGTTTAGTATCCCTGTCAAGGTCTTTAGTCTGTCTGTCTTTCATGTTTGCTTTAGTTCTCCGTTTTAGGTTTAGTCTGTCTAGTTCTTTGTATTTAAGTTTAGTCTGCTTACCTCCCCGTCTGTCTCTGTTCGCTCCCTTTGTTATCTTTCTGTTAAAGTCTCTTTGTTTTGTTTAGTTAATAAAGTACTGTGTTTTAGCTAGTGCGTCCACCTCCGTCAGTCCGCCCAGCGAGTCCCTGACACCACACACATTGTGGTCAGAAAACATGGCATAAAACTAAATTTTCTGATTTTATTTCCCTTCGGGCATAATAAGGGGTACTCATTAGAATCATATTACCTCTGAGTATCTTCCATTGCTGCAGCAGACCTTCTTTCATGTGAGAACAAAAAGATGGGGTTTGACTGTATAAAATAGAGGCAGCATGAGCAGAGAAATAAAGGTGAAAATTAGTTCAGAGAAGTAAGAGAACTGAGCTAAAATGGCTAAAACAAGAAATGATGTGCTTCATTTTCACTGTGGTGAGCTGTGTTTGGCTCATTATCATTTAAAGGAAAAAATGCTGGAACTGGTCGTTCAGAACAGGGTCATTTAGACTGCATTGGGTTGGTGCTGTGATGCTGGATCCCTGTGGTATCTCGACCAGATCTTGTCACAAACATTTCATTAAGACCCCAGGGAAGTGTAGTATGTTGTTAAAGGAGCATTATATGTCAACTTCAATATCACAAATGCAACATCAACTAGTGAAAGCTAAAGGGATACATAGACAATAGAAATCACCATTTTGACCTTTTGGTGTAAGAAATCAATAACTTTATCAGAATTCAGACATCCAGAGGACGCTCGCTGTGGGAGACACTTATCTATGTAACTAGCCCTGACCTCCTGTAGCTGAGGGCACTGACAGGTTGAAAGCTGAAGCTTGATTCGTATTTAACCTTTGTGCAGTTCTTGCTGTTTTCAGTTTGAAGACTGTATTTGATTTTTCTCTAAAAAACTGAGTGAGTGATACATTTTGTTATAGTAATATGCTGAATGCTTGACTTGTTTGCTTCATAAAAATAATCCAAATTACTGCAGCACTTGACATCCAAACTAGCCTTTCATGACAACTGCCATGAACTTACTTAAACTTTCACCAAGCTTTCGTTCTTAACAACTGCGTTTTTTTTTTTTCTTTCATTTTAATGTTAAGGTGTGTTTTTAGGTGTACGTTCGTTGTTATGGAGGGTTTTTGTAAGTATTGTGTAGCCACATGTACACTGCCTTACAGGAAAGTCTTTAATAACGATACGCTTGTGATGAAAGTCTGCAAAACAGTTCATGATTTAGACTCGGAATCAAATCACTTGGTTTCCCTATAATTCACAATATTCACTTTGAAATGCGTCCAAATACTGGTTTCATATACTGTAAATAACATGTCATTTCTGAGATGCAAACCAGTATTTAGTTTTCTAACACCACCTTCCTGATCAATTGCATTGATTTAAGCACTAATTAAATGCTGGCAGACATTGTTAATTGTTTAATCTTTCAAAGATGGCTTTCTTCACAGGAAAGAGAGATATTGCATCAGACACCAAGAGGCTTTTAATTAAAATGATTGGCGATGACGAGCATCTATATTGCCAAAATCTGCACAAGTCTCATCTGGAAAATGACTTAACCTTTGTCTTTGTTACTATGGATACTAATGGATGGAGTCACAAAATGTGTGGGAGTGAGTGTGTGTGTGTGTGTGTGTGTGGTGGTGGTGGTGGTGGGTGGGGGGTGGCTGTGTGTGTGTGAGAGAGAGATATAGGGAGAGAGAGTTAAAGGACAAATGCGAGAAAGAGGGAGAGAGAGAGATGTGCTTTGCTTTAATAGTCCTCTTTAGAGGATGGCATGTGATTAAAATCTTGTATCAGCAGGTTAGGCCTAAAAGGGGCAGTAATGGTCTCCATTCCGATCTCTTAATTGAATTTCATGAGGGAAAACAAGGGAGGGCCAGTATAGATACAGTAAGCTTTATCAGAGCGGCTGTTCCATGGGCTGGCTTTGATTTGTTTTTGGTACTTAAACAAATCATGATGTTCAGATTGCAGAAAGAAAGAGCAAACCTCAGAAACATAATCAGGATGATGAGGGTTCTGCAATTGAGGTATCATTGGTGGTGTCATAATTCTGAATTTAATGCGTCTCGGTCACTGCTGATGTAGCATAACCAAAACATGCATTTCTTTAAGAAGCAGGGGAGAAGAAGCGAGGCACTTGCAGCTAACTCAATGTAGTTTTTCACAGTCACCACATTGCCGCTTGGGCAGCTCGCACTAAGCTACGTGTGTATAATAAATTACAGTAGAGAGCTTTAGTCAGCACTTCTGTGTGAGGAGATTCAGAGGACAAGCATTCATTTCCTGAGTGATTCATAATGCTTAGATTGCATTACCTTGCAATGCATTTTTTCCAACTTAAATAAACTATAAGCTCCACCTTTCAGATCTGCAATACGATGATGTCTTTTGCTGTAGCCTCGATTAACAACTGAGAACAACACTTTTGTGTAGTTGAGATTTGTTAAACTCTTCATTGTAATGAATCTTCTCTTAACCTGGGATGTGTTTTGTGTTTGGTTTAGTGCTTGGTTATACATCATTCTCAATGATCAATTATCAGTTGAAATCTGTATTGGGCTGATATTAACAGAAAATGCTCCTATCAACAGTAAACAAATAATAAGTCCAAATCAGTCATGTAATAAATCTAGACTGAAATAGCATGGCCTCGCATTTAAATGTGTAATTCTTCCTTTGTGGTAATTGAATGTTTGTGTATTTTTAACATGATCATTTTAGACTTTCATCTAAAATATAGTGCTTCAGTTAAATATCCGCTTGTTATTGATGTGACCCAATACTCAGTGTTTCAGTATGATTATGTTAGAAAGTGGTATTGTGTCGTCTCTACTTCAAACATGGTGTCTGTTTGGTTGTGTTGCAGTTTCTCATTGATGGTGATGGTGTTTGTGAACTATGGAGGTGGAGGCTACTGGTTCTTTGAGCATGCACCCTGGAATGGTTAAGTATTCTAGTGTATGCAAGACTCGTGGATGAACGCTACTTCCAGATCATGTCTCTGCAGCATTGGTGCCTTATGTTATTTGTTTGCCCTTCAAAAAATTTAATTCAAAGTCATATTTCACATTATTAGACACTTGTAAACAAAATGTTTCATTCCAGTCCTTGAGTAATATGAGGCAGGTTTTATTGAAGCAGTGCCCGTTCGTCCTCTTGGGCAGTTTGAGGTCACCCTGAGCTCAGTGATGATGCTCCGCATTTAAGGCTCTGCAGATTGATGCTGCAGAGCTGCTGGGGGAATGTGGCTCCTGATTTCTGGCTTAGGTTTCAGACTGGGCTGTTTTTCATGACCTGTAGAAATGACTGTACGTGTTGGGAATTCCCAGGCAATTTGAAGCTGTTATTATTTCTATAGCAAAATGATACTAAAATGTTGTTTATTTTCTCAGCGAAAATATCTTTACTTCCTCAACTGAGAGCACACATCTCCACATTTAATGCACAATTACTGTTTTTGCAGCAACATACTGAGAAAACAGATCTCAAATATAGCTTGTGCTGAATACGGCTTTTTTTTCCATATTGTTTTTATTATTTTTTTTATAAATCTAATCAAATAAATGTAAGTGGAGCATATGGCATAAAAATGCCATATTTAACTTTGTCTTTGCAGAAAAATGTTATTTTAATTATTTCACACCAGTGTCTCATTCTTCTTCTTCTTCTGCAGCATCGTCTTTTTCTTCTTTTCTACTATTTTGATTGCAATTTCTTTATCAGTGAGACATAGGCTATCTACATTACTTAAGTTTTTTTTTTTTCTCTCAAATTAAGGGTTTGTCCCAAAGATCAATATCACTGATCATCCTCATAGAAGGCAGATAAGGCTGCATGTTAAATTTTAATGGAGACTATTACAAAGTGCATCTCCAGGAGTATTCACAGATGAACTCAATTTAAGCCTCATAATAGCCTCTTCATCACATCAGCAACCCTGTATTGATCATAGAAGAAAGCAGATGGATTTTCATATTACTGCAAGGCCTCCTTTGTCATGGCTGTATGAACAAATATAAATCATTCACTGTCTGAAAATCGAACAATAATAACACTGTTTTGAGAAGTGTGCCATGTTTAATCATTAACAGAATTGCAGAGCTATGAGTGCTGTTGTTTGATTATAATAAGCTCTGATGATGTTCATAACAGTACTGCTATATGTTGCCTTGGCCATGCATTATCCACCCAGTTTGCTCTTCGATGCTCGCTTTGTTTACACATCACTGTATATTATTGTGTGTATGTGCATGTGTGTGTGTGTGTGTGTGTGTGTGTGTGTGTGTGTGTGTGTGTTTCTTTGCATTTCACAGGCCTTACCGTAGCGGATCTGGTGATGCCTTGGTAAGTTTCCAGCAAGTACTTAATAAATCGATGCAGAATTATTACTTTCCATTTTTCTGATTATATGGAAGAGGTAGAATACGGTCCAACAACTGAATCTCCCTTCAGAATGATTCAGTTCCAGATCCTTTTTCACCTTGTCATACACTGTGTGTTCAGCCCATTAATCCTTCCCTTTCCACAGATACATTAAGTCAAAAAGACAGAAATACATGACAGATTCTGTATGCAGGGAACCTAGCAGTTCACCATGCAGTGATAACTGAAATTAAGCAAATTAATAGTGAAGAAATGCACTGGCAGTAGATGCCACTCAAGATTAGTAATAATTCTATAGCCTTGCTTTAATTAACAGTGACATTTTCAGTAAATTTTCTGACATACAAATCTATGACATACTTGACTTTACTAGAGTTGTTAACTTATAATAATGCATTATAACTGCTTCCATGCAAAATAAGAGGTCTTTGTTTTGGGCAGGTTTGTGTTCATCATTGGAACATCTGTAATGCTGGCATTTAGCTCAATGAGGCGGAAAGGTGTGACAAGACTACAGCTGTTGCGCAAACTGACCTGGAGAACAGTGGTGCTGATGCTCATTGGCTTTTGCTTCATAAATTACAGCCCCAGAGATGGCTTATGTGAGTAAGACATAAATGTTTATTATAAACTTATTATAGCTTTTGTTAGGTACTGTGTAGGTTCATTTTGTTTAGTGTCCACGCAAAGGTCCAACAAAAAGTTAACAATAACTTTTAAAGTGTGTACTTTAAAGGACATATGTACACTTTTCCAAGGGGAAGGATGTATATGTTTAATTTGAATTACATACATTTTTATTAAGAATAATAAAATAAAAAGACTAAAATCAAAACATGGCGCATGGAAAGTGTGAAACTTTTAATATAAGTGCAATGGGAAGATGGGACAATTGCGTTCCATAATTAAAGATACAAACCCCAACTCAGGTCACAGAGTTTGGTGTGTTCTCCTCGAATGTGCATGTGCATGGGTGCTCTGGTTTCCTCCCACCTACCACAAACAAATGCTGGTAGTGGATTGGCTGGGTGATATTGCCCACACGTGTGAGTGTTTAAATGAATGTATGAGTGTGTTACCCTGTGATGAACGAGTAACCTGTCCAGGGTGCTTCCTGCCTTATACCCAGTAATTCCAAATGGGCTCTGGACATGCTGTGATTCTGAAAACAATAATGAAGCTACAGAAGATGAACGAATGAATGAATGAATGAATGAATGAATGAATGAATGAATGAAGGGGTGGATGATTAAATGAATCTGAAGATGAGTTTATTACATTTTCTGAGATAATGACTTTTGGATTTTCATTGACTGTAAGCCATAATCATATGTTATTACTTTCCATTTTTCTGATTATATGGAAGAGGTGGAATACAGTTCATTTGCAGATGGTCTCCAGGATCAATTAAATCAAAAAACTATCAGTCAATTCCAAGGCTACTATATCTGCAAGTCTGAGTCAATAATAAAGTAAATGGAGCTGAAATCTGTAGACTAGAGTCCGACAGAAGCATTGTGATTGTGCTGAAAACCTGACAACATTAAGCTATAACAGCAGTCAGTTTGATGTGGAAAAAATTACTAAACTCCATAGAGTATGAGGACTGAGGAGTTTCTCGTGCATTAGCCACACTAATGCAGCTGTCTGTGTAGATGCATCTGTAACTGGGTTAAGCAAAATACTGTGATACTTTCCAATAACAATCATCATATCTAGGGACCTTTAGGTGCATAGTGCAAAAACAGCCCATGCTTTAATGTTCAATTACAACCGATAGGGTTTCACAGTGCCAGCTGGACTCTGTGTCTTTATGGAGCTTCGTGTAACATTGTTATAGCTTTTACCATAGATGGCAGAAATCACACACTTTTACCTGAGTAACTGCTTGGAACCACTTTCTGCCTTTGCTCTGTGATGCAGTGTTTTCTCTTTAATTTTCATATGATGCTTAGACTGGTTTATGTACCTAAATCAGTGATAATTCATATATTTTATATTTCATTCATGCCCATTTTCCAGCTGCTCTTTATCAGTCAGAGTTTTTTTGCCTTTAAGAAAGCGATAAACAAATATCACTTTTTTGACTGACTGTCTTTATTGTGCCTTGGATCACATTATTCTTATCATTAGTGGGACTGGGCAGATCTGAACTGTAGATTAGATATGGGAATGTATATGTTTTGGTCTCTGTAACATAACAAAAACAATGATATCAATGGAGAGTATATGGTATGTTTTGAAAATAACCACTAGTATTATTTCTGTGATATATATTTTTAATTGGATGGAATTGAAAGGGAATGTCCTACTTCTTCAGTAAACAACTGAATGATAATAGTGCGGGTGCTTTGGATCCATTGGAGTGTTTTCCAGTCTGATCCAGCTCAGTCACAGAGCACACCGGCAGATACAGCTAAGAGCTTGATTCACGGAAAGGCAATAATGGTAGCATAAGCATTATTACAGATCAGCAGCCCAGTGGGCATTCATCAAGTTGCTGACAGTTACACATCTCCCAGCCGCTAACAGTGAGCATAGTCAATAGCAGAGATGTGCTTTCCTGATGGCATCCAGGCTATATATGAAAAAATATATCAGAATTAGGCATCATCTGTGTAATTCTGTCTATTCTTATTTACGGAAAAACTGCTGGACATGACTAATGAATTTGCATAAATGCATCTGAGGAAAGCGACGCTGAATGTAACATTGATCTCTTAATCAAGCTCTTGATCTTCTGATACAGAAAGATAGGATAAAGTGGAGAGTGGATTTCCGCTGAAAAGCGTGGCTATGTTTTAAGTGACAGGCGCCATCAGTCATTGAAAGCTCTTCCTGTCTTTCTGCAGCGAGGTGGAGTGTTTCCGCTTTTTATTTGATTTGTTGGATCAATGATTGGAATTATATTGTTTCACACGGTCCTCCTCTATGTGCCACAAAGAGGTTTTCAATTAACTAATGTGCAGATTATCATCAATCTTCTTCTCTGTGTCTGTTCCTGAGAACCCTGGGCCCTAAGGGCTCAGATAAGCATTATTAGCCTTTGCTTGGCAGATCACACCTACTCACTGACACACAAACACTCTTCACCTCACACTCTGCTGCATCATTAACCAGGGCTTCTCTGGGTAAAGCATAAACCTCAAGTTGAAGTCTAGCTAGCATACAATACAAGCAAACAATTAATAATATCAAATAGATGAGATTTCCTTCTCAGTACGTGACGTAGCACACTGCAGTGCACTTACTCAGAGCAGTAACAAATTATTCTAAGCAAAATAACTCATGATCAAAGCTATTTCTTATGGGCAGCCGTGGCCTAATGGTTAGAGGACTGTGCTTGCTATCGGAAGGTTAGTTGTTCAATCCCCAAGACTGGCGGGAACATCCATGGCTTGAGCAAGGC
This sequence comes from Hoplias malabaricus, assembly GCF_029633855.1. Lineage (NCBI taxonomy): Eukaryota > Metazoa > Chordata > Actinopteri > Characiformes > Erythrinidae > Hoplias > Hoplias malabaricus. Next base: position 10,835,334 of record NC_089807.1, on the reverse strand, counting down.
ACTGAACCCACTCTGGGTGTGTGTTCACAGCCTCTAGTGCACTAGTGGGTTTGTGTGTTCATTACCACACACGGGTTAAATGCGGAAGACATTTCGTTGTACAATGACAAATAATTGCACATTATCATTATCTCCAAAATGGTCATTTTCAGACTAGAAAACTTTGAACAAATCATTCATTATCTGTAACCCTTATCCAGTTCAGGGTCGCGGTGGGTCCAGAGCCTACCTGGAATCATTGGGCGCAAGGCGGGAATACACCCTGGAGGGGGCGCCAGTCCTTCACAGGGCAACACACTCACACTCACACATTCACACCTACGGACACTTTGGAGTCGCCAATCCACGTACCAACATGTGTTTTTGGACTGTGGGAGGAAACCAGAGCACCCGGAGGAAACCCACACGGACACGGGGAGAACACACTAACTCCTCACAGACCAGGTCCCTGGTCCCTGGTCCCAGATCCCTGGAGCTGTGTGACTGCGACACTACCTGCTGCGCCACCGTGCCGCCCACTTTGAACAAATGTTAATGTAAAAATAATTTGTTCTAAGCAAAGATTTTTATGTTCATCCATTCAGCTTGAAATGCAGCTTGCCAACTGTAGTTTTTTTGGTCAAATAATTTTTTTTTTTGGGTAAAAAAATATTGGAGATATCAGTTTATTTTTAATAGTGCTGAAATATTAGTCTGTGCTTGAACTTTAGACATATTTGCCAGGTCTCTTATATCATGACTTCAGCATTTCTCATGAAGTAAGTGATAACATGTATTTGTTTGTATATATAATTGTGCTGGTGTGTTAATATGTATGTTTGAAGTATCCTGGTCCTGGCTGCGGATACCTGGAGTGCTTCAGCGTCTGGCTTTCACCTACTTTACCCTGTCGCTCATGCAGACATTCTCTCCCTGCCGAGAGATCCCACCAAAAAAGGAGGTAGGCCAGCCTCTGTGGCGCTGAAATTTAGCATTATTCATTGCTTTACTTGTCTGTCATTTGAGACTCCAGATGAGGTTCTGTGGGTGTTTTAATGAATCAAGCATTTGATCAAACAAGCAAATTATTTATGGCTGAAAGTAAGAGAAAGTGTGTACTTCACTGACTTCTTCAGTTATTCTCTAATGTGTTTAAATATATTTAACATTATTTTGTAATCAAATGCAATAAAATGTAAGGGAACACTGTTAAGTTTTCCGAAAGTTTTTATTCTCCATGCCTACAGAATTTTTAAATGTTCCTGTATGGATAGGATGCAGAGGTATATGAAAAAGTTTAATCGGCATAGATCTTTACATCATATGGAGTTTCTATAAAACAATTGAAAGAATCTCAGAAAGGCTTTTAAAGGAGCCCAAATTTGTATTACCCCTACTAAGAGCATTTATATCCAGAGCCATTCTAAAAGCAGTTTGTTTTTCTTACTAAAAGAATATATCCTAACCAGTGTAAATATGTGACTGCTAGAAACAGGAGACCATTCTGATGGAGAAATACAAAATAAAGTGGAGTACCAAAGTACATTCAGTGCAAGTCGAGATTTCAATAACTCAATTTCAAGAGTTTATTTTATGGATCACTTTTTACAGCTAGTGTCACAAAGTAGTTTTACAGAACTCCTTGCTTTAGCCCTCAGTGAGCATTGCCATCAGAGCACGAGGAAGAAACTTTTAGTGGAACCATGACTCAGAAGGCGGACCCATCATATTTTGACACGGGATCGAATCAGTAAAGAAAGAGTAGATTAAATTATACATGATCAACAAATTTCCCACACTTGAGGTTACTTTTAAAAAGAAATTCAAATTGGTAACTTCTTGGTAACCTTGGAGCTACGATAGAGAAGAGTTTTGAGTATTGTCTTCCTCGTGATTTGAAGAATGGTGGTTCAAGCTGAGCTGTAATTGAAGCTCAAAGATCAAAAAAGAGTGGATTTGACCATTGCCATTGGCTAGGAAGTGGCTGGTCCAAATGCGATGGTAATAATTGACTCAGCTTGTTGCCTGCTGATCTTCTTCAGATCCGCTGGTGGGGGCCTGTTCAGGATGTTCTGCTCTTCTGGCCTGAGTGGATATTCATTTTGCTGCTGGAGGTGTTGTGGCTGTGCGTCACCTTTCTTTTGCCTGTGCCTAACTGCCCCACGTGAGTTATGGTTCAACACACCAGCTCCAGTACAGAAACACCTGCATAAATCCCACATGCAATAAAGAAACTGAGTGTAATGTGTCTTTGACACGTGTATTATCTACATCCTTGAGCTTGATCCTACAGTCATATGTCTGTCATATTATTCATATATCATGTTAACATTATCAGGTAAGCGACAGGTACGTCACTCTCACTGTTCATCATCATCAGAGCAAAGGTGGTTGTTGAAGTATGCAGCTCTTGTACAGTGCTTTTTGTACTTTGCATGGGGACATATACACGGAACTGTGACTTGATGAATCGTTTGTGTGTGTGTGTGTGTGCCAGCAGGTTAGTGTGTGTTGTGCTGCTCTTATGAGACACTCCTGGTGATTTATGAGTATGTGGCAAATGCTTCAGAGGGAATAATTAGCCAATCTCAGTCTGTCATGTGCACTAAAAGGAGGCAGGGGCAGAGGATCCATCTTCCTTTCCCTTTCTTTCGCTCCCCTCTCCCCCTCTCCTGTTTTTCTCTCTCCTGTATTTTTTTTACTCTTCCATTTACGCTCTCCATTCGCCGCTCCTATCTTTTCCTCTTGTTTATGTTCTTTTTCATTCTGTCTGATTCTATAATGGCATGGACACAAACATGGGCTACTCTGTAGTCTTTCAAAGTGGATGTACATTTGCTCTTTTGCAGACAATGCCCTTGTTTTCCAGACCATAGTACATAAACATTATGTTATTACTCTGCATCCCAAAATATGTATATATATATAAAGACTGTAAAGTAACTATGCTCCAAGCCATATATGGATCTATTTCATTCATTCCACTAGAGTGCCCCCACACCAGACAGCCTAAAATTACAGATTGCTTTTTTTTTTTTTAACAGTGGATATCTGGGTGCTGGAGGTATAGGAGATAATGGCCTGTACCCTAACTGCACTGGAGGAGCAGCTGCATATGTAGATAGATGGTTATTAGGAGACAACATCTACTGGCACCCAACATGCAAGGTAAGATCTATAGCTCAAAAAAACAAGAAAAAAACAGCCCCTCTGGCAACCTGTTCTGTAGACTGAAACTTAAGAGTTACTGATGCACTCTCTGCAAAATCAATGTTTCATGGCTTGCACAGACGGTTCTAACCTTTAATCCGTAGTGAGACGTGGAGGATTTTAGACCAGTGTTTTTCAACGCTAGTCCTGGAGGCACCCTGCCCCGGACATTTTAGTGGTTTCCCTGCTTTAAAATACTTACAGCAACTCTGAAAGGATTTGTTCATTAACGGATTAGTTGAATCAGGTGTATTGGGAGAAGGGAAAACAATAAATGTGCAGGGCAGGGTGCCTCTAGGACCAGGGTTGAGAAACAGTGGCTTAGATTTAAAAAAAACACATCTTCATATTTTCACATGGTTGTCCATGATCCAAGATTTCAGGTAGACTCCAGACCAACCTGGATGGGCGACTCAAAAGTGTCCCAAGGTGTGAGTGTGTGAGTGAATGTGTGAGTGTGTGTCGCCCTGTGAAGGAGTGCCGCCCCCTCCAGGGTGTGTTCCTGTCTTGCTCTCAGTTATTCTGGGTAGGATCCGGACCCACCGCACCCCTGAATTAGATAAGCGCTTACAGACAATGAATGAATAAATGAAATTTTGCTAGTTTTATCACTTACTTTATTGTATCAAATAATACTTACAAAGCAAACAAAATACATTTTAACAGACACTGTTTGTACATTCAGTGGGTGGCATGCTGACATAACTGTTAGTGTCATTGCCACCCAACTCTAGGGTGCTGGGATTGTAGGTTCAAAACACACCTTGGGCCACTGTCTATGATGAGTTTGGTGTGCTCTTCTCTTCTCATCATTAGTTTCTTCCGCATTCTCTAATTTCCAAAAACACATGTTGGTAAATGAACTGGCTCTGTGAAATTGCCCATAGCTGCATGTGTGTTGTGCTTTTGTGAACAACTAGTCGTCTGTCCAGGGTGTATTCCTGCCCTGCACCCAATGATTCCAGGTCGGATCTAGACCCACTGTGACCCTGAACAGGATGAAGTGGTAACAGATAATGAATGAATGGTGTACGTTCATTCCTAATACCAACCCTAATAAATGTAGCACCAGTATGGGTATTACGGGTCAATGCCAATCTCTGATTGATGTAAAAATCTGTTGATGCTGATACCAGTTCCTTTATATCTACTTGGTACATATTTGTATCAGGTTTCAAAGGCAGTAAAATGCAGAATTAAACCCTATTTAGCACATAAGCTCAGGGTCATTCTGGGATATATCAGTTTACAAGATCAGCCAAATGTAATAATCTAATACCGATCTTTTTAGCAAAATATCTGTCGATACTGATATGAATACAAAATTATTGTGTGTCTAATACATTGAGCTGTTGAAGATGAAATGGCTGTTGGAGATGAACAATATACTGTGGAGTAACATCAAAGGATTCTGTTGTGCATCTATTGATTTTAAGGGCAATTCGATTGTTGTTCACTTTTTCAGGCCCTGTATCATACGACTCAGCCCTTTGACCCAGAAGGTGTTCTGGGCACCATCAATTCTGTTGTCATGGGATTCTTTGGAATGCAAGTAAGTTTTTCACAGCTTGATTCAAAGAGAGATCTCACCTCTGTCTACACTGAATTGCCCCCTGTACTATAAAGATTTGTTCAGGTGTTGAGGAAGATCAATAAATAGATAATCAATAGAAATGAATAGAAAGCTCGAAACTCTCACTCATGAAAGAGTCTGGTTGTTTTTGAAGTTGGACTGATTGACCACTTCCACAGCCAGACAGCTGTTTTCTCTCAGGGCCACAGAGCACAGTAGGGTAGTGGTCTGCAGAGCGGTTTTCTCTGGCATAGCACTGAAAATGTTCTCAGTCTTTGATAGTGACAGTGTGGAAGCTGCTGCTGAGAACCCGCCAGAAACCTGGACACATTACTCAGTCCCTAAGGGGTGAAGGCAAAAAACAGTTAGCGGCGAGCCAGTCAATCAACATGTCTTAGAGAACACGGCAGGTGTCGGCCTCTGCGTTTGTGTCCCTCCGCCAGCGCGTCCTCGGCTGAGGCACATTCGTCATCACCAAATTAATCAGCAGACACACAGCAGCACTGAAACCTGAGCTCCATGTCAGGGACACAACCAGCACATCCGCTCACAGCCTCAAACCACAGCCAGCAGAACACAAGTGCAGCACTTCATGAACACCATTCTCCAGCAGACACTCAGAGCTGCTTTAACTAGTTCTACTTTTAATGCATTCAGTGTTATAGGCGTAAGTGTGCACCAAGCAACTGAAAAATAGCAATAATTACAACATGAACAGAAGAAATATAATAGAAATGTCACAAATGAATATCAAGGGAATTGTTTCAATAGGTAGATACTATTTGTTTTGTTTTCAATGCACTGAGCTGTGTTGTGTCTTTATTCCTGAAGGCAGGGAAGATTTTCCTCTTCTTCCGCAAAATGAACTACAGTATCTTGATACGTTTTGCTGTATGGGCCATCGTCCTGGTAGGTTATCACCATACGATAATTTACTATGCAGCCTACCAAAAAAATAATGCTATAAAACAATATAAACTGTAAAGTGTTATTTCTTTAAATTGAAAATGCACAGCTTTGTAGGTTTGGATAATTTGCAGAAAAAATACTGAAATGCTCTTTTTTCTTTGATGTATTTTATACAGGTTTATACAGATAAATATCTCTTATGTATTGTGACAAATGTTATTCTCATAATTTTGGAGCCAAAAGCTGTTTATATATTCATGCAGTGCACATGAGGGAATAGTTGTACTCCATACATAAGGCGTCAGAGCTCTACATGAAGATATCAAAAACATATCCACTATCCTAACAGCACTGTAGGAGTTATATTGCATGTAGTTGTGGACAGAGAATGAAATAGGTGGACGTCATATGATCTGTCTGTACATGCACAGAATGGGTTCTCAGGCAGAGATTGGTATCGGACCCCTCTCGGGATTGGACCGGATGGCTCATGTAGCTGTGGATTTCTGGTGGTCTGTGTATAAAGTATGGTGTTTATGTTACATATTTGTTACATAGCACATGAAGTGGAGAAGCTGCTCTGTTTACCAGTCTTGTTTTTTCCACCGTTGCCATCTTTGTACACATTTTAGGGAAATAACTCAACTCTGTTGCAATTGTGAGTTAGTCTATAGACTCTATAATTAGGATGTTCCATAAGAATGAAGCTGTCTGTCCAAATCATCTTGTTGTATAGAGTACAGATGCAGTGATATGCTTTTGCATTAAACAATAATAAGATTGGCTTGATGGTGGGAAGAAGGCAGCAGCTTGGTGATTTAAAGCTCCATTTGGGTGGTCTGGAAAGCAAAAGGGGCATATGCTGTGGTGGTAGTGTGGTGTGGGAGGGCATATAAACCTTTGTCCCCTGGGGAAAGAGAATGGTTATGCGAGATGTCCCCTTCTCTAAGAGCCCGCAGTACAAACAAGTGAGCAGAGTCCACACATTGTTGTTCAGCAGTCATTTACTCCATTTAGGGGCTTGTGAGTGTTTTAAACCTGTAAACACACTATCATCTTTCCACATTCCCATGTTTGTCTTTATTATTGTTGTTGTAAAAAAACTCACCAAAATAGTAACTATAAAATAAATGGAGAAAACTCTCCTCATTTTGCTGTGTGTTATTATAAGAAGATTGTATTGTAAGCAACTTTGGAACCATTTCATTGGTTAGTCCATAATAAAGGGTTTTAAAAATAGATTTTGAAGGTCATAGGTTATGAGGTTTTCGTATCAGAGTGATTATATATCAGACACTATTTCAGATGTAGGCATTACAAGAATTAGTCACAGATTTGGCATTTAAATTAAATGTCTTTTTTGTGCACAGTAGAGGGTAACTATGTTGCATGGAAACTCTGCTGCTGGCTTGTTTTGGGGTTGTGGTGGCAGAGTCTCTGGAATGCCCTCTCCAGAGAGCACAGGTGCTGATGGAAGGCTTTTGTCTGGCAGATTGAGGGCATTAAGCTCAGCAGCAAAATGACCAGAGGGAGATTTCTTTGTGACTGAATAAAGCAAAGAATATCAGAAAAGGGCTTTGTATGAATCATCAGAACTCTCCTAAAAATACCAACAAACTGATTTTTTAACAGTTTTTTAAAAATGGTGCTGTGCTAGGCCCTTAAAAATACAGTCATGTGTTTTCCATACGACCTTTAGCATTTTCCCAGCTTCTCAGCTTCAATTCATAGAAAGTTTAAAAAGTAGCCAATGAACTGAATCAGGTGTTAGAGAAGGGAAATCACTTAACTAGAAGCAGCAGGAGTCCTCAAGGAACGGGCTTGTGAAACATTGTCCATAAGGTCCAGCACAGACGTTTTGTCCTGAATCTTACCAGGTCTCAGAGGAACTTTATTATTCAGTCTCAGGATCCAGCAAGAAGACATTTCCTGGAGCTGTTACTTTCTCATGACCAGCACTGATAGGCAGCAAATTCCATATGTTCAAAATCAGGAGTACCCTTTGTTGGTGTCAGTGCAACAAGCAGGATCATGCAGTATGAGCCATAGCAATAAAAGAGGCATCATTCGAATGTTAAATGGGTGATTTGATTTTTAAGAGATTGATGTGAGAGTATTGTTTGCTGTATTTTCATGAACACTGAGCAAGTGCTTTAAAGAATATGTCTCTAAGGGTATTACAAGTTCCACTGTCAACCTCCATCTTGCAATATAACGTCACTGGACAAAACAACACTTCATTAACACATAATTCTTTTCTTTACATAGAGACCTCTTGGTCTCTTTTTACCCTTTTTACTTCTCATAGTAGGGTACGTGAGGAGAGAGCATGTTGTGAAACCAGTGTTAGCAGATGCCTGATCCCAGTATTTTAAATTTTATTATCCTCAGCCTCTATGACAAATTGGGCCATTACGGCTTTGCGTTGAACCACATTGGCCATTACTGCGGAGCTATAGCGCTCAGGGTGCTGAAATAAATGAGGGGAGATCTATTCCACTTTACCTAGAGGCACAGCATGATAAAATAAACTAGCCAACAGTAAAAACATTATGATGATAAAACAAACTAGCGAACAGTAAAACATTACACTCCCACCATTCATTTCTGCTAGATCCTCCACTGTGAAACGCAGAGTGTGGAGGTGGAGGTTTGTCCTGAAATTGTCTTCAGAATGTATGTCATCACTCAGGGTGGAGGTGATTTTGATAATTGATGATAATGACTAGTTCAGTGCACATACAGGAATTGTGGATGCAGTTTGAGTTGTCTGCTGTTGAGGGCCATGAGGGATGGAGAAATACCTTATGAGGAGTTTACTGGGAAATACAATCTTTTTTTCTGCTCTGGACAGCCACAGAAAAATATGGATTAAGATATTTATTGACCCGCAGAGCACATGACTGAGCTTTCCAAAAGCAGCAAGGCTCTTAAAGACACACCACAAGCACGACAATCAGTTATCCCTGCCATCTCCAGAGAGCCGTATGGTCTGAGCAGACATTGCAGGTTGAACAGCCCTCCACTATGGTTAATGCACTCTTGACACATGAGGTTTCTTCCTGGTTAAACATGTGCATAACTGTCTGCCACCACATCAACAAAGTCATAAACCATACACTAAGAGAGTTGGGCTGGCCGCTGTTGCATAAATCCTGCTGCAGATTGTGAGATGATTGTTTGAGGCTTTTGTGCCCCTGTGTCCTAATAAGCAAAGGCCCTGAGTTAATTAAAGTTCAACGATCAGTGGTCGACAATGTGAGATTGAAATTGAGCGATTGCCCCACATAGCAGCAATTGTCCCACATCCTGCCTACATAGCCTGGAGACTCAATCTAGAGCCAGCCAGGCTATTTCCACACCATTGATTCTGTCATCTATACAAATGATGGATATCCCTCTAACAAGCAGGTTTGGACGCTGATACGTCCTCCCTCGCCAAGGCAAAATACTTTGTTGAATCTGTCTAAACCATTGCATTTTATTTTTTGAAAAAAATTCATGTGATATTTACAGAGGAGTTGTGCTTTTATTGATAAAGATATATTCGCAGAGAATTCTCAGGGAAGTAATAGTGTGGTATTAGGGAATAGGCAAAGTCCTGATCTGATCAGGGTATAATGACAGTGATGCACTATAAATTCTTAAATATAAATCAGTTATAACTGTGTTTGGGAATCAAAACTGTAACGTTTGTATGTTCCATGGTCTCTTCCAAGAGTCTCGCATCTGTTGGCTTTCATCAAAACTGTCACAAATTGAATTTTCAAAGTTATATTCAGATTTTAAAAGTACACCCATATAATCGAAAGCTAACCTGTTGCCCACAAGACAAATAGTTTAGCCTGGTATGTACCAGACTCCCTAGTGAAACCGATCATTGTGTTGGGGCCAACAGGATTTGACGTGGCTGTAGTCTCAGATGGTCAGCTAATCTGCTGGACGCTTCATTGTGCTGCTGCAGGTCTCTGCTCTCCGATAGTGCTTGCTTTATGGCTCAGCATTGATTTGAAATCTGTTTCATTTTGACCCTCAGGGAATCTTGGCGGCCATCCTTTCTAAGTGCACACGAGACGAAGGATTTATACCTGTCAATAAAAACCTTTGGTAAGTGCTTCCTGACCCTCTAAATCCAGCCGTTTCTCTCCACACTAAAGAAAGGATGAGTCTCTAGTAGGCACAAATCAGAGCTGCTAAAACACGCGTTTACTTACTTTAACCACAGATCGGCCTGTAAATAATCACCCCTGCTATTGGAAGAGTGAGACAAGCAGGGTGATACATCCTTCAGCTAGATCCCTACTTAACAGCCATGAAGGAGAGAGAGAGAGTGCAGTTTTATACTCTGAACTCTACATCATGACCAGAGCCCTCTCTTCCTTACCAATGTTATAGAGAGCACAATGAAATCACTCCATAACCTTCACTGGACGAGGCATGACCACAGTAAACACTGAATTTCACAAGACAGTGACACAGTGTTTTCAATATTGTGGTTGGAATTAAACCCATATACCTCTCTTAAATGCCCAGGACCTGCCAGCAGAGCCAGGTGTCTGTTCCACTCTCTTTTTTTTTAAATAATAAGCCCTAGGATGTTGTTGGCTTGGGAGTTCAAGGGATTTTAAGCAGTAAGTCACAATTAAGGGTGGGCAACATGACAAGTCATTGTTAAGGTAATAAATTACAGTACAAAACACTTCTCTGGGCATTTCATGAGCGTCATTAGTATTTCTAGAGTGCTGAACAACTGCTTGTGCTATAAAAAGACTGAATAAAACCAATTATTGTGAACCTGTACTGTGTATTGTAATTGCACAGAAACATGCAGAGATATGAATGTTGGCCATTTATGTTATAAATTATATCTTATACATTTTTAAAGGTACACAAATTTTCAACAAATCACAGTTAAATTTCAAGACATTATTAATGCCCAGTGCTTGGGAAATTGAATTGAATAACTAACTGGACCATAAGTAACACATTTTCATATTGGACCACGCTGTACTTCTGAGAGCACATTTACATTGTTTGTACCTTAAGAGGCTAACAATGTCTTGGATAGCACAGACAGTGCCATTAAATTTTTTTAAATTGCCATTAAATTAATATTTTTTTTAAAATATGGCACACCTATTCTGATGATGCCTTTTGTCTGTCATATGTTTGCCATATCTTTCCAGTGTATTTGCAGTGTATTCTTTCCATCCATGTACGTCTAAAACAAGTTTTATAAGCAGTTCATCACACACAGCTTATTGAGCCACAGAGTACGTCTGTCTCGATTTCTAAAAGTAATTAACCACGAGCTGAGAGTCATTTTTGGCTCTGCTTCAGCTGACATATACGATGCTTGCTGGAGCACTCTGGGATGCAGCCATTTTCCTTTAGATAAAATTCCATCCAACATCCTGGCACTTAAAAACAGACAGGGACATGACTTGTTGGCATTGCCTTAGCTTTTTGAGCAGGGGCCAAGGATTCACTCTGGATGCTAATGATACTTATAACCATTCTCTCTGGACACATCCTACCCTGTACTATATTGTATTATTTATCTCTTTATCTTACACAGTGGTGCCTTCCCTGTTACTGTAGTGTGATCACTGACTCCATCAAGTACATTATACAGTTAACTGTTCTGTGGTTATCTACGCATTTTATGTCCCTCTATTACAGGGGTTCAGCCACTGAAACAAACAGACCAAAGCTAAAATTCAAGCCAGGTTCCCATGTTCCATGACTCAAGCAAGATGACTTAAGATATACATCCAGAGGAAAGAAAGAAAGTAATGATAATGTAATTTGGATATAAAAACACATAGAACTGTTGTAAGGATTTGCACTTTGAGTTCATTTCTTTGAGGGTCCTCTTCTTTTCCTAGGTCTCTGTCCTATGTAGCCTGCATGGGCTCCATGTCCTTTGTCTTGCTTGGTGTGATGTACTTTGTTGTTGACATCAAAGGGTGGTGGGGTGGCCAACCTTTCATTTATCCAGGTAAGTGAAAAAAAAGTTATTTTGTCACCATAAGAAAACTATGTTTGCCTGTACTTATAAAGCAAGCTATAGAAAAATTAGTGGCCTACTCTAAATAATTGTCTACCTTTTTAGCCTTTTAAGAAATTTCAATGATAAACCAATCTGTTTCATTACTGTGAACTTTTTTTATAGGAATGAACTCAATCTTTGTCTATGTGGGCCATTCTCTTCTGGGCTTCTACTTTCCCTTCAGCTGGGAGATGCGTTTCCAGGATAGTCACTGGGAGAAACTCTTCCAGAGTCTATGGGGCACTGCAATATGGATCTTCATTGCCTATCTGCTGTATCGCAAACAATTCTTCCTCAAAATCTGATTTAAAACCTTGCTTTTTCAGAATTTTTGGACATGTCCCTAGTTTGGTCATACACAGCAGAACAAAACACACTGTTATGTAGAGAAGAGTGGCATGACACGCGAATTGATTCAGTTGTTTTTTGCAAAATAATTTTAGCAGTATTTGAAATGTTTTATTGAAGTGTTTTAGAAAAGCAACCCATACAAATATCATTAATGAACAACTCAATCAAAAGCCTTAATGTTATCATTTAAACTCAAGCATTGGCTTTCATTGTAATCTGGGGTTAGTTATAACATATGCTAATTAGTCTTTTAAAAGTTAAAATTTATTAATTTGATTCATGAATACAGGATGTTTCCTATTATGCAAATTTAATTTTGACTACAACCACAAACATCTGTTTTGTGTAACACTGCAAACTGAAATAGTTTGTTGTTGTTGTTTAATTTTTAAAATGTAAATAAAAAACGTTTGATTTTTAAATACAGAGTGATATGAAGAACGCACAGAATGGATTGTTTACTGGGGAAGGCTTAGTTGTTAATGTGTTACAGTCTGTGGAGACTGTACTGGTAAACTCTCGCTGAGTATATAGCCATAATTCATGGTCTGTCCAATCAAAATTCAGATGACATAGCTTTGTATTTAGGATTTTCACATAAATCATTCTCCTACAATATTTTCTTTCATTCTTTTTTTACATTTTATATACTTTCTATGTAGATTGAATACCTAGGTAGACAAATGGAGTTTTTCCCACTCCAATGAATGCACCCCAGTTAGACTAGATGTGCTAGTTTGGTCCATAAAACTGAATGCATAGTATTCCATGATTCAATTAGTAAATAGGTATCTGTGGTGAAAGCAGGACATCTGATTTACTGTCTTCCAAAGACACCTGGGATGTTTTATTTGATGTCCGTTGTGTAAGGCCCTGAATGTACTGATTAAATCAAATAGACTGAAGTGGTACTTAACAAATTAGAATGAGTGATTCCACCACTTCAGGGGTGGCCATTATGAATCGGTTGCCATAGACACCCCCCAAGTGCTGTGAGACAGAGAGTGGGTACCATCTGCTCTTCAGCTGACAGTTCTTTAATGGGGGTCAAGCTGGACTGCTCACCAAGGAGTGGCTCTAATAAGACCAACACTTTTCAGACTCACACTAATGTGAAATCAGAGAAATTACCCGGCTAGCTTCTGAGCTCGTTTGCAAGTGGCCCTTCATCCAATAAAACACACATCAATACCAGCAAACATTTTTGTTTAATGTGACTTGGATAAATTAAATCAGAATGAGAGATATCTGACAACACTTCTGAACTCTGGCCTGACAGGGAACCACTATAAGGGCTGGTCAGGATCTACCTATGAGTTCTCATTTGAGTTCTCTCTCAAGTCAGAGAGTTTCTTAATGTGGGACTATTAATAAAAGCTTTTAGGTGGTTGTTCCTCTGTTAGCAGAGGGATATACGATTATAATCCATTAAAAAAGCTGAATAACTGTTCATTCTGAATTATATCAAAGGCCTCGTGTTCTTTCAATTCATGAAAAGGCTTTTAATTTTAAGGTGATCAAATTACACACATTAGCTGGGCTGCCCCAAAGATGGCAGTAAATTGGTCAGCTGATTTAGGAAAGTAACTAATCATTATACCTATTAGTCCCTGTGGAAATGCATTTTTCATTTGAACATTATCCTATATGATGTTATATAATACATGCAAATCTAATACTGTTAATATTAACAATAACAATAGCCAAAATGCTTAAAAAATGCTATCCTTTGAATAAGCTCATATCACTGAATGATGCAATAATACAACCACATTAAAAAAGAAACTCATTGTGGTCCTATATATGATGGATCTGTCTTTGCATTTGCTAGTCTGTATTGATTTGCATTGATCATATGTCTCAAAATACCTTTGTGTGTCTGCTGTGGAGTAATCTGAGCTTTGATAAAGCAGACCTTTTAGGTTTAGTTATGTGCCCTTTTACATAAAGCTGTGTAAACAATGCCTTTCTGTCGGACAATATGGACCAACATAAAATATGATTTAAAAAAATAATAAATCAATAATTACATACAATTAGTTTATTCGGTACATATAATATGCTTTGTGTTCATAAGTTAGTTATTTTTAACTGACATTTGTTTGTCATAATCAGAATGTTTCTCTTTCGTTGATAAGGGGTGTGCTTTATGAATTCAGTTAAGGATGTCTACATACTTTTGAGCATAAATGCAGGTATAGCTCAATATTGCGTGTTTATGAAATTAAAATTCTTTCTAGGTTTAACTGTTTAAGTGCTTGGTTCACTTTGTGAAATTAACAAATATTTAATCTAAAATATTTGCTTGGGTCTGTCAGTCTCCATTAAAACTGACATGGATGAAAAAACGTTGACCTGGTGGACACCATGAATCATTGTTTTTGGACCAGACACTGGAACAATACACGGCCCTGTTATAAATCTCACGACAGAGCCATTTCACCTCGTATGTGTTTCACTGCGGGTCGATTCAGTGTGCAGGCACTGATCGTTGTGACCATCGTGTGAAGAACTGGTGCTTGCTCAGACCTAGGTTCAGTCCAGTGCATCATGGCCGCCCTTCTCTACGGAGAGAAATGGACTTTTATTTTCTGCCCGTATCCAGACAAATTCCGCCCTACTAAGCTGGGATTGGACTATATCATTAATAATAAGCAGGCCGTGTAATAAACCAATCATAAAACACAAGTGGTACAAAACTATCCAGTCACAGTGTTTGAGGCGAGACTTATCTGAATGATGGCGGGAAAACCCACAGGCAAACAAACGACTTAGAGAGCCAATCAGAGAGCACCTCAGAGAGAGAGAGAGAGAGAGAAAGAGAGAGAAAGAGAGAGAGAGAGAGACCTCTCTCAGTACACTAAAGCTATCCAAGAATCTGATATGGGTATGTTTCACATGTCAATGAGGATACAATGAACAAAAGTTAATTTCCTTTCACATGTTTGACTTTAGGATAAATTTGTGAAATTTAAACACTGACTGTGTTCTTTGAAAGTTTACTCAGAATCACTGAAGACATCCTGGAGGGGGCGCTGGTCCTTCACAGGGGAGACACACACTCACACATTCAGATCTCTGGACACTTTTGAGTCGATCATCCAGCTACCAACATGAAGATTTATTGGTGATTTTGCATGGTATTTTTTATATTTGTGGTTTAGAAATGGGGGGATTGGCACGGTGGCACAGCATGTAGGTGTCGCAGTCACACAGCTCCAGGGACCTGGAGGTTGTGGGTTCGATTCCTGCTGTCTGAGGTGACTGTCTGTGAGGAGTTTGGTGTGTTCTCCTCATGTCCGCATGGGTTTCCACCAGGTACTCTGGTTTCCTCCCACAGTCCAAAAACACATGTTGGTAGGTGGATGGGCGACTCAAAAGTGAATGTTAATGTGTGTGTTGCCCTGTGAAGGACTGGTGCCCCCTTTAGGGTGTATTTCCGCCTTGCGCCCAATGATTCCAGGTAGGCTCAGGACCCACCGTGGCCCTGAGTTGGATAAGCGCTTACAGATTATGGTTTAGAAATGGGTTTCACAACCACTGTACAGAAATCAGAGCGGCTAATTCCTCTGCAGTTTGACATTGCATTTAAATGTTTTTGATTCAGCAAGCTGAAGTAGCAAAGTCAAATAAACTTGCATTTCCAGAATATACTGTTCCAATGATCACACACCAAGAACACTGCATTAAAATATCAACATTCATGATTCCAAAGATTATATTTCCACATGAATCAATGTTATTATTCCCTGCAGCCAGGAATTAATGTAATTATCACCACAAGTAGGTTGTTTTTATATTGGAATATATTAATATTTTGGCTTAATGTACATGTAATCCGTCTTTGAATTAGTTAAATTCACTGCAGCTTTTTTTCTTTACAGCGTTAAATGCATCTTTTGTGGAAAGTCATCTTAAGAATTCTCAGCCTGAACAGTGTGGGTGTCAGTGATGTGCTGTAGTCCAAGTCATTTGTTTAGACTAAGCTGCTTGTCCGGCAGTAATTTCAGGTTTGTGTTGATGAGTGTGTGGGACTTTCTAGAGGAAGCCTGGTTTGTGTGATGCTGTGTGAGGATGTGAGTGTGGTCTGAACCTCCTCCTTCTCCTCCTCCTCCTCCTCCTCTTGCATCGCCACACGGAGGCTACGCAGCTAACGTTAGCGCCGCACTGACCAGCACCAACTCGTCAATGGGATACTTAGACCACGGACTTTTTGGCTCAGTCGCGATACGTTAAACGGGTGAATTTCTGCGGGTCTTTTTATTTTTCCTAAACCAAAACCCACACAGGAAGCCAGTGGGTGAAGTTGCTTTACTCTGTTGATTCTGAATCCCCACTTATGACTGATAAGTATGGGCACGGTGCGCGGTTCTCTGTGGGGAGACGTCGTTGTGGTCCTCTTACTCCTCTCTGAAGGTAAAAATCAGGTCTGGTTCTTTCATCTTTAAACTCAGTACTAAGATGTGGTGCAGAGATATGTTTGGGGTTAATTTTTGTGGGGATTAAACTGCGTGTTTATTCACACCACTCTCTGTCTCGCAAAGATGGGGCATTTACACTTGTCTCTCTCAAAGTTAACAAGTAAAACAAGTTCTACAGTGCCTAAGTTATGTTGATAATACCTCCATTAAATAATCTTAGTAGTTAGTAAGTGATTTCCATAAATTGGCTTTATTTTCCCAAAAATGCTTTGGAAATAAAACATTTTATTGATGTCCTATAACCTTTGCAGTAAATAAACAGAGTAGTCCAGTAGTCTAGCACACTGTGGTTATGAAAAAGGTGACACACAGTTTGTCGCTGCATTTCATATTTCCTTGAGCATTGCAGAGACTAGATTTGTGTAAAAGCATTCCAGACTATCTCTGTCCGTTATTTTTCCTCCTGAATGTTAAGGGATTGGTTTCTTCTGTAGGGTGAGAAGCTGCATTATTAGACTTGTGAGCTAGTGGGCCACATGGTCCCTGCAGGCAATATGTGCACTGTTATATATCATAATATTATAATCCCATTTAAAACCCTCTGTCCAACTGTACTAACACTCCCCTCTCAAAATGACTATATTTATATTCCAACTCATAGCTCAGGAGTTTTTAAATGGCAGCATGTGGATAGTTGTATTAAAACAGAACAGTCACATTGGTGCAGTTTTAATGCAGGCAAAAGCAGTACATAGCAGAGGGTTTTTCTGCTATTTTGGTCGTTCAGACAGCATGCGACTGTATGTGCATGTACATGAGGGCTACACTTCAACATTCCCTCATTATGGCATGTGATGGAGAGCGGTGGCTGATCGGGGACTCTAATAATGAGTACATGGTAAATTAAGCTTGTAGTGCCATCAGAGTCCTACTACAAAGTTGAAAACGCTACATTCTAACATCATAGAAAACACTGAATTTGTACGAATGAGTACCATTTTGAAAGCTTGTTTTAGGTTAGGAAGGATAATCCACCGTCCAAATTAGGCCAACGAACCTATCGTTTAATCTTGTATTGTTGTATAGGATATCATACTGCAGTTTATTGACGCTATTAAATAATTCAGTCTTATATGTGTGGTCAGGGTTTTGCAATGTAAGTTCAGACAAGGGTACAGGGACAGAAGCACACAGCCACCGAGTCACTGATGTCTACAAACATCTGTGTGCTTTTAAAAAAAAGAGGTGCGGCTTGTTTACGGTTGCATAGGAGCCCTGTTTTATTTTATATTATTTTTTGAGTTAATGAAATTTTGGCCTTTTTCAGTATTTTCTATTAAAATGTGATTTGACATATACTTAATGTTTTTGTCATTTTGTTGTAAGGTTTATATTTGTGAACTCAAGTGAGTAACTGAAATGAATGAGATCTTTAAGTATACGTATACCCCAAACCAGGTAGATAAAAACACTTCAAAAACTAAGAAAAGGAGGAAATAAAGAAGAATTAGTGGTTAAATAAAATTAGGAGAGAATTAGGAGAAGATTCTCAGGAGGAAAAAGTGTGGACTTTCTGACTGAGGAGAATCTCTGTGGGGATAAAAGAAAACAAAAGAGTACACACATGCAAAGCAAGACTTTATACAAGTAAGTAATCAACAGAATTAGGCAAGACATGTCAAGAGCAGAGAAGAGTCCACAACAGGGTGGAGCCAGGGATCCACCCATGATGAAACACTGAACTTACCGCACATCCCCTTAAGCCTGAACAATAGAACAGAGAAGAGACTGACAAATATGGACCACTGAATAAAAATCAGGCAAGTGAGGGCACCAGGAGATGGGCTCAGGTCAGTAATAAGGCCTGGAACTGGTTCCATTCTGGAGCCTGGAGTCTGGAATGTGAGCCAGAACAGGAATGAAATCTGGAATAGCAACAGCGACAAGGACTGGAGAAGAGGACAGATTGCAGGAGCTGTGCTACATTAGTAGCTATATTAGTGGCCTGGACCAGAAACAGGAACATAACTAGAACTATAACTAGAGATAAGAGTTAATCACAGACGTAAGCAAGAATTACAGGAGCTGCATCATCAACAAAAACAGGAGAGAAGCTTGTTAGGATGTTTAAATGGATTTGCTTCTGGCACTACATCCAGATCTGGAATGTAGACCAGAGCTGGACTGCCAGATTGAACGGCTTGGATAGATGGGACATTAGTAGGTCTTTGTGTTGGATACTGAGGATGTTTCAGCTTTCCTGTGGGACACTGCTGCGTTTTGGAGCCAAGATCAGACATAATTTTGAAGACTGTGATGCAGCAATATTTCTAAAATACAAAATACTTCATGTCTTCTGGACATGATTGTGGAACACCAGTACAAACTTTATGGCAGGCTACATTATGGCAAGTCCAATAGTGGGGCACATTAGTATAGATGCTGTAGGAGCAGAATTGCCTGGAGCATCAAGAGGCCTCATACATATAGACTTCTATACGTACAGATCTGTGTGTAAACCAGTACATTGGAGTCAGCAATATTTCTGGAAAGGTATATCTCCTCATGAAAAAGCCCTGAAGGTAAAACCACATATAAAACCAGGAGATTCATCATAACTACTTGTAAAGTGTATCATTATGTCTAGCCTAGTGAAAGGGCTACAGTGTTTGGGAGAGGAGGAAACTGATGCTGGATGGACTCAACGTTGACTGGAAAAGAGACTCTTGGTGCCTTTTATTTAAGTCCTTTATACACAATGCTGGTATGTCACCCGGCATGACTCATTACATCCTTTTCAAGCAAAGCCTTTTGAAATGAAGGTGGTCTGATGTCAATGTTGAATCACTTAATTTGGATATTAAAGACAATCAGGTTCAGCCCATGCATGTCTGTACCCCTGAACACACATGCAGTACAAGGTGGAGCCAGGGTAAAATTATTTTCCAACTCTGATTTCAAGCTAAGATCGTCATTAGCACTAATACAATTGCTTGCAAGAATTTTGAGACAGTACCGATACTACAGAAAACAGGCTTCTGTGCATTTTAATTTCAGTTTAATATAAAGTCTGTTGTTTATCAAAGAAATGCATTTTCTGATAAATCTGATATTTTATATTTATTGTTTCACAATAATGAGTTGATTTCATTCACTTACCACTTACTTTTTTCAGATGTGTGAGATGTACTAGTTAGAATTAACTAATCTTAACGACTCCCTTTTGTCTCAGGGTTATAGTAAATAAACAGCAGTACTTCTTTCCTGTGGTATAGGCCTATATCAGTTGGTTTCACAAAGAAAGACATTCCCTATCTGTGCTTAATTCCAGGTTTCAGACCTTACAAAATACCATGAGCACATCATTGAACATCATCATGTCTTTAATGGAATTAAGCACTGGTTTGTGCGTGTGTTTTAAGCACTTTTTTGAGACTCTCCTTTTGTGAAAAAGCTCCTGTTGGTGATGATCCTGAAGTGCCTTGCTTCCTGGCAGTGAGAAAACAAAGGCTGTCTCTGAGCGGCAGTCAGAGGGCAGGTGTGCAGCAGGTGTGCAGAGCTCTGGGCAAACACTCTGTGTTTGTATTCTGAAGGGAAAATACTGCCAGTAAAATAATAGAGCACACAGCTCTGATAACAGATGAGGCTTAAAATCCCTCATTAAAGACACAGGATGGTTGGCAGCTCCTCCCGCAAAATGGATCTCATTTATTTTATGACAAGTCATCCCATGAAAACGGATGGTGACAAAAGCAATGGGTTTTGACCATAGTTGGTGTGGAAGTAATCCACTATCAGTGTCTGGCGTTTCAGCTCTTGACAGCACTTTGACATCTGCACTGCAGCTAGGTTACTGGAAATATTATGGAGTTGTTTATCCTTGGCTTACTCATCCTTCTTTTAGAAAGCAATTTTAAGTTAATGTGATGTGATTGCACTTTGTATTTTGTTCTTACTCTTCATCAATTAAGAGGCTGAAGTGCATTTACCATCTACTCTGTTCTATACTCTGACATTGTAGTTCATTTTTATTTTAGATTTTGTTTGGAGATGTGTAAAATAATCCAAATATAATCTGAAATATTAGAAGATTTGTAGTAAGAATGAATAATGATAAAATGTATGCCTCGTTATAAAAAGCTCATTTACTCATCTAATAATCATCTAAAAAACGTAAATATAATTGAATGGCTATTTTTAAATTTCATATGTTTACATAGTGTTTTCTACAAAATACTTTAAATTCTGTGTAAGTCGTCCTTTTCTTTTTATTTTCTTATGTTTATTTTTTTGTTAAGTAGTAATTATTCATATGAAAAGTGATTCTAGACTTTTGAATTTTATTCTATTTGTCTGTTTTGGCTTTAGATGTATGTTCTCTGAAGGAAATCCCAAATTTCCATTTCCATAAGAAATAGACCCATCATGATGATGAACACCAAAGCTTAGTGACTGTTAGGATTGTGCTGAACAAACTTTATCAGGAAAAATCTGATTATCAAAGACCAAACAGTCAGAACACTAGCAGGCAGATACAAGGCATGCAAATCCATGATCTTATATCAACTAAAACAGGCTGAGATTATAACCAGAAAACAAAAACATAAAGCAAATAGGGAAGCTAAGAAGGAAACAATTACTGGCAGAAATGTTCCTACATTGTTCAAAGCACAAAGCCACAAGGCAAACTGAAGCTAAACTAACCGCGGTAAAATGAGGGGGTGGAGTTTTATGGATCCTTTCATAGTCACCATTCAGCACCTACCATTAAATATATATATATATATATATATATATATATGTAGTCTATCTGTGCAAACCCTGCTCACCTGTTAATGACATAGACACTGGGGTATAATATTTAACTGCTAATTTAAACGGGTATTTTAACTGGTATTTCGAATGCATAAAATTAATATGTTTATTATTTTGGCAAGAGTTAAATTATTAATTATAATCTCATGATGTTTATTATATATGATACCCTCCAGTGCAGATTTATAATGGATTTACGTGAATAACTACACATTTGAAGAGTACATAGTATTTTTGTTTCTTTGTTTTCTTTGTAAAGTGTATTGGTCATATATGGGTTTCATTTTAGTGAATGTAGTTTTCAGAAGAAAGCAGTGCTGTTTTGGGTGAATAGCATGCTATTTAATGTCCCAGTCTTAATGATCTGATATACTCCAATTTATTACTTACAGTAAAAGTCATCTTAGCTTTTTGGCTCACAAAAAACAATCTGTGAGTGAAGCATAAATCCTTTGATTTGTCCAGTCAATGCATCTGATTTTATACGCCATTATTCAAAGAACGACATCTGTATATTAAAATCCACATACAGTCAAAATCCTTGTAGTTCTGTCTTTGGGTGTGTGAATCATTGATTTGTGGATACATGGCTCTGACATTGTTACCTTATCTATTGAACTGCAACCACTTCTGACCTTTTAAACTCTCACCCAAGTGGTAATCTCCCATCATCAAGCCACAGGAGATTGTCCAGAGGAAAGGAAGTAGCAGTAGCTGATCAGGCCTAGCTCTCCCGCTGTCCCATGCCTGCATTAGCACAATCATTTTCATCAGCAGCCACTGCTTTTGAGACAGAGCAGACCAATAAATCTCATTTGATACATGACACTATTTGATTTAGCCACTTATTACATTATATGATTTAGTTTAGCTGGTGTCTTGAGTTGCTCTCAGAGAGTGAATAAATCTCACAGATTTTTCTGCTATCGCCACCACTTTCAGTATGATAACCCAAGGATGGGTGGTTTTCATAGTAAGGAGTTGATCATTGTTTTCTGCATGTATTATGCACTTTATTTACTGGACTGAATTATAGTTAAAATTATGTCATGCTTTAAAAAAGCAAGCTTTTCTATTCTTACTTGTTTAATTTCAATATAAATAAAGGGATTTGTTTATTTTCTGCATTTTAATTTTTCTGTATTATTGCAAAGTATCATATTTTAACACATGATCAAAATAGGTTCCAGTCTGTGTATCTACAAAGTTTGGTTTTAGTTTTTAAAATATTGTTAGATATTTTCAGACATCTTTTATAATATTTATAACAAAAATATCACTTTGAAATGAAATGGCATTGTATTATCATTAAAGTCCTCACATCATCTTTTTGAGCCAAATGTAAGGCCTTTATAGTTCTCAAACCTCTATAATGTGTAAGGTTTAAGTCACTTATTTTCTAAATTGATAAACCAGATTTCCAGACACAGCTTAAAATTACTTAAAAAACTTGAACTTAAACAGTTCAGTTTGTATTAAAGATTTTGCATAATTTCAGGCTTTTTCAGGGTTGTTTTCTTTGACCAAACCCATAATTAGGTACATGTAATATGATATAGAACTTGTTGTGTTATTAATCAATACACATTTGTATTCAGGGGCACTTTTTATCTTAACTTAAGAAATCACATAAAGGCAGGTAAAAACAGTGGAATGCAAAGATGATCATAAAGACCTTAATTTGTAATGAGTGTGTCACATAGCATTCTGCCTGACTGAAGTGTGTAGTGCATGGAGGCTGCTTTACCTTTGCTGGCCATGTCTCTGATCCTTCAGTTAGTTAAGGGTCACATTTCCATCCCATGCATCAGTGGAATCTAATTTGCTCCGGTGGAGGGACAAGGAGACATTGATTGAAATTATGTCCCAAGGGCATTTGGAGCTCTTGTTCTCTACATGAGTCTTTACACATTATTTTCTGGTGGTCAGTGAGGCATGGTGTGTTTGACTGATCATTTACAACAACACTCTAACCATTCACAGACTTGACTAAGGGTTTACTGATGTCCTTTTCAGCTGTTTAAAAATGACCAGCTCTTAAATGATAAAATATCTGTCAGAAAAAAACCTTGTATCTCCATGATGGTTATTTAACAGAACACTTAAGAAACATCCATAACTTTGAATGGAATTTTATCAATCTATTTAAAATACTATTTATCAAACTTATTTCAGCTTATTTTATTTAATGTCACCTCATTTAAACAATTTACCACAGCCTTGTTTAATTAATAAGATAAACCTTTTTCCTTGAGTCAAGTTTAATATTTACAGTTGATAATCGGTTTATTATTATTATTATTATTCATCTTAGCTGAATGACCAGAATGAATGCCTAGGTCATGGCTTCTCTGTGCTGGATTTGTTGCATTCTTTTAGTGCTTCTTTAATTTTTAAAGTATTGATTAATTAAAGCCGACACTGGATGGTGATTTTAAATTGTGGATGTTCTCAAGGATCTTTGGAAATGCACAAAATCATACATCAATATTTGTGTAATGGTATTTACATTAATGGTAGTGATTTTCAAACAAATAAATATTTGTGGTCTAGATAAATTTTACCCAAAAGTGTATATGCATATGTGCATGCTATTTTGTGTGTGTGTGTGTGTGTGTGTGTGTGTGACTGTATGTGAAAATATCTCATACTACTCTCTATATCTGTTCCTAACGTCTCCACCTACCTTACCACTTTACCTCTTGTTTCTCTTGAGTGAGGATATATTTCACTGCAGCCACTATGTTTTAAACGCAAGACTAAGCATTTAGGAAATGGCAGCTGCTGATGGCTTAAATGTTCACATCACTGGTCCATGTAAAATCACCTACTGGCCAATGTCAGTCATGAATTCAGGATATTAGGGCACAGCATGTGATCCCTTTAAAATGTGTTGGCGTCCCACCGGTTGAAACAGTGGAGGAAATTATCCTAGAAAGTTGGTTTTCAAGTTAAAGCTTGGATTAACCCCCCCCCCCCCCCCCCCCTCTCTCTCTCTCTCTCTCTCTCTCTCTCTCCCTCTCCCTCTCTCCCAAACACACACACACTGCAGTTTGTCTGTACTTTGTGGTTGTGTTTGCTCTTGTCCTTGCTGCCCTTTGTTTACGTCTTAAATCAAATCTTTAACTGCGTAATAGATTTACTGGTAATGGTCTGATAATGATGGCATCAAGCAGAATATCTTGTGTAAAGGTTTCTCATTTGTGAATCCTAATATCCTGGACAGTCCTGAGAGACATTACAAACCAAATTCTAATGTAGAGCCCAATCCCACGGGAGACTAATTAGATTTCTTGATGACTGATGTCTGTTCCTCATGCATTTTATTTTGCCTAAGTTAATGGTGTACGGAATCCATTTATGATAATTATAAATAAGTTATGTGCATGTCTAATAATTTGTGTGTATATATATATATATGGGTGGGTTTGATTCCCAGTCCGGGTGACTGTCTATGAGGAATTTGGTGTGTTCTCAGAGTGTTTCCTCCTACAGTCCAAAAAAGCACGTTGGTAGGTGAATTGGCAACTCGTGCGTGTGTGTGTTGCCCTGTGAAGGACTGGCGCCCCCCTCCAGGGTGTATTCTTCCTTGCGCCCAATGATTCCATGTAGTCTCTGGACCCACCGTGATAATGAGTGAATGTATAAGCATGGAATTGGTTATATTAATTCAGCAGTGTTTGAATGTGGAAGGCACAATTGGAAGGTTAACTACAGTAGGGTGTGATGTTTTGCAGGAAATGTGTTATTGCGTGGCGGAGCATACTTCCATAATTGGGTTCAACTATTTTTTTTGTTTGCCGTAAGGTGGGGCATTTGAAAATTAAGGAACTATTTTTTATTTATTAAAAATGTTATAAGTCATAAAAACTCTTATAGATGTTAATTTTGTAATTTAAAATTTGGTTTGTGAATGAAAGGTTTTTGAATCATTACAAATTGCACTGGTGAATTTAGGAAGACGACCTGTGGAATGCCTTGAGAATAGTGAAGGGAATTGAGACATAATGATCAATAATAACAGTCCTTTATTGAATTGGGGCTTAATTGGCAGCCTTTTAGCTAATGAAATCACTGCAGTGCTGGAGTAATGATTTTCTCTGTATTATATCATAGAGTCATCATCATTTGTTTTAAAGGTTGGCAGATTTAGTTTGTTTAATCCTGTGAAGCTCATCATGCTTTACTTCTGGATTACCCTAGATACAAAAACCACAAGTTATTTTCAGGATACAAAAGAACATTAAAACCTATAACCTATAAAATCAATATTAATATTTAATGTCGTGTAGGCCTGGTTTTATGACTGTCTTGTTTGGTGTAGTGTGTTATCTATTCGTCTGAAAATGTTAAGCTAATGAAGGGCAGGATGGTTTAACACAATGCGTGTCCATCTTGATTAGTAAAGCTATTGATTGGCCAGCTGCCAGACTGGCTACTTGGCTTCCAGTTGGCCATTGTTTGGGGACAGGGGATGACCTTGGATGAAGAGACATTGGCTGTGTTGTCCCATAGACCACTACGTTTTGTTTAATAACCTCTGCTTACTACACTGGACAAAAGACCACCTATGTTCAGTGGTCATTTTTCTGTAGGGAACAAACATGGAGTTGTGATTATCACTTTGTACCATTATCATGATTGCTACACAAACATGCAGTAATTTCAACCATGGCCATGTTGCTACAATAGAACAGCGGGTAGTTTCAGTGAATGCAATCTCTGTACTTACACATAATATCACATGAATAGCACTCTTTCAGTAGTAAGTGGATTATGGGGTAGTAGATTCCTCTGACTGCTCGCCTGCTTCCGCCTTCTGTTGAGTTCAAGGGAATGGCAGGAGGGAGATCTACAATTTCTTTCTCATTCTCTCTCTCTCTCTCTCTCTCTCTCCCTCTCATTCTCTTCTCTCTCTCTCTGATTCCTTTTTTCCCCTAATTCTCTCTTTCTCACCTTTTGTCCCTTCTCTCTTATTCTCTCTCTCACAGCCTCTTTCCCTAATTTATTTCTCTCTCCTATTCTTTCTCTCTGTCTCTCCCTTCCCGAATCTCTCTCTCCTTGTCTCTTTCATTCTCTTCTCTGTTTGATTCTCTTTTTTCCCTCATTCTCTCTCCTTCATTTTCTCTCCCTCCTATTTCATTCTGTTTCTCTCTTTGCCTCTTTATTCTCTCTCTCTCTCTCTCTCTCTCTCTCTCTCTCTCTCTCTCTCTCCAGCTCATGACCTCATAGATGCTAAATCTCTGCGGTGGAGTGTGTGTTGACCTAATCGAGTTCTTGTCTTTGTCCTATGGGCGTTTCTCATTGAGCTTGCTTGTAGCCTCCATGTCCTTCAGTCAGGCTTCACGTCTGATGAAGATTGTCCAGGTGTTTTCAGACGGCTGTTCTGACTGTGGAACATGCATTAGTATGCACTGAGTTTAGTGGAATTGTCTCACATCACTACATAAATTTGTGGCATCATTAGGGACAAGATTGTCTTTGCCTTTTCAGGTAGCAGACAGGAGGCGTTTGCAATGAATAACAAATAACATTCGAGTTATGCATTCAGGAAGTGAAGTTGTGTATCACTGGGGATATATTGATATAAGAAAATTATATCCATACTGCATTTTTTAAACATACACGCCAATGTTGATACTTAGACATTTAGACTAGATTCACCTGATATAAAATATCTGAGTATTGTATCTTTAATTTGAAATTATATTATTGTTACACCCTTATGAATCCTTTATGTTCTTTACATCCCTTTTAGTTCTTGTCACATTCCTTCATATGTCTACTGATTCACAATAATCTACATTCAATACTTCCATAATCAGCCTCAGACAAAATGTAGTGTTATCACTGAAGCATTTCTGTGTGTTCCTTGCTGTTGTTAATGCTCTAAAAGAATTGATATTCGATATACTACCTACTTCTTGCTTGACGCTTAATTCTGAGTAAGCGTATTGTTTTTGAATCAATGCAAGAAATTCTTACACAGCATTTTTATGAAAGAAAACAGAAACGCTGGTCAAAATAGAAAAACAATAACATCATAGAAGGAAAAGGCCCAGCAGTGAACTGAATGCACAGTTTGTTCTAGCTGTTTTCTCCTTGGCTGCATTTGCTCATTAACTTTAATTTGACTTTGACTTTTGAAGTATTAGCTTTTTACGAGCTTAAGGACACACACAGGATGCAGTGTGTGGGGTTGAATTTATTGGAGGATGTCTGGTAAGTCCTTTTTGTGTCTTTTAGTGCATGAATCACTATGACCTTGCTACCTCGATGTACTTTGCCTTAAAGAAGGCACACAGCTACTTAAATTTCATACTTTGTTAACTCTAATCATTAATAATTGAATCTCAGAATAAATAACACAAGCCATGCTTTATCCCTTTGCGATAATTTATGGTCATTTGAGAACATCCTCTAGCTTTTGTTGTTGCTGGGCTTGTGTATATGTGACCTCATGGTCCATTTTCTGTACTAATGATGGATAAAGAGAGTAGCTCAAAGGTGCAGCTTGTAGGATGTTTGCTTGTTTGTTCAAGAACAACACAAAAAAACTAATCATAAAACACAGCTAAGCACCTTCTGCCAGCAGAAGTGACCAGAAACTTCACAGAGTAACTAAATTCCTTCTGCTGTTTGTTTGTGTCTTGGCAAGGCTTTTAATAAACGAGGTTGGAGTGGGCCTGAGTGTATCTCCATCCTTCAGGAAGGTGGGCCTCATTGTATCCATCAATCCGACCTCCTGTCATCCCAGCACAGTTAAATTAAATCAATGTCTGAAACCAGAGCCAAGGCCTAAACTGCACCAACAGAAATAGAAAATCTAGTTTCGATGTCTGCTAATGACATTAGTGCGTTCCTAAGTGGCCGCCCACCATCGTCGGACAGGAACACAAGAGGGATATAATTACAGTCTGAACACACACACACACATCTCCGTTTTCCAGTAAAGCACATAAGATAGTTATGTTGTGTTATAGATCGCCTAAACACACACACATTCTGCCACTACAGGTAATGATTCATTTCTTCACCGTATTATGTTTTTCTCAGTAATTAATATTCACAAGGTGAACTCAAGGAGAAAAGGAAACCGCACCATATTGACCATATGAGAAATTCATTAATAGAGCAGTGTCAATATCATATGAGACACAGCTTCATTTGTCATTGACTTAAAAGTGGACATTATTACAGTGGGAAATGTGTGTTTTACGTATTCATAACTCGTCTGAATTTTCCAATGTTCCGATTTGAATAGTAGTATACAAAATTAGCTAAGTACACACTGGTCAAAGAAAGCTGGCTAAATCTGTTGATTTCATGCCTTCTCATCTCATACAGGGAAGATATTTTATGAAGTCATTGAAAGTGGGAAATACCCCTGAAAAACAAGCAGATATTTGAGGGCCAGTTATCTGATTTGCTTCTGCTGTGGCAAGCGCAAAATGAAGCCTTATTGTTTGTATTACTGATCAGAATCCAAATATTACATCTGTGTTTGTTAGCCTCTGAATATATAGATACATTAGCAGTTAGAATTTCATTGCACCTGTGTGTGTGTGTTGTGTAGTGGGTAGGGTGACCAGATATGAGATGGTGAAAAAGAGGACACGTCTTGGGCGGGGGGTACTACTGAAACTAGAGAAGGTTATCGACCAATAACGGTAGCTCTACAGTCAGACCGTCCAATCCGAAGATTTTAGGCTACTTCACCACGCCCTCTTCTCACTCAAGTGAACCAATCGGAGTAGGGGAGGGCGGGACTAGTTTGTGAATGAAACGCTTCTCGAAGTTCTTTGTAAGCTCTAGAAAAAACAAAACCCCGGACGTTTGTGAAATTCCGCCCAGACATTTTTTTAAGTCTAAATAAGAGGACATGTCCGGGTAAAAGAGGACGTCTGGTCACCCTAGTAGTGGGGACATCAATGGCTATTTTGTAGGATATTGTAGTGAGATGATACTGATGTACAAAAAACAAAGTGATACAAATTTGTGAATTCTGTCTAACGGACATTGCTGAGGAATGCAATGCACTAAATGAATGCACTATAGTGCATAACACAACAAATAAACATCAAATGTTAGAGACATTGTGTTCCCAGCTAGTCTATTTTGCCTAGGCAAGTCTGATTCTGTGCTTTTTACTGTCTGGTCCAGTTGAGGAACAGCTTCTTCTCAGCTTCAAATGGCTCATCTAATTGAAGTAGTGCTGTGAAAGTGAGACCTGCTGCTGTGCCCCAGCTGTGTCACATGACACGTGCAGCTAATCTCTACAACAGAACAGACCATGAACTTGTTAAGGAAGGAATATTTATAGGTAATAAAAGCAGCAGGGTATCTATTTCCTATGGAAGAGATTCATTCAGTATCATATGGATGTGGGGGGAATAGCTTGCAGGTGGAATTGGACATAAACTGTGGAAGAATATTGAGGAAAAATCCAGCTGAAATAATATTTTGTTTACAGCCTGCACCTTTAAAGGGGATAGCTATGGTGGTTGGGAAACACTGTTCCCTCTAAAACGCTGAATTCTGAATTCCTAAACAAATCAGTACATTCTATGTGCAAAACATAATCATTGCTGACTAATTTTCATGTCTGTGCCCTAAAAAGAGGCAAACATTGTGGAGTGAAACTTAGGGGTTGACAAACTTCAGCATCACATCTGTGTCTGATCCAGTCATACCACCACCGCATCAGTGTCACTGAAAGCCATCCACCAGCTCTGTGATGTTCCTGATCATTGGAGAGTTAAAACATTGTAATTGTAGAACTACTAAGTGCATACACATGGAAAACATCCCTTTTAAAAGCAATTTCATGGCTTGTTTTGCAATTCTGCTTTTAAATACATTTAATAATAAATGTAATCATATAAAAAGAATTATTTACATTTTAGTTATAATTGTTGCCATTTGATTGATTGACTTTGCATAATATTAATAAAATATTTAATTTGTATCACGCCCTGTGAAGGACTAGTGCCCCCTCCAGGGTGTGTTCCCGCCTTGTGCCCATCTTTATGTCAACTATATTACGTTACAGATGTAATCAACTTTACATCTGTGAAAAGTTATTCACTGTTTCTTAGTTTTACATTTTGATATAAAATCTAAAGAGGCACAAAAGTCTTGCATTTCTCCTGTTTTAATGGGTCAGAATAAAACTTTTAGGTCGCTTTGGCAGAGTCAGACACAAATCTTACAAGCCCCAGTTCTACATCTAAGTAAAAACTTATAAACATTCCAATTAACCAGAGTTTTATCTCAAGGGTTCTGACCTTAGCCAGGATGCTAACCACAGTTAACGTTTGTATTGCTACATCTACCAATTCACCCACTCATTGGTGTAGTCTCACATGAAACGTCACTCTGCTGTGCACTCCTCTTCATAAACTTTCTTATGTCCATGTTTACTATCCACCACTGCTTGCTCACTCTTGCTTACTGAGGTGAATGTCTGACAGGGTTGCCAGGTCTAGCGTTTGTGAGAACTCTGGCAACAATAATTCATTAATATTAATCAGAAGGCAATACATTTTTTTGAACATTGATTTTATCCGTCAGAACATTTTGAATGATTATTTTTAGTATCTGAAAAAGTTTGACGGGTCTTTTTGGCAAATCTTCTGTGGCTTAAGTCCCATAAGCCGCCCACTCGCTCCGCCCCTGGTTTGAATTACCACAGAAGTTCCTTAGTAATTTGAGTTGTTTAGTTTTGTTCGATAATGCAGTTAGCCGCATATCCCGAATTTGGAGACATTCCACCTTAAATAAACTCCAGTTAGCATTGCTCTGCCATAAGCAGAGAGAGAGAGAGAGAGAGAGAGAAAGCCTAGCATACTAAACAGAGACCGAGAGTAACCATTTACCGACAATGGGGCTTTGTAAACACATTACACCAGTTTCAAACAGACTTTGCCGGCAAATGGCAAAGAAACATCTTCAGAATTCTAAAGTGTTTTATAATTAAAATTGTGGATGTAACTTTATTGACCCCTTGCTGATTGAATGACCTCTTCCTGACACACACTCACATAAATCCCATCATCAACCAAACATCGCCTGATCAAAGGTTTTCCTTTGTAGTTCCACTTAGAAATGAACACATCTAATAAGAAGCTGTATGTTAATGGTACAGTTTTGATGAGCCGAATACACAACACATATAGAATCAGAGAAAGAAAGTGAGAAAGAAAATAATGTCTTGACAAGGGAGTTTTTTCATACCTTCTTTGTATTTTTTATTATATTTGTGTATTTCATTTTTACACATTTGGGACCAAAGGCCATGTATGTTGTTTTTTTTTTTTTTTTTGGTTGATCACTGGCAGCAATTTCCTGACCCTACGGCCTAAGAAAAACTGTTACTAGTGGTACCATTTGCTGTTGCTCTAGTGTTTCGTTTGGGACCATTATTGTATCATATAAAATAATAATTGTAGATAGATGTTGATTTTAAAACACCCCATATCCTTTCCTGGATTGATATTCATTCATTTATTTATTGTCTGAAACCGCTTATCCAGTTCAGGGTCACAGTGAGTCCAGAGCCTACCTGGAATCACTGGGCGCAAGGTGGGAACACACCCTGGAGGGTGTGCCAGTCCATCACAGTGTGACATACACTCACACATTCTTTCACACACTCACACCTACAGACACTTTTGAGTCGCCCTACCAACGTGCTTTTTTGGAGTAAACCAGAGCACCCAGAGAAAACCCACACGGACACAGGGAGAACACAACAAACTCCTCACAGACAGTCACCCGGAGCAGGAATCGAACCCCCAACCTCCAGGTCCCTGGAGCTGTGTGACTGCGATGCCGCCCAGGACATATGTTTTTCTATTTTACACAGTTCTATATTAAAATCTTACAAATATTCAACTCTCCTTCTGGAGAAGAGAATATAATTTATGTTTAGGGAACACAACTGGACTTTAACACCATTGTTATACCTTTAAAGGTACATTTACACTGTTTGCACCTTCAGTGACCAATAATATACCTGTAGAGTACCTTTTTTCTGAGTATGTAGTGTGCATAAAATGTAGTGGTTTCCAGGAAAAAGACAGTGGATGTCTTAACGCCTTTTGCCTGTTGGTAGAACTGACGCATGAAAAGTAATGCTGCT
The DNA here is from genome assembly GCF_029633855.1 of Hoplias malabaricus. Taxonomy (NCBI): domain Eukaryota; kingdom Metazoa; phylum Chordata; class Actinopteri; order Characiformes; family Erythrinidae; genus Hoplias; species Hoplias malabaricus. The sequence continues at coordinate 10,802,881 of NC_089807.1, read as the reverse complement.
TTTGAAATGTATTTATTGAACAATACAATTACAAACGAATTGTGGTTTTGATTAAACAGTTATTTGGCTAGTTGTGTGATGTAAATGTGTTGCTTTGTTAAGAGTTTTAGAAAAAGTGTCGTTAAGTAGCAGTAAATTCTGGTTAGTAGATGGCAAAAGAGTAATCTTTGAGATTGTTAGTTGTGGTAATGTTGGGGCCATTTCGCACTCACCTCACAGAAGTGTGTCAGAAGTCTCTCTCTCTCTCTCTCTCTCTCTCTCTCTCACTCACTTTACATTTCTCAAAGCCTCGTTTTGTTTTCATTGTAGCCTGTCTGCACCCAAGACAACATCACAGAAATTCCACAATGGATTTGTGTAAAACATCTTTCGAATTTGAGGCAGGAGTGACGCGTGGGGTGGGTGGACAAACTAAAGAACATAACAAGCAGATAAACAGAACTTGTTTTGAAACATGAATCTTGGTATAATTTATTTCTTTTATAACAAAGAGAATAAAAATGTAAAAAAAATTATTTACAACATTTATATAAACATTATTTCTGAGGCTGATGGGACAAGGAGGACGCTGGGTAGGCAGGTCCACCATTACCAATGCTCCTAGCTGTAGATATTGACACACAAGCAAAAAGTAGTTATAATAGGTGTCATATTGTTTTGTTTTGTTTTTTTTGTTAAAGCTGACACACAACTGGACATTAACACGATTTAACACCACTGATGTACCTTTAAAGGTACATTTACACTGTATGTACCTTTAGTGACAATAATGTACCTCTACTGTACCTTGGCTACTTGTGTGAGTTTATAAAACACACCTTAAGTATTAGTAAATGCTTGTTAGTAATTGTAAAACATTGTATTTGAACAGCCCCCTCCAGGGTGTGTTCCCACCTTGCGCCCAATTATTCTGGGTAGGCTCCGGACCCACCATGACCCTGAACTGGATAAACACTTACAGACAATAAAGTGAATGAATGTTTTCATGTATTTGAACAGACCATATAAATAATGAATGATTACTGTTGGAGAAAGCAGTGATGTCCAATCACTTTCATGGAGCTGTTTTTCTACAAATAGTGGTCATTTTAGAGAGGTTTACATATGGTAAAACTGAAATGGCAAGTTTCCTCTAATACATTTTATCCTGTCTTTTGTCTAGAGTACTGGTAGGGTAATGCACTCTATACTTTTACTGTACTCTACTGTACTGTACTGTACACATTATTGCACCTATTTTTTTGTTTGTTTGTTTGTTTCCAGTGTGTGTATATATCCTTTAAGTAATTGTCATGGCAAAGATGGAAAGCAGGATGTGTGCAGTCTTTGTGTCTATTCACAGTATAGGAACATTCAGAAAACAAACAAAAAGGCACACGAGGGGGGAAAACAAACACACACACACACACACACACAAAACAACAACAAAAAACAGATGCAGTAATGTGTACATATGCAAAAATAAGTAAAATTCCTGAAATGTAGTTTTTCTTCCTTCTGTGCAAAGAAAGCAGTATTTTGATGTTTGTTTGTGTAGAGTGTAGTGACTTTTGTGTAGTATTTATTCGCTGACTGGATTTGTGTCAGCAGTGTTTGGTTTTAAAAAGATAAAATTGATTTGATTCTATCATCTAATTTTGCAACACCAGTCAAAGCATTTGAGAGTGTAGCTTGATATTAGGTTTTTTTTTTTACTTTTTTAAGAAATTTAGATTTCAGGAAAATTATTGTTGTAAATTAAAACTTTAATCACTTTACTGTTAATTGTAGCTTAATGGCTCGCCTAAACGTGTCCAGAACTTCACTAATATTTCGAAGACTTTCAATTAATATTCTTACTTTCCAAGTTTTTACAGTTTCAGATGATATTCAATGTATTTTCAGGTTTCCAACATATGTGGCAACTCTGAATATTTAGCAATGTAATTGCAGTAATTATGAAGTTTGGTACATTATTCTGTTACATTGAGTCTTGTAAATGTGAATGATTGATTGAGACTGTGAATGAAAATGTGCAGTCTGAGCATATTGGACAGGTAGCAGGACCGAATACAATTCATCTCCATGTATCTCCATTTCACAGGTGCCTCTGGACTCTACTTTCCCCAGAACACATACTCAGAGACCATTTACATTGGTCAGCCAGCCGGGGCACCATTGCTGCAGGTGTACTCCATGAGGGAGAAATCTTCCGAACGGCCCTACTTCAGTCTGTGTTGGAGGAACCCTCAGAAACCCCCACTTCACGCTGCATGGTTCCACATACATCCCCTCTCTGGAGTTCTCTATCTGAACAAAACACTGGAGTGGACTGACTTTGACATTTTACGTGAGTTAAAGAATTTTTTTTTTAAGAAAGCCAGATTTATTGCTCTAGGCCTCTAGGATTTCTCTTTTAGTTTTTTGTGATAAAAAGGTTTCTGGAACTCCACAGTATGAAAATATTAAAGAAAAAAATACAATTTTGACAAGAATTTAATTAAATATGCAGTCATTATGAACGTTTAAAAACATAACATACCCTACAGATGACTCATGTATTATAATCACACAGCCAAAAAAATAAATAATATATATTTGCGCTTATTCTTCCAGCTGCTCTTAAGTCTGACACATTCCCATTTACTCTGAAGCTATAAGGAGTGTTTCCACATAGTACGCTTCTTTAATGAAAAACAATACAGGACAGTCTGTCCATACCAACATGATAGAGAGGGGCAGAGAGAGAAATTGGAAAAATCTAATGTAAAAATTAATTACTACTTGTAGGTGGTACATAATCATACATATATCTAGGGTGACCAGACGTCCTCTTTTACCCGGACATGTCCTATTTTTTAGACTTAAAAAAATGTCCGGGCGGAATTTCACAAACGTCCGAGATTTTGTTTTTCTAGAGCTTACATAGAACTTCGAGAAGTTTCGTTCACAAACTAGTCCCGCCCTCCCCTACTCCGTTTGGTTCGTTTGAGTGAGAAGGGGGCGTGGTGAAGTAGCCTAAAATCTTCTGATTGGACGATCTGACTGTAGAGCTACCGTTATTGGTCGATAACCTTCTCTGTAAACATTTAATTGGTCAATCTGCACGTCAGTAGTCCTTGTTTACGTCAGGCAAAGCTCATGTACTTACACTCATCCCGAGCAGCTATGCCGAAACGTAAATGTAAGTTCTCGGATGATCTAAAAAAGAAATTCCCATGTTTTGTGTAGCAAATAAAGTAAAGCAAGTAAAATAAAATACTCTACATATATCCAAAGTGGACCTCAAACAAAAACAAAAACCAAAGACAAAACACGAGATAAAGGATATTGTCACTTTAAATGTACAGTAATATGTTTTTGCAAACACATATGTATTTTATTAGTCTTTAATTTAAAGTTTAGTGTTGCAATCAATTTGTGAAAATGGGCTAAATGGCATCATACTAATTGTCTTCTTGTTCCATTTACTAATGACACTAACCTATTTGTATATTCCTTTAGCACAGATCTAATTGAAAAATGTTGTTACCGATTCAAATCTTTTTAAAAAAAGATCCCTGTTTTGATGTTGTCTCTTCTAGCTGGGAGCACATTAGGGCAGACAAAGAGACTGACCCTAAAAGTTGTGGCTAATCCTGTGTCTCAGGAAGTGTCTTGTTCTCACCCTAAACTGGACATCAGTCTGACAGTCAACAATGCCACAGCGCCCCTCTGTGGCCAGATAAAGAAGGAGAACCTGTGCTTTCCTTATCGAGACATAAACCCCCACATCAAAGAGAACCGCCTGCCTGGAGCTCTGAGACAGCTTCGCCGCTTCACATTTGCAGACCTCTGTCCCAACTACACAATCAGCTACAGAGTGGAAGCAGGTACAGTCCAGCAGAAAAATCATTGCACAATATTGCACATTACTGTTTACCTAGGGCCTATTACATAAAGCAGATTTTTTGAGTTTAGGGGATGATATAGCCCAAAATTAATGACTGTCTAAATGTGATGCCCCAGACTCAGTGTTTATCAGGGGTTATATGTCGATCCAAACTTTATCCAAAGTCTATCCAAAGCTACTAAACTTTAATAGCTTTTTGGTAGAGAATTGGGCGGCACGGTGGCGCAGCAGGTAGTGTCGCAGTCACACAGCTCCAGGGGCCTGGAGGTTGTGGGTTCGATTCCCACTCTGGGAGACTGTCTGTTAGGAGTTTGGTGTGTTCTCCCTGTGTCCGCATGGGCTTCCTCCCACAGTCAAGAAAACACACGTTGGTAGGTGGATTGGCAACACAAAAGAGTCCGTAGGGGTGTGTGTGTGTTGCCCTGTGAAGGACTGGTGCCCCCCCAGGGTGTATTCCTGCCTTGTGCCCAATGATTCCAGGTAGGCTCTGAACCCACCGCGACCCTGAACTGGATAAGCCCTTACAGATAATGGATGAATGATTTTGTGATGACACTTTCTTTTCAGATAAACTTTGTAACAAATGTCTTTGTACCTTGGTGTATATCACACTGGTATAATGCTGATGATGTGACATAGCTTAAATGCTATAAATATTAAAATGAAATTCACTGTACTTAAATTAGTTTCACTTATTTTTTATTTACTATCCAGCCTCGTACTGTCAGCCATATGTCACTGTTACAGATGCTGAGTTTATGTCTGTGAAGTCTGTTATTTCTCTGCAGAATATGTTACAAGGCAATATATTTTCAGAAAATTCATTACGAGGTCTAGGGTCTTACAATGAAAGCTTACAAATGTCCTGGATCTGTAACACATGGAGGTGTCGGTTTTTGTTGTGTTGTGGTGTGCAGACCCTCCAGTGCCATTTGTGGTTAATGACTCCACCTCAGAGCTGGTAGTAACAACGAAAGTGGACCGTGAAGAGAAGGAGGTCTACCAGCTGATTATAGTGTGTAATATAAGAACGGAGGACATGCTGCACGAGTTGAACACCCCTCTGTATGTCAGCATCTATGATGAAGATGACACAGCTCCTTATGTAAATGGCACAGACTCTGAGGAAGTGCTTATAGAATTCAGCCGCAGTGAGGTGAGTTACTAAAACTATACCCAAGACTCTGTGTTTTGCAGCAATATCAGTGTACTGATGCTAATCTACTATGTATGGATGAGAAATTTGACTTCCACAACACGTGTCTATAATGTTATACTAAACTGAATATAACACACATTGCTTTACCTTTTCAGGGCACTGTTTTTGGCCATCTGTTTGTTTATGACAGAGACACAACCCCTAGTTATCCCAAAGACCAGACTGAGAATAAGTTTGTGGGGACCTTCATGAATAATGATTCCTTTATCAGAGACACATTTACCATTCTCCATGAGTTCAGGGAGGAGAAAGCCATATTTGGCAATGTGAGGGGAACAGTCCATGAATACAGTAAGAAAGCTCTTCCTCTGCTTTATTTTCATTAATAATGAAGCTTTCAGAATTTTAATAAGTCTTTGTTTTGTCTTTGCTCAGAACTGAAGCTGAACAGGAATGTTTCAGTGGAGGAGAAGATGTCTTTTCAGTTGTACTACTTGGTCAATGACACTACGTACCCAGGCCCAAATGGAGCTGTTGTGCTGCACTTTAATGTCACCATTCTGCCTGTTTCCATTCAATTTAGCAACACCACCTACTTCTTTCCACTCTCTCGGAAATCAACTGTCTTCTCCCAGGTGCTGAAATCTAATTCACATTCCTTTTAGAAAAGCTATTTGAATACTCGTATAATTAAAGTGACAAATTGGCCAGAATGAAAAAGCAAGCAGTTACAACTTATATTTAGTCACACCTACACACATACCACGGCAGTTTTGCAGCTGTCTATGGAACAAGATTTTCTGGTCCCGGAAAAGTGGAAGTATGTGAAACAAATTACACCTGCTTGACCTGTTTGAGGCTGAATGTAAAAGAGATAGACAGTTAAAATTACATATAGGAATCTTGTCTTTATTTTATTAGAGGAGGAGGTCCAGTTTAAAGCTTAGTCACTTATTTTGTCTAGTAGTAGTAAGACTAGTAGTAAGAGTTGGTTTACGCTACAGACATTCCCACGTATTTGTGTGTATTTTGTATTGTAGTGAAAGACGTTTAAGATATGAAAAGTAATCATGAAAATTTTACAGTTGTTGATTTGGTCAAACCCATGGGGCTGCTGAGCTATAAAATACAGTAACTGTACAAGCATTACTTAACCCAACTTTTAGAGTTATACCCCTTTAATATAAATACTGTGGCATTGTGAATTTTAGACAAAATATCCTTTAACACTGTTCTTTCCTGGTATTTCTTTTTTTACAGATTGGAAAAGTATGTGTGGACAATTGCCTGAAGTTTAAGGGCATTGATATTACATACCATTTGGAAATTGATATCAAAAATGTTTCTGTGGATGTGCTGTCCTGCTACACTGCAGTCAGTGTTGCCCGCAGTTTGGAGGAAATGTCTGGGGTTCTCTATGTGAATGACACAAACCCATTTCACATGCCAGAGTGCCAAGAACTGCAGTTTACACTTGTTGCTCAAGAACAGCAGAAGCAGCTTCAGACAAAGACTCAGCTCATCATCTTATTTGAAGCCGAAGGTAAGTACTCTTCCCAGGTCAGCAAGGCCCAATAGGCCCAGTGGCTCAACTATAGCTGTTTACTTTGTAATTCTAATACAACCTCTCTGTTCATGACATAGGTCTTACTTCTAGGAAAAGGCATTAATTTGGCTTGGAAATGTGATATTGATTGCAAGTTTTAATGTGGTTTTATTCGGACAGATGTAGTTTGTCTGGTTTGAGAGTAGACAGAATGTCCCAGCCCTGGGTTTGTCTGAGACTCACTGTGTCTGTGTTGCAGGGGAGGTTCTGAGGGCAGAGAGGCAGCGATATATGGCCTGTGCAGTGAAGAGGCAGCGTGGGGAATGTGAGACATTCAGAGGCCTGGGAGCTCCCACTGGGAGATGTCAGTGGAGACAGGGCACAGATAAAGGTGACGTCTCTCATTTCCTTTGTCTGCAGTGATGTTTGGTTTTGTATGCGAGAGGGGTCATGAGTTCCTGGCCTCATGATTTCCAAACTCAAACACAGAGGATTCAGATTATCAGTCATGAGACGTGTTGCTGTGTTTGACAAGTTGACACTTTTGAAACAAAATACTGTTCAAATGACCTTCATTATTACAGTGTCCTGATGTTTTGAGACCTTGAGGAGAATATTGTGCACATTAATGTGTTAATGTCATTAGATGTGTTTACATGCTTCACGTTTTTGTTTACTGTGTTCATTGTGTTTTTTTATTTTAGTGCTGATCTTGTGCACTGATCTGTGCTTCAGTTTTGACTACATCATGTTTAAATTTCTTTACATTCTTTTTACAGTGATATCAGAAAATTACTCCACTTGTTCTCCAGATCTGCGCACATGCCCAGATGGCCACTGTGATGTAATTGAAAGCAAAAATGTATCCATTTGTCCTCAGGATTGCACCCGTGAGCAAATTTACACTTTTTGGGGCTGTATATTTTCAGTGTCGTTGGTATAAACTCTTTAATTTGAGAGCAATGTTGCTGAAGGCTCAAATGAAGTCTGTTTGTATCTTGTCTAGATAAACCCATTATTGGTGGTCATGAGAGAGGCCTAATGCTTGGCATTAAAGCAGGGCATGGAACCTGCTATTGCTACGAAGAGAAATGCTTTTGTGAGCAGGATGAAATGCAAGGTGAGCTGAATAATATATGTCATGTGTTTAAGTGAATCTGGTGTGCAGCCACGTTTTAATCTTTACATTATTAAGAGTCCTGATGAGATGATTCCATAAAATCATAAATGGCTGGACTTTGAAAATCCACACCGCATCGTGTTCATAATAATCTCTCATTAACAACACGGATACATAAACATTCCTAGCATTAGCTTTCTGTCATATATAACTATTCTTTTTTTTCTATCTCCTACTCAGAGTCAATCTGTGATGATATGTGTAAGACCATTATTGCAACTGCAGTTCTTCTCTCCTTCATCGTCTCCATCCTCCTTTCCTCCTACTTCATCCATCGCTATCACAAGAATACCCCCAAACCTCCCATCACTTCTGCGGAGATGACTTTCCGCAGGCCTGCCCAGTCCTATCCAATCAGTTACTCTGCCAACAATGTTCGTCGAGGTTCTTTGGACTCCATGGAGAACCAAGTGGCCATTGACAATTTTAAAATACCTGTAAGACCACAAGCCTTCTATTACTCTGCTTTTGTGTTGTCTGTACAATGTTTCAGTGCTAGTGGAACAAATTTGTATACAGTTCTCAATTTGTTTTTTAAAATTAAAAAATTATCAGATTCCAGACTTCTATTCTTAAAACAATTTAAGCTACCAGTGTATAACAGCGAGCACAAGCAACCAAGTATTCTTCATGGCACAGGTTTGTTTTGTTTTGTTTTGTTTTTTGGAAACAGGAGGATCCAAAGTGGGAATTCCCACGAAAGAATTTAGTTCTTGGCAAAACTCTTGGAGAAGGAGAGTTTGGGAAAGTTGTGAAAGCAACAGCATTCCGGCTCAAAGGAAAAGCAGGATACACAACAGTGGCTGTAAAAATGTTGAAAGGTAAACTAGTTTAACAAATAAATGTCTAAACAAACTATCTCTCTCTCTCTCTCTCTGTCTCTTTCTCTCTCTCTCTCTCTCTCTCTCTCTTTCTCTCTCTCTCTCTCTCTCTATCTCTTTCTCTCTCTTACTCTCTCTCTCTCTATATATATATATATATATATTTAAGAATGATAGAGAGAGAGTTAGAGAAAATATAACAAAATCTGATGAAAGGTAATGGTAATAAATAATTTATTTTCTTTTTGACTCTGTACAGAAAATGCTTCTCACAGTGAGCTTCGGGACCTTTTGTCCGAATTTACTTTGCTCAAGCAGGTCAACCACCCTCATGTTATAAAAATGTATGGGGCTTGTAGCCAGGACGGTAAGAATTGTTTTATATGTATTACAGATTGTAAATGTGTGTTCTATCAACCATTAATTTCAGAAATATATTCTTTGAAAGTTGTCTCACAAATGGTTTCCGAAGGTGTTAATTAACATAGTGTTTTTATTATGTCTAGGTCCATTATATTTGATTGTTGAATATGCAAAATATGGATCACTGCGGAACTTCCTGAGAGAGAGCCGAAAGGTGGGGCCTAGCTACATCGGTAGTGATGCCAACCGTAACTCCAGCTACCTTGAGAATCCAGACGAAAGAGCTTTGACCATGGGAGACCTCATCTCCTTTGCCTGGCAAATCTCCAGAGGAATGCAGTACCTGGCTGAAATGAAGGTATACTGGTCAGATATAAAATTCTAGCCAATAGTATGGAAGATAGTATTCATTCATTGTCTGTAACAGTTCAGGGTTGGTGTTCCAGAGCCTACCTGGAATCACTGGGCACAAGTTGGGAACACACCCTGGAGTGGGCACCCAGGGCGACACACACTCACACATACACTCGGCCACTTTTTGAACCGGAGCACCCAGAGAACACACCAAGCTACTCACCAACAGTCACCCAGAGCAAGGCTCGAAGCCACAACCCCAGGTTCCTGGAGCTGTGTGACAGCGACACTACCTGCTGCGCCACTGTGCCACCCTGGAAGACAGCACTGTTGTAGAAATATTTTATTCAAACTGCCAACGACTATGTGTGTGTGTGTGTGAGTGATACGTTCCTAATTTTAAAACACACTTTTCTGATTTTTTAAATTCAGGAGAAATGCTGGAAATTGCCACAAACGTTCACTGTGATGTTTTTCTCCTTTGCAACGATGTAATATAAATAACAGCTCCATATTATATTTTTGAAAGTGTATATATCTGAGAATAATTGGTGTATTTTCTGTATACTCTACACTGCCCTCCATATTCATTATGCTTTTAAATGGGTGTCACATTATATTAAATTAATGTTTATTTTCAGCTTGTTCACAGAGATCTTGCAGCAAGGAATGTTCTGGTAGCAGAGGGGAGGAAAATGAAGATTTCAGACTTTGGTTTGTCTCGTGATGTCTATGAAGAAGACTCCTATGTGAAAAGAAGCAAGGTAAAGTAGTGATAAATATTTACCTCCACGTAAGTTGCAGACTGTAGCATAACCAGAAATTGATCTTTGGGTGTGCCTGTACAAAAGTGAGTGGGCGTAATTACTTTTAATGTTATATGAAAGGATCTAATGTCATTTATATTTGTAAATAATTACTTTGTCAGTCAGCTTTATTGGAATCCTAGTTCCGTTCCTAGTGTTTTAGAACCGACCTGCTGCTCTCAGCACCACCACAAAACAACCTCCCATAGGCAGGACTGTGGCTTCATTGGCTGCAGCACTAAATGATGGACAGCTAATTTATTATTATTAAATTATTACATTTTTATAATTTATTTCATTAACAATATAGAGTTTGGCAAAAGCATTTAAAATCAAATTAAATTTCTTGACTGCCTAAGATTATTACACAGTTATTTATGCAGTAATTTACTGTCTTGTTAATAGACCTAGGATTTACAGGTTATAATATTTTAATTTTTCATCTCACCGTGTTCCTGTTTCAGGGTCGTATTCCTGTCAAATGGATGGCCATTGAGTCACTGTTTGACCACATATATACCACACAAAGTGATGTGTAAGCAGCCAGATTTTAATTTAGCATGCATAAACTATGATCTATGTGTATGTATCACATTCATAACAATATGCTCTTTGTCTTTCTTTCTTTCCTTCTCTCTCTCTCTCTCTCTCTCTCTCTCTGTACCTCTCTCTCTCTCTCATTCCCTTTTCTCTCTCTGATTCTCTTTTCCCCTCGTTCTCTCTCTCTCATGTCTTTTTAGCTGGTCATTTGGCGTGCTGTTATGGGAAATTGTGACCCTGGGTGGAAACCCATATCCAGGCATTGCCCCTGAACGCCTCTTCAACCTCCTGAAGACAAGCTACAGAATGGAGAAACCAGAGAACTGCACTGAAGAAATGTGTGTTTTGCCACACTTCATGCTTGTTAAAAGCAATGTGGAAACTGATTTTATATTTTGTTATTATCGTCATTTGATAAACCAGACAAAGGATCTGCATTTTATTAAATATAGCCTATTTTTAGTTTATTTTTTGACGATACACAAAGTAGCATAAGGCAGAAATTGAGTAATACATCATATTGTCATAAAGATAAAACCTTCTATCTGGAAAACTTTATCTGTTCAGTTAGTATGTCATCATGAAGTGTTCACACAAAAAAAACTACAATGGATGTACGTAGTTCTGTTCTGACACTGACATTATGAGCGTATGCATCTCACTCAGTGTGTCTAATTATTATTTATTTATTTTTAACAGGTATAGTCTGATGCTTCGCTGCTGGAAGCAGGAGCCAGACAAGAGGCCCACCTTCTCAGAAATAAGCAAAGAGCTGGAGAAGATGATGGTGAAAAGCAGAGTAAGATTGAAGAGAAATGTCCTTCTGACACAGACAAGCACTAAATTTGCACAAACATGACATGCACTTACAGACACCTGCACTGAGAGAGCACACCTGGGCACCAGTCTTGTCATGCCCAAGGCATTTGTTCTCCCTGACTGCTGACATATAATATATATGACAGAAGAGGGTGAACAAATGGCTCTAGGAAATATGTTCCACCTTGTATTTACATTGCAGGTTTGTGTTTCCATTCTACAGTTTAGTAGCGTAAAATATACATTACAATATACACACATTAGTTCATTATGAAAGTTTAACAAGTTTTTTGATAGCCTGCTACTTTTAATATTACTTTCATCTCCTTCATAAATGTTAAAGTGTATGTGTCAAGGTAAGTGACTGATGTCTGCTCCTTGCAGGGATAAATCATTTCTGGGAACCTGTTATTATGAAAGCTATCCATGCTTTTAAAAACTGGACAGTATCAATATTTAAAACAATCCTGCATTTCTTAAATATTTAATTAGCTCTAACTATCCAATTCTCTCTTGTAAGGACTACCTGGATCTCGCAGCCTCCACGCCTGCAGATGCTCTGCTATATGATGATGCGCTCTCTGAAGAGGACACTCCTCTTGTGGACTGTAATAACGCCCCTCTCCCTCGAACCCTCCCCTCCACTTGGATTGAAAACAAGCTCTATGGTAGAATTTCCCATGCATTTACTCGATTCTAAGACAAAAAAAAAATAAGATCTGTTTGTCTCTGAATATTTTCCATAGGGAGGGTGTTGTGATGGTGTTAATGGCATGATAGCCAGAGATCCCTGAAAACTGCCCAAGATTTTAGGAGTTAATCCTGTAGCATTTGGAGTAAATGATCAGATTCCTGATTTTGGACCTACTTCTGATGTACATGGTTAACTGTTGAGTGCTTTGCTTTTTAAAAACCTTTTTAAGCTTACTACTGATAGCAGTAACTGCAACACATCTTTTGTATAATTTCATGTTTCTTGTTCTTGAGGGAGGACATAAGATACTTGCATCATTTTTACATTTGCACTGTTATTTATAGTTTTGTTTTAAGTTTACATTTGAAACAAGTCCCATCTAAATCAATCGTGATCTATTTGGTATGGATCGCATTATGGCATTCTCTGTAATATCTTTTACATATTACAGAAATTAAGTGTTTCTATAGATGGACTCAGAAATGCTGAATAGACAAGCAGTAAGGCTTTTGAATTAAACTCTTCCATTATACAGGAGTGTGCAAGGCTTTCTTAGCTTACAATATCCCAGTAATTGTGCACCTAATAGTTATACCTTTAATGTATTCAGCAATAAAATGGCTATTAGTAAGGTGTTTCTCTGCAGCCATCCAAAGGTCCAAACAATCTAGGAATGTGAAAAATAGTTTAAAACGAAAAACCCCCCTTTGTTCTACATCCTATTTTAGGAGCTAATGGGACAAAGTATAAATAATGCCATCATACTGGGTTACTGACATGAATGTGATAAGAATTCTTTTGAATTTTGGGACCACAGACTTCTGTCATTGCATCAGGGCAATGCCATTTTGATTTTAACCCTTGTTATGTATTTTCAAAATGAACTGCAGAGTTTCTTTTGAGAGCCTTACTGTCTGCACTCTACAACTTTTTCCTCAGTGCAGAAAAAATGATATGTTTTCGTTTTTAGGCATGTCATACCCGAACTGGCCTGAGAAGAGCCCGGTACAGCTCAACAGACTTGATGCCACTAACCCAGTCTTTACAAGATATGCCAATGATAGTGTTTATGCAAACTGGATGGCTTTGCCTTCTCCCGCAAAAATTATGGACAAGCTTGATAGTTAAAAATGCAGACCTTGAGATTCATGTTGGAAATAACTAAGAAGGGAAGACATGTAAATGTATTATAAACTGTACATAAGTTACATGATGCTAAAGTTGATTCCCTTTTCTTTCTGTTGCATGAGCACTCTGTGGAAAGAGGTGATACATTGCAAATTGGCTGGAATTATTAAAAAATGTTACATGCTTGTAGGTATGTTAATCATTACCTCAAGGCCCTGCTGGCCATGTTGTATCACTGCATGACTGTGTACACAGTTTAATGTCCATGTTAAATGTCTTCAAGTGCCTGTGCTGCTTCTATTATAGCCTCCACTTATAAATGCAAGACAGAAAAGACCTTGATTCCAGCCCAGAAATTAAAGGGAGCTTCTTTACCATCAACACTTAGAGATTTTTGCCAATGACTGTACAAAGAATGAATGCAAATGTCATCTAGAGAAATGTTTCTACAGAGTGATGGGAACATATACATTTTGCCAAAAGAAGTATACCACTGAAATTTGTCAGACATCATGTCAACATGTCAAGAATCTCTGTGGATCCTCTGGAAACGATAAAGTGAACTGAAACTATGGTTACACCAAATCTAATGTCTTTTGACCACCAATGTTTCCTTGTGAAGACATTCTTTGTGCAACAATTATAACAACGCAGATGAGTGTGATTCCTTGTTATATTGTTATAATATCATTAATTTGCAATCAATAAAACTTAAAAATGTTTGCCTCTTTCTTCTTTATTATGCTTTACCTTAAAGTTCATATGAATATATTAAGGCTCTTGAATTCAATGATGTGAAATTAAACCTTAAACCCTAAATTTCATTGAAAATAGTACAAAGACTACATTTTAAATATTGAAACATTGAAAACTTTATTTTAATTATGCTGGCCACATGTCCCAGTTGGGACATGTATGGTGTTTACCACTGTGTGGCATTACCTTTTTTTAAGCAACCATTTGTAAATGTTTGGGACTGAGGAGACCAGTTGCTGTAATTTGAAAAGTGAAAAATTTCACCATTCTGGTTTGATATTTCAAGTGCTCAAACAAACAGGGTTTCTCTTTTTGTTTTATAATGCATTCACAAATGTGCAAGTCACACATGGCGTGTGCATTAATGCACCACCATGCCGCCACAGGTGCATGGTGCCATTCTCCTTCAGTCTAGAGAATACAGCAGTTATGAGTTCCAAAAAAGGATTTCTAATTTTGTTTTGTTGGATCACAGACAACTTTTCTACCTCTCCTCAGTCCATCTTAAATGAGCTTGGTCCCAGAGAAGGCAGGGAACATTTCTTGCCCCTGATTATATATAGTTCCTTTTATGCCTGACAGAATTTAACTTGCATTTGTGGGTGCAACTGAACACAGAAACTGTGTTTAAAGACAATGGTTTACTGAAGAGTTTCTAAGCCCATGCAGTGTTTTCCATTACACAATCAACTGTTTTTAATGCAGTGCCCAAAGATCACTTCTAGCCAATACATTTGAGAAACATTATTCTTGAATTGTTGCAATCATTGTTTGTCTTTACTTCTGAAAGTCTCAGCATCTCTGAGATGCTTGTCCTAAATCAAATTGTTTCTCTGACCTGTTGCCAATAATCCCATTACATATTTTGTGGGCAAATGCACGCTTAAAAACACACTATACAATTCTTTAGTTTCAATATTTGAAATTTGTGCAATTCTCAAATAAATATACAGTTTAAATAATTTTCACATCATTGCATTCTTTCATTATAATGCATTATTTACATTTTGCAGTGTCCCAACTTTTCTGCAAATGGGTTTTATAACAAAATTTGAAAAATTGCTTTTTATCCTTTTTGATTTCATATTGAAACAACAGACTGAAAATTCTGAATATGTTAAACAATGAAATCAAATGTGCAAATATTTGTCATTGTACAATGTACGCCAAAATGTGTCTTACATTTTACCTATCTGGTGCAGTGAAAACACACACACACACACACACACACACACACTAGTTCACTAAGGTTCTGTGAACAAACACACAGAGTGGTGGGGAGCTGATGTGGGTTCTGTGGCTTGCACAAAGGCACCGTAGCCATTGATTGAGGGAGGAGGACAGTGCTGTTCCTTCACTCCCACTGTCCCCAGTTTTCCCTGTCAGTCATGGGAATCGAATCAATAACTTTAGGTCCTAAGCCCCCTTCTCTAAACTTT
This sequence comes from Hoplias malabaricus, assembly GCF_029633855.1. NCBI lineage: Eukaryota > Metazoa > Chordata > Actinopteri > Characiformes > Erythrinidae > Hoplias > Hoplias malabaricus. The sequence continues at coordinate 10,787,405 of NC_089807.1, read as the reverse complement.
AGGACATAGCTGCCCTCCATTAGGCCACAACTGCCCAGTATATAAAAATACATGTGATATGGACAAAATTATTGGGACTATTGGCCTAATATTTTGTAGCATAGCCTTTTGTGAAAAAAATTAATCAAGCACTTTCTGTAACCACTTTTCTACTCCAGTTCTCCCAGGTTTGAAATTGGTGCCTTTTTTTTCTAACTGCACATTTCAACTCTTTTCAGAGATAGTAAGGGTTCTGATTAGGGATTGTAACAGGCCACTTCAAAATGTTTAGTTGTTTCCTCCTCATTCACATTTGGGTGCTGCTGTAAGGAATGATTCCAGTCCATTTCCTGTTGAAGGACTCGTGACCTATGACTGAGACACAACTTTCTGAAACTGGAATTTCCCTTTAAAAGCATTTGCTGACAAAGGCAGCAAAGAGGACCCAAACCTATAGGGAGCTTTTTCCTGCTTTAAAGAAAGGGATTTTGTTCTTTTCTTTGAAAACATTTTTGAATATTCTATGAACTCTCATTTCGATATCAGTCTAAATATTCAAATCAAAAGGACTGAGAACTTTAATTCTTATAACTTCTAAAGAATATCTTTAACATTATAAAATATTTTTAGATTCACCAAAAAATGTTGTTTCAATGCAAAACAAGACATGTATGAATGAGAGAAGAATCCCTGGACAAATTAAAAGAGATTTAATTTTATTAATATTTGAACAGATGTAAGAATGGCATTTTTCATGATAGTGCACAGGTTCTGTGATTATTTTTTTTTTTATAAATTATTTTAGTATTCTAACATATCCAAGAAAGGATATGGACTCATTTTTTCATTAGAAAAACAACAAAACAGACATTGACCAGGGATGGACACAATTTTGCCTACAACTTGCATATATTTGCATATGTGTGAATGTATGTTCACAAATAATACAAATAATCTGTGGAAATGGGACAACTTGGTACAAATTCTATACCATAAAGTATTTGTAGGAACCATCCACATTTTACCTGTGAGTCATAAAACTTCTCTAAACATAGCCTTGAAGCCTTTAGGTGTTTTGAAGAAGAAGAAACCATATGTGAAATGTGAAAACGTGAAACATGATTTTAGCATTTCAGCATACAATGACATTTGAGTTGCTGAAGACACTTCAGCCTTGGGTGTTGTGAGAGAGACACAGTCCCCACTATAGGAGCTTGTTCATTAGGTTATGCTTTTAAGCAATTGTGATAAATGATGAGAAGCATAAAAAATCTGCATTATCACAGCTCTGGGGTTGTGATATAATTTTGGTTTTATATATATATATTTTTTTTAATAAGTTCGAAGTGCGTTATTTTGTTATATATCACTACCACAGATACGTATTTGGGCTTTAATCGAGGACAAGAACGTGACTTTAAAATCCGTGCTTTTATTTTGAAATAGTCTTCATGGGAAGCCTGTCGGAATCAGCCCCCATTTTTCTGTTCTTCTGTGTTTTGTGCCCCGTGGCGTTTAGTTCTCATGTTTGCTTTGTGGAGAACAAAGATTATTCCTTCTGTTAACACCGTGAACATCGAGGCAGCCCCGGCGGCGAGCGAGCTACAAAGTTACAGTCTTAAAGCTTTATGAAGAACAGAACTTATCTGTGAGTATCTGTCTCTCTCTCTCTCACTCACTCCCTCTCTCTGTTTATAAAGCTCTCTTCACTGACGCTGCTTTACTCATACAACATTATTATGCTCCACCTCAGCTGGTGAACAGAATATACATCTGAATCTTTTATGGTGGAGCTGAAAATTCGGGAAAGAAGCCGATTTCCGTTTCATGTGTTCAGTCTCGACTGACATAAAGCCGTTAGACACCTAAACATGTTTAACAGTTGAATCTTGGCGAAATCCGTTAAAGTTCAAATAGTTTGCAAACCTTTTTTTGGAATAAGTTTTTGAAAACACCGTTTCTTTGTGGCACTTACAATAGTTTTGTCCACTTCATCTTTTCATTTTACTGTAACAATACAAGGATGAATGGAAATAAACTGAATTATCACATTTGGTCGAAGTTAATGTTGTTTTGGGGTTTGTTATTGCACCTTTGGCGTGTGATTTGTGGTTCATGTTTTTTATATAAGCTGTTAGCAAACTATCAAGAAGGACATGCTGAATTATTCTTTCATTAAATGTAAACGTTTTTAATCTTAAACATTATTCAGTACTCTGGTCATCATGGCTTTGTGGCGATGTTCTTATTTATTGCAAAATTTCTATATTGGTTAGACTGTTTCCTCATATTTTTCAGGTTACACATTCCTGTGTTCTTAAGAACCGGTCGAGATGAACAAACAGGATTCTCAACAGCGTGTTTGCATATTTGTGAGGAATCTGCATTTTACTAATTTAGGTTTTTAGAAATGCAGCATGACTGCAAAAGATATGTGACACTACAACTGCAGTTTAATTTAAGTGGAAAGTTCATTCCAGAAGATGAAAATATAAATGAGTAATGGATTAATTCCCTTTGTCCATGAAGTGAGGTTTTGCCATGGCAAAAATGAAGAGCCCTGGTTGTTAAACAGCTGCCTCTCTCTGAGCGATGCCCAGACGAGGGTTGACGCTACAGGGGCGGTTTCGCTGGCTTCTCCTGGGCATATTTTTGCTGTTTATGCTGCTGTTCTTTGCCTATCTACTGGAGTGCACCCCGCCTGCTGATGTAAGTCATGTGCTTCCTGGCCTTGGAGGAGAGCCTTATGGAAAGGAGTATTACCAGGCCCTTCTTCAGGAACAAGAAGAGCGCCACCTCAGTCGAGCTGCCAGCCTTAAAAGACAGATTGCACAGCTGAAGCAGGAGCTACAGGAGATGAATGACAAACTGAAGACTTTGCAAGAGAAGAAAGATATTGCTGGTCCACAAAGCCTGGTCGATGGCAAAGACCAAGAACCCAGCGACCTCCTGGAATTCTTGCATTCACAGATTGATAAGGCAGAAGTGAGTATTGGGGCAAGGTTCCCCAGTGAGTATGCTCTAGTGCCCTTTGAGAGCTTCACTTCTTTGAAGGTTTACCAGCTGGAGATGGGCCTAACTCGGCATCCTGAGGAAAAGCCTGTACGCAAAGATCGGCGGGACGAGTTGGTAGAGGTGATTGAGGCAGGCCTTGACATTATAAACAACCCGGATGAAGAGGATGGTCAGGAGGATGACATGCCAATGCAGAGACAGACCTTCACAGACAGTCATTTTGTGGAGGGTAAGAACTAGCCAACTGGGATCTTGGTCATGTCTTTGTGATTTAAGTGTTATATTTCCCTATAAATACCACAAGATGATAAAAATACTTGAAGACATTTTCATAAGTTGATAAGACTTAATCTACAGCTGTGTCACATTAGAGTTATAATGTGATGTACTTAACATTTAACATGAGTTTAGTTAAACAGGACTGAAGATGCTCTCTGTGATGAGACATGCAGTTAGTAATTGTTCTTTAAGTAAACTAGTTTTCTCCAGTATACACAAACATTTGTGACATTTGTCAGTGTATGATAACATATTGTCATATTACCCACATTTAACTTGAGTAATAGACAAGATCCAGGAAGACTTTGCCTAGTTCTGCATTTTTGATTTGTTTGTGTGCTCTGCTTTTCAGGGCTTTACAGGACTGAGCGTGACAAAGGCACACTGTATGAACTGTACTTTGCAAAAGAGAATTCCCACGAATTCCGACATGTCACCCTCTTCCGTCCATTTGGTCCCCTGATGAAAGTCAGGAGCACATCTGTGGACACAGCCAGCACAATCGTTAACATTATAGTGCCTCTGTCAGGCAGAACTGAAGCTTTTGTTCAGTTCCTACACAATTTCAGGTGAATATACTGTATTGACTTACCATTTTTGTGGTCAGGCATAAACCTAGTTCAGTCCAGGAATGCTGAATTATAGATTAGTCTTGGTTGTATTATTTTTAAATTAAACTTAACTTTATTTTTTATTATTTATTTAGTTAGTTTCCTTTACAGTTATTCTAGATTAATAAACCAGACTCCATTGCATGTTGTATGAATCAATTTAACATATTTGTTTTTCCACAGGGACGTTTGTATACAACAGGACAAGCGAGTGTATCTTACAGTAGTGTATTTTGGGGAAGAAGGTTTACAGGATGTAAAGTCATCTTTACAAAAAATGTCCAG